>NC_138797.1:14421496-14831496 GCF_965178545.1 Coloeus monedula
AGGGAATGATTTCTTCCCAATATCCCATCTAAACCTCCTCCATGTCAGTGTGAAGCCATTCCTGTCACTCCTGATGGGAGCTGTACTCCTGCTGCCCTGCCTTCCTCAATCAGAGGGATTATTTTGGTGATTTTTATGTAGAATATAGGAAAGTCTTCAGTCAGTGACTTTGAAATAATCCATCTGGAGTGAAATTCTCTCCTCTCTGTGTTAATGGGCAGCTTACAGCAAATCCACCAGGTAAAAGCAATGAAAATGATTTCCTTGTTGTGTTTGCACCCCTAATTCCTCATACAGGAATTTTTGTACGGATCCACAGCCACGAATCCAGGAAATCTGCCCATGAGAATGAAGCTCAGGTGTTTTTCCAAAGCCCTGGTTGGTTTTCCACGTGTGTTTTCAAGGGAATGCACTGTGAGCAGAAGACACGGCTCTACCACAGAGTATAAAACACAATTTAAACCCTCCAAACCCTGCTGCTGTCACCTTCTCCCAGCAAGGTGGGTCTCAGCTCCTTCTCCTCCTCCCTTCCAAACGAACCAGAGTGGGTGTGAAATGCAAATCATTTTGTTGGGGTTTTGTGAGTTGTTGCACATTTCTCTGTTTGCTTTCTCTGTTGCTGTGTAATTATTCAGACTCCTCCAGCTCATTAATTCAATTCCATTTCACCACCAAAAGCCTGAGACTGCAGCGTTTTCCAAGCTCAACCACAACTTTCTCCTTTCAGGACAATTTGGTTCCCATGTTTGCTGAGGGTAACTGGTGTTGATGCCCAACAACCCAACTCTGTGGCCTGATTTGAGAAATATGAAGTGCAGAATAAACTTTGATGTGCACATTAATGCTGAAACAGTCCCTGGAAATGGCTGAGATTTTCAGGAAAGTTGCCTTTATACAGAATATATTCTCCTTCAGATTCCATTACAGCTGAGGGGCACTGATTTGGCTCTGAATTAATTCCTTTATCCTTTTATATTAATTGCCTGATTAATTTGTTTTTTCCCATTTGTGAATTATCATTGCATCTCTACACCTCCAGTCATTAAAATATCAACATTTTACATTTTACAGGTCCCCATGTAAGCAAAGCCAAGAGCCTAAATCCCTGTTTTCCAGCACACTGGGAAGAGTGGGAACAGCCAACCTGACCCAGAGCTCACCACCAAGGCATCAAATCTAAAAAGATAAAAAGCAAACTTTGTATTCTCCTTTGCAGCACAAAGGACAAATGAAAATAGGTTACAAAATACCCTGGGAAAATTCCTAACTTTTATATCCAGAAGAATTCCACCAGAGTGGGATCTTTGTCCCCGCTGTCCTGTTCAGTGTAAGGAAATCTTTCCAAGCTGTTCTTATTTGACATCAAACTCAGGAAATTCTGGAGATGATTCCTGAAGTTCCTGCACGTTGCCATGGCAACGGGCACCATCTGAAACTTAGTGGGGATATCCAATAAATCTTTGCTTTGCTAGGAAATGAAAGGCAATTTTATGTTATTAATGTTTGTCAGAGCAAATAGAAGGCAATGAAATGATGTGTCGGGAAGTGCGAGGCAGTGCCAATAAATAAATCCAGGCTGAGGTGACATCCTGGTGCTGATGTCACCAAGGAGCACCAGGAACACTCCCAACACTGGGCAGGAGCTGGCTGGGGAGGTGACAGCTTAAAAAGCCCAAAGTAAATGGAAAAAGAATGCAAAATACCAGCAAATATCACTGAGAATGCACGTGGCTGAAAGGAAACCACTGCTGGGGAGCAGGAGAAGCAGGGGGTGAGTTCTGAGTTTCATTTCAGATAAATTTGGCCATCACAGTGCAATATCAGAGGGAAAATACTGGGTTTTGAGCTTTGTTAAATTCTGACAGCTCTGTGTCCAATGAAAAGCTGAGTATAAATTGTATTTTGTGCCCTTAGTTAATTCTTCTTCAAGAACTTAAGAAAAAACTCACAAGCAACCAAGCCACAATTTAAAATATCCTAAAACCTCCTTCATCCCAAGGTACTTTGTACCTGCACTGAGGTGCCAGAGGAGTGATGGAGAGGGAAAAATAGGTGCTGTCATCTCCTTGACTATTCCTAAATATCCCAATTCCTCCATGGCCACATCCCATAGGAATGAACTGTGACGAGGATAATCTGGGAGAGGATAATTCCAAGACTTCTGCAATCTCACAGCAACATCCACAAGAAATATATCTTCCACTGTAGCTCTGTCAAATTAAATAAATTGAGCAAAATAAATTCTGCAGTTGATTTTCCTACCACTGGTCTAAAATGAAATATCCTGACTGCAATAAAATGTCATTAGGACCAAAATTCTTCTACACTGAAGTACATGTTGTTCTTTTACATAAAAATAATGACTCTTAATATTTATATTTTAAAATAGTAATTTTAGGATTTCTATTTGTCTGCACATGTGTTGCAGCAGCATTTTCTGCAAAATAAAAGTCAACTCCTCGAAATGCCATCCTGGACATCTCCAACTCACCCATTACTCTTCAAGAGCTGAAATGGCCACAATTATTTCTCCTGGGTAGCACCCACATAAAAAACACCTGAGTATTTCTCCAATCCCTACAAGAAGAAACAAGCCCTAAGTTTAAAACCTCTCCCAGAGGCAGTTTGATCCCTGACATGTCAACACTGGTGCTGGGATGCATTTTCAGAAGCGAACCAAAGCTCTTCTGGCTGAACTTTTAACAGTAAGATTAAAAACTGGGGGGGAAAAGTGCTTTCACAACAGAACTGGAACTGAAAGCTTTATTATTTTTCCCCCAAGTGTTAATAAAAAGCAGCGTTGGAGGTGCCAGCAGTCCTTGGCCATGTGTGCTGGGATTAATAATTTTCCTCTGAGTCAATTGTACCCAAAGGCAGTCAGGTTTTATCTTATATATAAATATATATTTGTGTGCTAGACGTTGCTGTTCAAAGGCCAGGCCATACACAGGAGCTTGGTTAAATTCAGGCTTATCCCAGATACCCAAGGGACAGCAAAAATTTCAACTCTAATTTAAAAAAAAAAACAAACCAAACCTGTGCTCTCTGTCGGAGCATTGTAAATCGGGTGTGCACAACCCTGTTTGTTACAGATACATCAGGAAAAGCACCCAGATTTGATGATTTGATGGAATTCTGTCCTGTGCCTGAAGGACAAAACTTGTCAGACCCTAAAACTCCACTGAACAAGGTTATTCCTCGATTTGCTGGGCTGTGCTAAGAAATCCAACAGGATTTTTTCCTTAAGGAATGGCTGGGAGCAGTCCTGGCCTAGCCTGGAGTCCAACACTGAGCACATCCTGAGGTTCTCCTCATGTTCATAATTTTTTTACTCCATTTTTAATTGCACCTTTTAGCAGCTGGGTGAAATTCCCCTTAATGTGAACCTGTTTGATCTCCTGCTGAGGGAATCCTCCCCAGCCTGCGTTTGGTGCTCTGTGCAGCCCCATCAGCAGCTAAAGTTTAATTACGAAATAATTTGGTTTTCTGCATGACTCATGCAATCTAAATAAAGACAAAGTTGGTCATAAATAATTTCTGTCAGGCCTTATTATTCCTATATATATTCATTTTTTTTTCTCTCTCATGAATCAGACTATTAGAGTGACATTAGATAAATTATCTGAACCACTGACTCATGCAAACCAAACTGCTCAGCTCTGTTGTTCCTACAGAAAATGTGGCTTCAGTATTTAGAATTCAGTCTCTTTTTGCTCTTGGAAGTGATTTTATTATCACAAAATTATCAGTGCTTCGGCTACACACTGCTTCCTGTAATTACTAAATAATTATCCATCCCATTTATATTCTGGAGTGTAAAGGGGTCCCAAAACTGCTCTACAAAATGTGGATTAATAAACGTTGCACTGGAGGTTATGCTGGAGATCATCCTGTGGAAAACAGTTTTGTATCAGCTGAGATACAGAATCCCAGACAAGCCCTGAAAATACCTTCAGTGCAGGACCTGAATCCCACCGTGTTTGACAGAGGTTTTACCAGCCTTTCAAAACCTGGGGTCTCCTTGACAGCAGGAGCCAAGATGAGCTGAATTTCACCTGCACTTTACCTGCTTTAACTGCTGCAGCCGAGTGAAAAACCAGCCATGGGCGACTCTGTGACTTGCAAAACAAAACCTGTGTTGAAGTTGTATTTGAAGACAAAAGTAAAGCTGAAGAGGTGATTCCATCCCTAAGGGATCCTTGGCCCAGCACTCTAAAAGCCCTGAGATTAAAGAACAGCACTTTGTGACACATTTCATCCTCCAGGTGTCTTACAAATACCACTCCCTTGCCAACACAGAGAATGACAATGAACTATTTGCATTCTGACCAGATATTTAAACATTTATATTGCTACGTGCAACTAAATGATTCATGAGATTAGAGAGGGGAACGAACAGAGTATCAGGGGTTTGTTCATGGGCTTCTATCACAGTTCTCTTGTTCAGGTAAGGGAAACATTATTAGAGATAACACATTCCAAGCCACCAAAATAAAAAGTACTTAGAACATGGGGTGCTGAAAAGAGTAAGTGCCAACTCAAACACAATTGCCAATCTTCATGACAGAAAGGTTATTGAAAGGCAAAACCAGGATGCTGTCAAATCCTTCCAAGCAACTGATGCACCATCTGCAAAGTCATTTCTACAATGACAACTCCAGAATATAAAAAGTGTTTCCTGCATGTTCTGTTTTACACATATAAAAATACCAAATGATAGCTTGGCACAGGAGCTCTGCAAACTACAAAAATTCAGAGGCTGAGCTGAAAAATTGTGAGGCGTAATGACTTGCAAACACAGTTGTCCAAAGCACACGAGGAAATTGGACAGCCCAGATGCTAGAAGGCCCCACTGAGCCAACAGGAAAGATGCACCACACACATAAACCCCTAAAGGGAGAGAAAATAAGGGGAAAATCAGATCTGTGGCACTGAAGAGTCTTCCCTAAACACCAGCACTGTATAAATGGCCAATCCCACTTTCAGGATCAAAGAGCAGCAAGCTCTCCACACCCTGCCATGGCAGCGGGGTTGGAAATAAACCATCTTTAAGGTCCCTTCCCACCCAAACCGTTCCAAAACTCTTTTTTTTCCCCCACAATGAAGCCATAGCCATACTGTGGCCTAGCTGGAAATGAGAGTCACCTGAAATCCCTGCAGAGCTGTGAAATGCTCAGCACAGCCGTGACTTTGAAACTGTCACCATCCAGTTAAGGAGCCTGGGATCGCTGCAGCCAAAGCCCCACTTCACTCAAACCAGCAGTGGCACTCCCCAACAGGTGAGAAATATGAAATAAGCGCTGTACTTTTAAAGCCGATCTTTTGGATGTACAGGTGCGCCTTTTGCTCTCTGCCGAAGCACCCGGCCGTACCGCCCTTTGTGCTGCTGTCTCCTAATTGTCCCTTTTCTTCAACTTTCCTTCAAATTTTACAAATAGCGAACCGCGTTTTTCACAATTTGGGGCCCGTACGGGATAAAGGCTCAGCTCTGGGATCTCCCGGGGAACCCAGAGCAGGGGGTGCCCCCGCCTCGCTTTGTGTTTCCCGGCGGGGTCAGGGGGGTTTGCAGTCAAACACCCGGAGGGCAAGAGAGGAGACAAAGCAGCAAGAAAGGAAAGGAAAGGCTCCCTGAGGTTCCGCGGTAATTAAACACGTAAAATCTTGTGCACCAAGACTCCGAGAAAGAGGAGTATTTTTTCTTTCCTCTTTTTGGGGGGATAAGGGGGATGAAAGTGTGTGCATGAGACGCGGGCTGGTTACCCCAGAGCTGCGAAGCGAGTGTGGAGCCTCTGAGGCTGCGGCTCTGCTCTGCCGCCAGGGAAGCAGTCAGTAAAGAGGCGAAGCCAAAGATAAAAGGAGTGAGAGAAGCCCCGGGTTAACTGGGACGGGCTTTCAGGGAAGGGATTGGACTCCTTGAAGGAGGGGATTCAAGAATTTCCTAGTATTGGATCCGAGAAATTTAGGGTTTAAGACTGCTGGATTGAGGGTTCAAAAATTCGAGACATCCGGGCTTAATTCTGCTAAATGGAGGGTTAGTTTCAAGACATTTGGGTTTTGAGACTGCTGGATTGAGAGTTAAAACTTCAAGAAATCCAGGCTTAATTCTGCCAAATTGAGGATTACTCCAAGAAACCTGGAATTATGGGCCCAGGGGTGAATATTTGCCAACAATTTGAAATTGAAATGTACCTAAGTCTTGTGTGGTTGTGACTGATAGCGCTTGAGAAAGAGAAGATGGAACAATAAAAAGGAGTGAGTGAGAATGAATGACAATGTATGTGATAGAAATGCTAAACCTTGAAACAGAACTTTATTTTCTGGAAGGAGGCATATTTTATTAAGAGGAGGGAACTTTTGTATTCTAGGAGAAGAAAGGGGAAAGAGGCGGTGAGGTTTGAAGAGTTGTTTTGTTGGTTTTTATTAAAAAGGTGGGAAACAAAGGCCTGGGAAGGACACATAAGATTCTGAGAAAATGGGACATAAAACTAGTAAGCAAGAGTCAGGGAATAAAAAAGGGAATAGAGGCGTGCCAGCGGGAATACCCCAGGAAAGCCCTTGGGGAGTGATGCTGGCTAACTGGAATACAAACCCAAGTACAAAGGAAACGAGCAAAGTCAAAATGATCCAGTTTTGGATGTTTGGTTGGGCCGAGAAGGAAATAAGATCCGACCGTGTCTTCTGGCCCAGACATGGCTCTTGAAGTCTGGATCTGTCAGGCTTTACAAGGATTTGTAAATTCAAAAGAACTCGTTAACACAGAAGAAAGCAAGTACGCTTCATGCTGGGTGGGAAACAGAGTCTAAGGGGATAAGAATTTTAAAGTTGTCCGAGACCCAAGGAAAGGAGCAAAGGGAAAGCAAGAAAGAGAAGGGCTGGGAGCCCCTGGCAGCATCGGCCCCTCCACTCCCGCCTGTCTCGCCCCAAGCCCAGGCTCCTGTGGCGCCGCTCGCAGCTGCAGCGCCGCTCCCGGAGCCCGAGGTCGCGCCTGTGCCGGCTCTCAGGCACCGCCCGCGGCTCCAGCGCTTGTCCCAGCGGCGGCGGCTCCGCCGGTAGCCCCGCTGTTCCCGCCGCCCCCTCCAGCCCCTGCGGCTCCAGCGGTAGCCCAGCCCGCCGCTTTCGGTGTCCCTATGCCCGTCCCCAGCCCGGCTCTCCGCTCCACACCAGCCCAGCCCGCCGCTTTCGGTGCCCCTGTGCCCGTCCCCAGCCCGGCTCTCCGCTCCACACCAGCCCAGCCCGCCGCTTTCGGTGTCCCTGTGCCCGTCCCCAGCCCGGCTCTCCGCTCCACACCAGCCCAGCCCGCCGCTTTCGGTGTCCCTGTGCCCGTCCCTAGCCCGGCTCTCCGCTCCACACCAGCCCAGCCCGCCGCTTTTGGGGCCCGCCCCGGCCCCAGTCCCGGCTCCGGCCCCGCTCCCGATGTCCGCGGCCGTTCCAGCAGCCCCTGCCCCCGCTGCGTTCTCTGCCGCGGCTCCATTGAACCCGGCTTCGGCCCCGCGGGCCGCGCTGGGCCCGCCGGCAGCTCGGCCTCCTGGCGCCGTGGCTGCTGCGGACCCGTGCCGAGGCTCCACGCCAGCCTCTGGTACCGGCCCCAAGAGCTGCTCTGCCCTTGGCGGTGCCGGCAGCAGCCTCCGCCTTTGCTCCCCCGCTCCTGCAGGAATCGGCCTCCGAGAGGATCCCCACCTTCTACCCCCCCTCCCTCCCTCGCCTGCACCGTTGCCCTGGCACCGACCGCTTCTGCCGTTTCTCTTTTCTCCCCTTTTTTCGCCCCCAAATCCCCTTTTCCACCTCAGATTCCCGAATTTTCACCCGACGTTCCCCCTTTTTAACCCCGAATTCTCGATTTTTCGCCCCCAATTCCCGATTTTTCACCCCAAATGTGAAAAACAGAGGGATCCGCCGGAGGGACCGGCGCTGATGCGGCCCGGCCGCGGAGTGATCAGCCAGGAGGGACTATTTGTGATGCGGTCCTGCCGGCGGAGGGATCACCGGTGATGCGGTCCCAACCGCGGGCGGATCCCGTTTTTTTCACCCTAAATTCCCCAATTTCACCCCAAATTCCCCCTTTTTTACCCAAATGCCCCTTTTCCCACCATAATTTCCCGATTTTCACCCCAAATTCCCAATTTTAATCCCAATTTCCCGATTTTTCATCCCCAATTCCCATTTTTTTCACCCCAATCTCCCGAATTTCGCCCCAATTTCCCGGATTTCACCCCAATTTCCCAATTTTTAACCCCAAACTCCCGATTTTTCACCCCAAATTCCTGATTTTCGCCTCAAATTCCCCCTTTTTCGCCCCAAATTCCCGATTTTTCACCCCAAATGTGAAAAGCAGAGGGCTCCGCCGGAGGCACCCGCGGTGATGCGGCCCGGCCCGCGGAGGGATCAGCGGTGGCAAACGAGCTTCGCTCCCGGTACAATTTGAAGGGAAGTTTAAGAAAAGGAGACAACAGCGAAAAGGGCGAGGAGAGGCGGCGGGGGCGGCAGATTCGCCACGGCTCGCGGCGCCGCTCTTCCCTCCCCGCCCCTGGCGTGAGGAATTCCATCCCGAGCGATTCGTTCCGGGCTTTTTGCCGGCGTTTTGGGGCCGTTCCGGGCGTTTCTCGCGTCCCACAGGAGAAGGGAGGAAGCGCGTGTGGAAAGGGCGGCGCCCAGAAGCGATCCGCCTCAGCCCTGCGGTGGTTTCCGGGTTCGAGCCGCTCTGGCCCGCTCGGAGGACCGCGAGTTCCGTTATCCCTAAGGAGCCCTCGCGGCTCTATGGTCATTCCTGGTCCGTGCCGTTATCTCTCGATGGTTATTTCCGGCTTGGAGCCGCTCTGGCCACCTTGGAGGACCAACAGCCCCCATATTCTCAATGACCTCCTCTCAACTCTATGGTTGTTTCCCGTTAAGGACCATTGGAGCCGCTCTGGCCCGCTTGGAGGACCGCGAGTTCCACTTCTCTAGGCCCAAACTGCCCCTTTTTGGGTCCAAATTCCACTTTTTTGGGCTCCAAATTCCCCTTTTAGGCTGCAAATTCCACTTTTCCAACCCAAACTTTCCTTTCCTCTCTCCAAACTCCTCTTTTTTTTGCTCAAACCTCACATTTTCGGGGCCCAAACTCGCCCATTTTGGGCCCAAACTCCCTTTTTTGCTCAAAACTCCCCAGTTTTGATTTACCAAAATATGAAGCTCGATCTAATATCGATAGCCAACTGAGACGGACAAAAACTCTCTAACAGTTTAAAGTTAGAAAGTGCATGTTTTATTTGGCACCGGGCACTGTGTGGCATAGCTCCCTAAGACGCGGGGCCCCGATCCAAGCAAACATGATACCTTTTATTTCCAAATATTATGAATATCCAAAATACAAATGTATATTCATAACATTAACACCTCCCATTCTCCGCTTTGTATGGAAATGAGCTTAAATGTCACTAAGCATGCACAGTGTGTGTTCTGAATGGAGTCGGTGGTGTTGAATTGGGCCAGTGGTCCCAAAGAAGATGAAGTAACCCATCCTCCTCATTTTGACCTTTTTGCTTCGCTGAGTTTTAACAATCCTGATTACTTTAGTGACCTCTAAGTTTCCTCTTGCATGACTTTTGGATGGGCTCCCACAAAGGGAGGAAATTGGTAATTGTGAAAAAGGAGGTTCACTCTCCTGTGAGAATTTAAAGGGTTTAATAGAAAGACAATAAGAGACACATAAAATAAAGCAAAGGGGTAACGACCGGGTGCCTTGGCGCTCTGCCAAGAGCACACCTGATGCTCGAGGTGAGTCCTTTTTATACCATTTTTACTGTCTGTTCTCTATTCACATTAAAACTTTTCCTGGAGCTGTTCTGCATGGCCACTCCTTGGGTCCGCCTTTTTAGAGCATGCGTAGTCTTCGGCCTTGTGGTTTTATTTCTTTTGATTCTTGGGGTTGGGCCCGCTAGGTAAGAGTCGATGGTGGGGTGGATCTCTGAATTCTCCAGACAGTCAGGGCTGATTGCAGCTTTGGGCCTCTTTGCCCCCCGGGCAGAGCGGTGATAGCGGCTCTCGGACCCTCCTGGCCGCCCGTTCTCTGGGCGGAGCAGCCTTTGGGCCCTTTTGTTCTCTGGACAAAGTGTTGATCAGCAGCTCCTTGGGCCTCATCCTCTGCTCGCTTGGAGGTTCTCTTACTTGCTCACACTTGCTAATATCCTTGTTAAAAGAGAGAAAACTGCATCCACACAGCAAAAAGCACTTCTAACATTATATAATATCTACCTTTACACTTGTGAGAAGCCAATATTACAATGGATGTTGATAACACGAGGAACTCTCACAATCACCGGACCGAGAGTCCCTGCCCGCGCTGGGAAACACAAAAACCAACGGGGAACGGGGCTGACCGGGGGAAGGGAAACCCCTGTGTCCCCTCAGGGCCCCGCTCCCAGGGCTGGATTCCCAGACCTTGGATGCCATCTGCTGGGTGCTCCTAGTTATGGGTCAAACTCCAGCAGTTTTCACCTGGAAAAAAATACCCCTTTTGTAATTTCTTTGGTTATGAAGACAAATTAAGCCAATTAAGACATTTAAAAATTACATTCAACTCCTCCTGGTGATGGAGGCACAGATTAAGGATTGATGCTCACACAGCGACACAACCTATGAACAACTCTGACATCAATTTGCTACATAAATATGGATTTAGAAACTGTTCAGGAAAATTAGAAACTATGACTCACCACTGTGACTTGAAGCATCTTTTGGGATTCCCAAATAAAAAGCAGTAAATGACTGAGTATGGGGGCTCCAAAAGATTTTCTTCACTATAAAAAGAGCTTTAAAGAGCCCTTCTTTGTCCTCTGGAAAATTCCTGACACGTGAGCTAAGGATGAAACACATTTAGGAGCTCCAGGAGGGCTCTTAGAAACACCTGAACAGCACCACTGCCTAATCATGTCCCCTAGACCACACAGCTTTTCTACAACAGCCACTCCAAAATTCCCTGTTTCCACTGGTTTGACACTTAAACTTTTTCATGCATGGAAAACAAGACCCAGGAAACTCCAATTCATGCCTGACTTTATTAACAAACAATGCAAATATTCCGAACTTGAGGCTTTACCAACAACGTGAAGCCAGTGCTTTCCTGAACAAATAAATAACTGCAATAACCAAAATAAGGAGGTTCTTATTAAATATACAGAATTTTACAGGAAAGTAAAAAAACCCACAAACCAACAAAAAGAAAGGGATGGATTTTCTTTTCTCAAATGTAATTGCAGCAATGTTGTCAAAACATTTAATAACCTAAGGAAAGGTGGGGTGTTGTGTTTAGAAAAGCTCTAACTGTCCTCAGCCTCCAGATTTATGTTATTTCCAAACTTTGCATAGAGCTGAACTTTGAGGTCAGACAACACCCTCTGGATCGACTCCACTCGGGATTCCAAAGCTTCGATTTCCTCTTGTAAACTCCTCTGAAAAAGAAATTAAATAAAAATCAACCAGTTCTGTACAACAAACTGAGCCAGGTTTGTCAGCAACAGAGAACCAACAAAGAGGTGCCCCTTTTCCAACTTATTCCCAGGTCTGGCTGCACGATTTATTGCTGGGCCAAACAAAGCCTGGAGTGATGCTGGAGTGACTCAAATCCTAAATCCAACATCAATTTTAGATTGTGAAAGCTCCAAAGGCTGAACAGATCATCCCATCCCAGTGCCCAGCACACAGACAGCGCCGTCCAGAGGCTCCAGACAAACCTTTGCCTCCTCCAGCATCTCCTGCGTCTCCTCCAGGGAATGACTGATGAAGACATCCCCAATCTGGTAGGGAATCAGGTGGGAATCATCATCATCCAGCAGCATGATGTCATCACAGGCATCTTCCAGATTCTGAAGCTGTTTCTGTTTGCCAAGACACAAGAAAGAGGCTCTCTTTGTAAAGCATTTCACTGGACACTCTTGTCACAGCTGGATAAGGAACTCAGGGAGTTTGGATTTGGGGAACAAATCCCACCCACCACCAGGATATCGAAGAGACCAGTTTCAGAGCTGGAATTCAGCAATTCAATCCAGTAGAGACTCCTAGTCAGCACTCATTATCTGTCATTAACAGAATAATTAACTGTCCAGGCAAAGGCAATACAGCAGATTTAAATGTCACCAATCTCTGATATGCTTTTACCATTCTCTATTTCCAAAGGATCAGAAGCCTCATATCAGAACCCAAGCATTACTTACACTCATAGTAACTCGCTGCCCCTATTTTCTGTGTGCCAGCTGAAAATTAATTCAGGCCAATAAAAAGTTAATGAGATCTGAAGCAAATATACCTTTTTCACTTCTATTTCTTCTTTCAGCTCTGTGATCCTGCTGGTATTCCTTGCAAATTTGTTAATTTTCTGTTGATCTTCAAAGGTGACATTGACATCTTCTGCAGCCTGCGAGGAGGAGAGGTCAAAAGGATGATTACAGTGCTTACGTTAACCTGAGTCTCACTGCAAAGCTACTCCTACAAAGTGTCTGGAAATCAGTCTGACAGCCACTACATTCTGCTTATGCACCTGATTGCTTGAAGTGCCTCTTCATGGATATCAGAAATACCCATATTTAGCTGGGTAACATCCAATTAAAACACTGGCCATCCATAGCATCCTAAAGCCAAAGGTTTCCTTGATACTGATGGCTGAACTGGGCACCCTGCTCCAAGTTCTCTCTGGAGAGAGACTATTGACAAAGGGGAATGGCTTCCCACTGCCAGAGAGGAGGTTTAGATGGGATATTGGGCAGGAATTCCTCCCTGGGAGGGTGGGCAGGCCCTGGCACAGGGTGCCCAGAGCAGCTGTGGCTGCCCCTGGATCCCTGGCAGTGCCCAAGGCCAGGCTGGACATTGGGACTGGGAGCAGCCTGGGACAGTGGGAGGTGTCCCTGCCCATGGCGAGGGAGGAATGGGGTGATCTTTAAGACCCTTTCCAACGCAAACCATGATGATGATTCTGTGATTAGCCACCCTCTCGAATACATTTTTCCTCACATGCAGCTTGACCCAGCCCTCGTTTACAGCGAGCCGCACCAGCAGAGACTCGGCAAGGCCAGCAGCCCCGCAGGACAAGCGCGGCGGACCGACCCCGATCCCAGCGCCCTCAACTCCCGAGCACGGCCAGCCCCGGCCCTGCCCACGGGCACGGACCAGCCGCGTTCCGGGCCTGCGGGAGCCCAGGAGCCGCCTCTGGGGCGGGAGGCGGCGGGACACAGCGGCCCGGGACACAGCGGAGGAGCTGAAACCTCCTCGGGAGGGATCGATCCCTGCGGAAAAGGAACCGAACCGCACCGCTCCCGTCCCCACTCACCGCCTTCTTCATGGTGGCGGCCATGTTGTCACCGTCGGGCTGAACCATCCGCCCTCCGCGCAGAGGAGGAGCAGCGGACAGGGGAAATAGAAGGAAGACAAGGAAAAAGTTCAGGAAAAGGTCACAGATCTGCTCGAATCGGGGATTTTCTCTCTTTTCATCGCTCTCAGCTCGGCGGGATGCCCCGAGAGGCCTCGGAGCACGGAATGAAGATGAAGCCACCCCTGCGGCGCTTGGTACGGCCCGGTGAGAGGTGCGGCCGCTTCTGGGCGGTGGGGCCGCCAGGGGGCGCCATGAGACGGGAATGGGATGGGATGGGATGGGATGGGATGGGATGGGGTGGGATGGGATGGGATGGGGTGGGATGGGATGGGGTGGGATGGGATAATGGGGTGGGATGGGATGGGATGGGATGGGATGGGATGGGATGGGATGGGATGGGATGGGATGGGATGGGATGGGATGGGGATGGGATGGGATGGGATGGGATGGGATGGGATGGGATGGGATGGGATGGGATGGGATGGGATGGGATGGGATGGGATGGGATGGGATGGGATAGGATGGGATGGGGTGGGATGGGATGGGATGGGATGGGGTGGGATGGGGTGGGATGGGGTGGGATGGGATGGGATGGGATGGGATGGGATGGGATGGGGTGGGATGGGATGGGATGGGGTGGGATGGGATGGGATGGGATGGGATGGGATGGGATGGGGTGGGATGGGATGGGATGGGGTGGGATGGGGTGGGATGGGATAATGGGGTGGGATGGGATGGGATAATGGGATGGGATGGGATGGGATGGGATGGGATGGGATGGGATGGGGATGGGATGGGATGGGATGGGATGGGATGGGATGGGATGGGATGGGATGGGATGGGATGGGATGGGGTGGGATGGGATGGGATGGGATGGGATGGGATGGGATGGGGTGGGATGGGATGGGATGGGGTGGGATGGGGTGGGATGGGATAATGGGGTGGGATGGGATGGGATAATGGGATGGGATGGGATGGGATGGGATGGGATGGGATGGGATGGGATGGGATGGGGATGGGATGGGATGGGATGGGATGGGATGGGATGGGATGGGATGGGATGGGATGGGATGGGATGGGATGGGGTGGGATGGGATGGGATGGGGTGGGATGGGATGGGATGGGGTGGGATGGGATGGGATGGGGTGGGATGGGATGGGATGGGATGGGATGGGGTGGGATGGGGTGGGATGGGATGGGATGGGATGGGATGGGATGGGATGGGGTGGGATGGGGTGGGATGGGGTGGGATGGGATGGGGTGGGATGGGATGGGATGGGATGGGGTGGGATGGGATGGGATGGGATGGGATGGGATGGGGTGGGGTGGGATGGGATGGGATGGGATGGGATGGGATGGGATGGGATGGGATGGGATGGGATGGGATGGGGTGGGATGGGATGGGATGGGATGGGATGGGATGGGATGGGATGGGATGGGGTGGGGTGGGATGGGATGGGATGGGATGGGATGGGATGGGATGGGATGGGATGGGATGGGATGGGATGGGATGGGATGGGATGGGGTGGGATGGGGTGGGATGGGATGGGATGGGATGGGGTGGGATGGGATAATGGGATGGGATGGGATGGGATGGGATGGGATGGGATGGGATGGGATGGGGTGGGATGGGATGGGATGGGATGGGATGGGATGGGATGGGATGGGATGGGATGGGATGGGATGGGATGGGATGGGGTGGGATGGGGTGGGATGGGATGGGATGGGATGGGGTGGGATGGGATAATGGGATGGGATGGGATGGGATGGGATGGGATGGGATGGGATGGGATGGGATGGGATGGGATGGGATGGGATGGGGTGGGATGGGGTGGGATGGGGTGGGATGGGATGGGATAATGGGATGGGATGGGATGGGATGGGATGGGGTGGGATGGGATGGGGTGGGATGGGATGGGATGGGATGGGATGGGATGGGATGGGATGGGGTGGGGTGGGATGGGGTGGGATGGGATGGGATGGGATGGGATGGGATCCATGGGGTGGGATAATGGGATGGGATGGGATGGGATGGGATGGGATGGGATGGGATAATGGGATGGGATGGGATAATGGGATGGGATGGGATGGGATGGGATGGGATGGGATCCATGGGGTGGGATGGGATCCATGGGGTGGGATAATGGGATGGGATGGGATGGGATGGGATGGGATGGGATGGGAATGGGATCCACGGGATATTGGGATGGGATGGGATCCATGGGATGGGATGGGATGGAATAATAGAATGGGATGGGATACATGGGATACATGGGATACATGGGATGGGATAATGGAATGGGATGGGAATGGGATGGAGTAGGATGGGAACGGGATGGAGTAGGATGGGATACTTAATTCTATAATATTGCCTGAATTAAAATGATTTGGGGCTTTTTTTTCTGTTCCAAACGACTGCTCATTTCAAAACTCCTGTTCCAAACCAGTAGAAAAATGGAACAGTAGAAGACATTTTGGATGACCCTCAGGCTGAGTGTTACATTTTATCTTGGTGCATCATCACCATGCCTTGTTTCCCACTGAAAGAAGAAGTTAATCACCAAATTTCTCCCCAGAGAACCACGTTATTAATAATTTATATAAAATCATAATCCTAGCTCTAAACCTCTCTTTTCCTCAGAAAACAAACTCTCATCTCTCTGGCCATTCTCCTGCTCTTCCCTAAGCCAGCTCTTCCCTCTCCTGGAGGATCCCTCTAGGCAAGGACATCGTCTAAGCCGTGGTTATTTCCCTGGCTGGATTAACTGGATAATACACATTAGCTTGGAGCCAGTGCAATTTCCTTCAAGAGAAAAGAGGTGGATTTCACAAGAATTTGATGACTCGAAGGCTTTGAAAAGAAATCTTTTTCTCCCACATGCTCGGGCAAGCTCTGTGGGATGAGCATTGCCAGGAGCAACTCACTGCAGACCTTTCTTATGTAAATAAAAGTGAAAACAGCGCACGAGTGCAAACAGCCAGCGTGGAGTAAGAGAAACCCACTGAACCCGGTGCCCTCATTTCTCTCCCAGTTGCATAAAGGACTTGCTCCTTCTTGCTCTGGTCCCTGTTGTTGTTGTTGTTGCTGTGGTTGGCTTCACCCTGCTGGGATCCCGTCCATGCCCTGCCCTGCATCTCACATCTCCTCTGTGGCTCTTTGCACATTTTCTCCTTCCCTGCTCCAGCCTTTCGCAATCCAGCTCAGTGGGGAAGAGCATTCCCTTGCTTCTGCTGCCTCAGTGAGTCCTTTGGAGGATCCAAACTCTTCTCCCCTTTCCCTGAAGTTCCACAGACCTTTCTCAGGCTTTGGTGATCTTGAAACACCCACACATCAACAGGGTTTGTGAATTCAAGGTGCACTGGAAATGGGGAGAATTTAATGGGGGTGAAGGGGTTGGTTTGGTTTATCCAGGTTTAGCCTGGATGAAGGAGATCACCTGGAGCAAAATGCACTATTTTAATTGTGCCATTGTATTAAAGGAGTGCAGCTTCCATATGTAGGCACAGGGATAGCAGGAGCATGACATTCCCAATATTCAGCAATGGGATTTATTGTGGAATGCAGGTCCTTGTCTCTGCCCTTCTTGTACCAGCACTGGAGGGGGGATGGAGGCTGAAGAAAAAAAATCCTTCTCTAAGGGTGTTCATCTTTTCAAAAAAAGATCTTAATGAGACAGCTCCTAATTATTTGTATGTCAAATCCCCCAATCAGAAATGTTTTATTCTTTTGTAATCTGAGGGAAGGAAGGCAGATTTTCTCACATCTCTACCCTCATTCTTTCAAAATATCCCCTCTTAGTCAAAAGCAACCTCACCATTTCCCCATTCCAGCCTCCTCTATGTTCACATATCCAACATTAGTTATTAAATTTCATTAGGTTCTTTCTGCAGGGCATCCCAATAAACTTTATCCCTGGTGAGGGAAAGTTCTCCCTGTCCTGCCCATGGTGCTTGGCAGAGGTTCTGCAATGTCAGCCGGCCACGAGGAGCCCAGGGGAGTTCCTGCTGCTCTTTGTGCCTCAGGTGGGAGCTGGAGATTCCCTTCTGCTGGGAAATCCCTGTGACTGAGCACATTGGAAGAGCTTTACTCCACCTGTGTGAACAGCAGAGCACACACAGTGTTTTACAACCCCCTTGTTCTCTCCCAGCAGAGCAGCTGGTGCCTTGTGCTGGTTTAATTCCAAATAAAAGGGGAAATCTGTCTCTGCCACCCTGCCCTTCCTCACGAGGACTTGGCTTCTCAGTATCGATAGGGAATATTCCAGAGTCCAAAATATTATCCCTATATTTCTCTCCCTCCACAGTTCAACTTGTTCAAGAAATATTTCTAGTGGTGGAACATCTCTGTTTTCCAGGAACTTTTTGTGGAAATCTCTCTATGGGGCCTGAAGCTGCAGCATCATTCTTGCCTTTTTTTAACTTTTGTGCTTCATCTTCAATGAAAACTGCTCCCAAACTGCCTGAAATTAGGTCTGCAGTCACACCCATGCAGGTAGAAATAACTTCCTTTCTAAGAGCAGCACCAGTTTCAAAAATCAGTTTGTATTCCTTGAAAAAGGCACCTAAGGAGGAGCAGTGTTCCCTGCACAACCATCACCCTGCTGGATTCTTTCATGTGAAAGCACCACAGGTTTATCTGCCACTGAATCTGAAGGCTCTCAGGGGTCTGTCATTAATGTGTCCCGTCTGTGGTGTTACTCAGCGTTTTTTCATCTGTACAAATATCTTTTTCCTCTTTTATCTGTCCTTTTTTTTTTTTTTTCTTTGGATGGGGAAAGTGTTGGAAGAAGCACAACAGAGTCTGGAAGAAGCTTTTCCTCAGAGACACACCAGAAATGCTCCTTTGCTGCTTCACCAACCAGAGCCATAAACACATAAAGCATTTTCCCAAGGGCAGCGTCGCATTCAGCACTCGGAGACCTGAAACCAAACCCTTCCCAGGAGAGGGCTGAGCTGAGATCCAGGGCAGGATTTCAGGCATTTTATCTGATGAACCAGCGCTAATCCCTGCAAAAGCAGGAACCAGGATGTGGCCCAGAGGGGACTGAG
Source organism: Coloeus monedula (assembly GCF_965178545.1). Taxonomy (NCBI): domain Eukaryota; kingdom Metazoa; phylum Chordata; class Aves; order Passeriformes; family Corvidae; genus Coloeus; species Coloeus monedula. Next base: position 14,439,885 of record NC_138797.1, read on the forward strand.
TTCAGCCAAGCACAGCCCAAGTGCCTCTTGCCTGACTAATGGCAAAGGCAGGCAGAGCTTGGCTATTTTCTTATGGCTCTGAGGGAGGCAATGGAAGCCAAATGCACTCAGCTCACAGCAATCCACTGGTTAAAGTCCAAACTCATCTCTTTGGGGTTTGACAGAAGTGCTTCTGGATCCATGGTATCTTTTACATATTTATTAGAGGTTTCAGCAGAAAATACTCCAGAGCCGCAGACAGGGTTGTTCCACCCTCCCTCTGCCCTGGGATGAAAGAGCAGTGCTCCTCAATAGTAAAAACATCTAAAATCTCCTATTTATTCGCTCTTTCTCAGAAATGTAGAGACCAGGTATTAATAGCAAACAGTAGTCGTGGGCAAGGTGGCGATAAAATGAATAACCAGCACCCCTCTTCTCTGAACACGTGCAGGGACAGAGCTGGGTGGGCGTCACTCAGGAGAAATTCACCAAGAATGGCACAATCAGCAGCTGGGGCTCAGGGTTCTGTCACCAACTTCACCTCCTAAACCACGTTCCTCACTTCTTGGCAGCACTTCCAGGCGCTGACCTCAGGAGAGCACCAGCTTGGAATTTCAGGGGAATTTAGACACCAGACATTAATATCTGTGAAAGATAACATAGCATAATGCAAAAATAACATGAAATACTATATTCACACAATGGAGACTTTGTAACACGCCAGCACAAGAACAAGAAATGTTTCTTTTTGTGAGATAAATGCAAACAAATGCCCAAGCCCAACATTATTGCTGCCTTTTCTTTGACAAACTGAATAGCAGCATCCAGCTGAAACAGAACCCTCAAACCCTGAGCAAGTGACAGGAATTTGCTTTCCAAGCCTTGGTCTGAGGTCAGTTTTACCTCAGCACAAACACATCCAGCAGATCGAAAGTGAAGCGATCTGAGCAAACACTGCGGCTTCATCCACAAATCCGGTAAACGGCAGCAGCTCGGGTGTGCTTCAGGGGCTTGCAGAACCAGCTGGAGCAAATTCCTCCAAGGAGTCAGGCAACAGCTATTTGTACAGGCAATTAGACACTCATAAAACAATTAAAACCTTCAGATTCTCGACTTCATTTTAGATATAGAATTTTATTTTAAATTTCAAGTGTTGATGCTCAACATCCCCTGTGTTTCTTCCCTCGCTGTTGGCAAACAGGTTTTGGTCACTCATGTTGTACAGTCAGTAATTCCACTATAACTGAAAATATTCAGAATTTGTCAGTGGCAGCACACAAGTGCTGCTTTGGGTGTTAATACATGTTAATACATATGTTAATACATCTAATTGCACATAAAGGATAATGTAAATTACTGCTCTTCAGCACAGTTTTTCTGTAAGCAGGGTTAAACCAGGAATTTTTTGCATGGGCAAAAATCGCCAAGATTTTATATACTCACAGAATCACAGGATGGTTTTGGTTGAAAGGGACTCCAAAAATCCTCTTATTTCACCCCCCACCATGGGCAGGGACAACTTCCACTGCCCCAGGGTGCTCCAAGCCCCGTCCAACCTGGCCTGGGACACTTCCAGGGATTCCTAAATGCTGCTTTTTAAATTAAATAAATGTTCCTTGCACAGCTCTGAGAGGAAGGTGGCAAAACCTTCCAGACTCCTGTTCAAAGAGAAATATTCAGCCTGGGACAGTAACTATTGCACAAATCCTTCACTCCCACACCTCCCTTCCCTGCTCAGGCAGAGCAATACTGCTAAAAGAGACCAGGAACTGAAACATCCCAGAGAGTAATTCTAATTTTCAGGGAAAAATGCAAAACCTGCCACGTCCTGAGTATTTCCTAGCTGGCTGTCAGAGCATCTTGTCCTGGGCCTCGATTCCTTGGTCTGTTCTCATCACTTTCTCTCTGAATGTCCCCCTGCAAGCTCCTCTCTAGAGGATGCAGAGTGTGTGAAGCATTGCTTACTCTTCTAAAGCAGGTAATAAATGTTTACTCACAGAAAAGATGGTCCAAGTTTATTTTTTTTTAAGCAATCTTTGCTTGATTTAAGTCAAAAAACCTCTTCATTTTCTTGAGCTATGTGCTTCTTTGGAGGCTCCTTCAGTAGTGGAGTGTTGCAATGTTTATGGCTGAGGTGGACATCTCCACAGCCAGCTGGAAGATTCCTTGGCTGGTGGAATTTGAGCTTTTCATCCATCCCTCTGTTTTTCTGGATCCCTCTCTCAGGATTACCTTGGGCTCAGTTTGCTCAGCAGAGCTTTATCTTCACACTGCTACCGTCATCTTGGAGGGGAGTAACCATCCAGAATGTGAGATAAGAAGAGGAGTTTAGAGGTAAAACCCAGTATTTGAGTAAAACTAGAATAAAGGTTTCTTTTGCTTTCATTTCCCAGTGAATGTGAATAACTTGGAGATCTCAGTTTTCAAAGCCATTTCAGTTTCTCTTCTGCAGAATGGGAATTACTGTACTTTCCCATCAATATTTACAGAGCTCTAAGATCTTCATCTGGAAAAAGAATTAAAAGAATTGACACAGAATTAAAAGTGTATAAACAAACCCAAGCAAAGCCTTCAATAACGACCAGAGTTTGCAAGTTGCAATCAAGTTGCCTTCCCCACATTGTGAAATACCCTCCTGTGACAGACACTCTCCCTGTGTCATCTTCTCATTCTCCTGTGGCCCTTCAGTGTTTTGTATTAATTTAGAAAACCCAGAGACTTCACAAGAATTTTAAGGCCAAATTAGCAAAAACTTTTCCCAACCAGGAGACAGAGCAGAGGTCAGGAGACAGGAGCTGTGTGAGGTGTCGCAGAGCAAACCTCCTGGAGTCACAGCATTAAGAAGAAAAATCTACCACCAATTTAAAGCTGTTTCCCACTGAGGAGTTATTTTGGTGATATTTGGTGTATTTGAAGTGAAATACATGAAAATCACTCCGGTCACTTTGCATGAGTGCCAAGGTTTTGATCCAGAAGTTCAGATGTTGGTTTTAATGAGCTTCCCACGCACACCTCAGTCTCCTAAATCCAGGGGAGGAGCTCTGAGTTTGATGAGATTTCCAAGCTTTGTTCCAAGAATATGTTACAATTGTTCCCAAAAGGTAGAAGTCGCCATTACCTCAGCTCAGAAAGCAGCTCTAAAACTTGGGCTTCAGGTACTGAGGGAATATTTAGTGGTGAAAAAGGTGTGAGCCACCTGTGTGTACCTGCACAGCAGGTCTCCCACGGAAGCATCCCACTGGCAGATGGTTTCTTAAGGAATATTCTCTCCTGACATCCAAGAGAGCAGAAATCAAACCAAAAGCATAAGAGAAGCATAGAAAGATCAGCTCTTTAGTTTTGATCTGAAGCTATTTCCTGGTCTTTGACCTAAAATCTTCTTCGCCATAGTGGAGGAGTGAAAAGGGTTTTTCATTTTTCACTCATAGCTGTCATTTGCTGTTACATTGGAAAATATTGGGAAATCTTGCAGATGGGCATCTGTGGGACAGTGGTGACACCTTCGCTGTTCCAGGTGCCTCAGTGGAGGGATACACCCAAAATTCAGCTCAAGAACACTGAACTGCTCTTGCTTTACTCTGGAGATAACCCTTGATACATTCTAAAGGTCACAAATTAAAATTATAGCCTTGGGTTTAAGATCTCTTAGAAAGGAAGGAAGGAGGGAAGGCTGCAAATGCCCTTGGAGCTGCACTTGAGCAGGAATTGAGGCAATCATTAGCTGTCCCAGCTCCAGGCCCAGCCGAGCTCCCAACACCCCGATTTCCCTGCCAGGGACTTACATCACAGCCACAGGAGTTAAATACAACCTTTTCCATTCTGTAATTTAAAAACAGCTTCAGAGAGAGAAGATTTCATATTAACAGGGTGGTTTCCTTCCCATAGCTGTGAAGAACATGGAAAAATTGACCTGTGCCCAGTTTAGTCTTGACTTGCCTGTTCCAGACTCTTCCAAAGACATCGTTTCACAGGCACGAAGCTGTGACCCTTCAAATGAGTTCATTTTCACTCCTTAAATAGGCAGAGGGCACAAATTGCCTCTTCCTGTCTGGTTTCTCAGAACTTATCATTGAATGGAGCCTGAACTGCCTCCAAGGACAGCAAGATGTGTTTCAGTAGCGCTGCTTCAAAGCAAACAAATCACAGGAATGTCAGCTTGTGGTGTTCCCCCCAAAAAAAGCAAACCTTTGAACCAGCTAAAACTTTAAAGCCTGCCTGGGAAGTGCTCTGACCTCGTGGCCCACAGAGTATGATCCCATTGCAGAAAATCACTGGGATGGAGGGGCAGGATTGGGAAGGATGTACAAAACTCACAGAAAAATTCTGCACTGTACATTTTCTTTTTTTTTGTACATTTTCTCTCTGCTGATCACTGCTGCCTTGGTCTTTGTATTGTTACTAATTTGACTTTGAGACGTGTGCCTTTATGTGTCAAATCCATCTTCTGATCCTGCTCTGTCCTACACTCCCATTGTCTGCACACTCTGCTTCTGTCAAATCCTCACATAAAGGGGATTAGATTTCCCAAGGGCAGCTTGGAAAGAAGAGAAAAGGTGGTGTGGGGTGCAGGAAAATCAAATCCCCGTGGTAGCCAAGCTGTCTTTCCTGGAAATCCTCTGGATTACAGGTAGCTCTGTCTTGCAGCAGGATCCAGCCCTCTCCCTCTCCCTCTCCTTTTCCCTCTCCCTCTCCGTCTCCCTCTCCCTCTCTCTCTCCCCTTTCTCTCCTCTCCTCGTGGTTCCTTTACCTGTTCTTGCTCCTCTCCTGCCTTCTCTTAGCCTCAAACTCTGAGTATTTCTGTGGAGTTTCTGATTAAAAGACTGGCATTAACTCATTTTTGTCAGGATTTAATGGCTAACAACACTCATAGTGAAGGGAATTTTGCCTTCTCCGATGATGCCCACTTGCCCTTTCCTGGTTACTCAGCCAGACAGGGTAAGGGTAGTTCCCACCCCGCAGCTTGTTGTTCCTCAGCTCCCTGCACTTTTTTATTCCGTCCTTTTAAAGTGCAAATGCTGCGGGAAAACTGAACTATTCTGCCACCTGTGCTCTGCAGAGTGAACACCACAGCCCCTGCACGCTCATGCGGGTGCTCGAACTCAAAAACACGAGTTAAAAAAAAAAAAAAAAAGAAAAAGAAAAAGAAAAAAAAAAAAAAACCAAAACGAGAGAGAGCTACGAGATCGCTCGCACGAGCGCCAGGCGGGCAGCGGTGTCGCTGCCTGCGGCGTGGCCGGAGATGCGTCCCTTCCTCCGGGGGACCGGAGCCGCGCATCCCGGGCTCCCAGCGGGTCCCATCCGCGCATCCCGGGCTCCCAGCGGGTCCCATCCGCGCATCCCGGGCTCCCAGCGAGTCCCATCCGCGCATCCCGGGTTCCCAGCGGGCGGAGGCGCTGGCGCGGTGCCTCTCGTGCCTCGCCTGAACCTTTTCATGACCCGCCTGCCCCGCGGGCTCCGCGGGCAGGGCCGGGGCAGCCGCCCCACCTCACCCCACTCAGGGCTGCCATTGGCGCGGATGAAAGTCCAGCACCTCGGGCTGCTATAAATGCACCTATGCGCGGCCGGAGGCCGGCACCGTGGCCATGGGCGGCTGCAGCATCCTCCTCCGCCGGCTCCGCGCCCGCACCTGCGGCCGCGCCGCCGCCGCGTCCTCGCTGAGCGCCCTGCGGCCGGCGGAGACGCTGCCCGGGCCGCCCAGCTGGCCGCTGATGGGCAGCCTGCCCGACGTGCTCTGGAAGGGGGGGCTCAAGAGGCAGCACGAGACGCTGGTGAGGCGGCGGAGCCATGGGGATGCGATGGGATGCGATGGGATGAGGATGGGATGGGATGAGGATGAGGATGGGATGAGGATAAGGATGCTGAGGCGGGGAGCGCCCCGCACTCACTGCGGGGTTTTTTCCGCTCCCCAGGCTCAGTACCACCGGAGGTTCGGGAAGATCTTCCGCATGAAGCTGGGCGCGCTGGACTCGGTGCACATCGCGGCGCCGTGCCTGCTGGAGGCTCTGTACCGCCGCGAGGGCGCCTGCCCGCAGCGCCTCGAGATCAAGCCCTGGAAAGCCTATCGCGACTATCGCGACGAGGGCTACGGGCTGCTCATCTTGTAAGTGGCAGGCGCAGCATCCCGGCGGCCCCGGGGAGGTACCGGGAGGACCTGGGGTGCAGGAGAAGCGGTGCGGGTGCGGGTGCGGGGGTTCCGGTGCCTGGGGGATGCTGCGGACGGCGGCCGCCCCCAGCCCGGCTCCGGGGGGCTCCGGGGGGCACCGGGGGGCTCGGGCTGCGTTCCCGAGGGTGGCCGTGCCCCCGGGGCTCGTCCCCCGTCCCCGAGGATCCCCCGCTTGTGCCGTCGGTGCGATGGAGCATCAGTGGTGCACACGCAGCGGGTTTGGGGTTTTCTCCTGCTCTCGTTTTTCTTTGAGCTTTTCGCTTCCCAACCCCGCTGTGGTTGTTTTAACCCAGGGAAGGAAAGGACTGGCAGAGGGTAAGAAGTGCCTTCCAGAAGAAATTAATGAAGCCCGGGGAAGTTGTAAAACTGGATGCGACGATCAATGAGGTACCGAGCTCTGAGAAATCCTTTCTCCCCCCCCCCCGCTCTCCCGGCAGCCTGGGGAATTAAAGCAGATCCGGTTTATCTGGATCGATGTTGATTTGCTCCACAGTGATAAAACCACGAGTTCAGACTCTGATCATTCAGGGAATAACAAGCACAAACTGATTGCCAGGATCTGGGACCACACAGAAACCTGTAGCTGAGACTGTTTCCACAGAAAAATAGGATTATTCCATAAGGGTACAGGCTCCTGCAAACAGCTTTTCCCTGCTTTTCTTGCATTCGGTAGTTTTTGCCTTCACCCCTTCAGTCTTCTGCTCCTCCCCTCAGGGAACACGTCTGTCCTTAACCTCTGTGCTCCTCAGGGAGTTTGAGGAGCATCTGTGATAAGCAGCTTAACCCTGTTGTGAAACCCCCGTGCTGCCCCAGAGTGAAGGATTCCACCCCTGCGGAGGGAAGCTCAGTTCATCGAAGCACCGGCACTGGTGGCACGAGAGTTGTGTCAGATCCAAACATTTGTTCACAGAGGGGGAAGTTGAATCTTGTTGAAAGAACAGGGAACAAAGGGATTCCTCTCCTGCAAGATTGTTATCTGCTGAAAAGGCAGCTGAAATGTTGAATTACACCGGATTTTTATTAGTTGATGTAATTTTATCCCCTTCTTTTCTCTCTCTTCTCTCCACCCTTTAGGTCCTGGAGGACTTTATGTACAGAATAGATGAAATTTGTGACCACAATGGACAGATGGAAGACGTCTACTCAGAATTCAACAAATGGTCATTTGAAAGTGAGTAGTTTTTTGCCTGGGGTGCACCTGCCAGGGCATTTCAGCTAAAATATGATCAGGGATGAATGTGTTGGCTGATTATTTCCAAACTCTCAGCTATAATACCATAGAAAGAGAGGTGCAGAGCAGCCAGGGGATTGTCAGTGCAAAATTTGTCAGCATAGATAGAAACTCTTCTGTTGAGCTACCTGCATGGCTTGTAAAAAATTCAAACATTCCAGTGATTTATAAATCAAAAAAACGGGGAGATTTTGGTTCATTTATCTGGAGAGGGATCAGAAAACACACGACCTTTCTTTGTCCATCTGATATTTGTTAATTATCAGCAGTGCAGGATCAATGAACTATTCCAATAACAGAGTGTTCACAGTAGGCAAGGATTGGAAAATCCCATTTCCAATGTTCACATTGGGATTGAGAAGCACTGGAATGAGTTACCAAGGCAGAGCCTCGTCCTTAGAAACCTTTCAGAGCACACTGAGGAAAGTGCCAGGAATGACACAGGGCAGAAACTGGCTCAGTGATTCCCAAAAAAAGGGATGGTTGGGTGTAGTGACTGAACCAGCTCTGCCAGACCTGGCTGCTCTTGGCTGGCTCCTCTCAGCAGCCTCTGGACTGAGCTCCTCAAAGTGGTTTTTTTTCCACTGTCAGTGGTGATGGTGCATTTGGAAAGGGAGAAATAGGAAGTGACAGCTTGAAAAAAAAATGAAGAAAAAAAGGCAAGTGGAAAGAGGAGGAAAGTGGTGAGTGTGGGATGCTGCCAGTGTTTGCAAGTGGTTTGTGGCTGTGGAAAGGAGTAGGGAATGCTGGAGTAGACGGCCTCTTCAAGCCCTGTTCTCCTGCCACTCGGTTCTCTTCAGTAAAGCCACCAAATATATGCCAAATATCCAGATCTGCTGCTCGTGGGGATCAGTGGCAATCCTAACTTGTGCAGAAATACTGCTGTAAGGGCCCTTAGCTGGAAACCCTCAATGGGGCCCAGGCCAACGAGCAGGAGGTGTTTTACAAGTGCTGCTCTAACAGGTCTGTGCCAAGGGACGTTTTCAAAGGCTCATCCAAGCCATTCCTTGGTGATAAACGATGCATCCCACGCACCCTTTTGTTTATATAATTTCATTACAATATTGCCCAACAACAGGTATCTGTCTGGTGCTGTACGGAAAGAGGTTTGGCCTCCTGCAGCAGGACGTAGAAGAGGAAAGTCTGAACTTCATCAAGGCTGTAAAAACGGTATGGAAGAGCCTCTCCTGGGGCCGTGGTGATTTTCTAGCCCTGCTGCGCTGGTTTAAAGGAGGCAGCTGGAAAAAGCAGCTCAGGCTTCTGTGCTACGTGTCCCAAATGACTCCTGGAGTGCCCAGCTGATCCTGGGCTTCTGCCTCCTTTATGAAGTGCCTCAGTCTGACAGGGAAAATGCTGTGTGGCCATCAGGGCACTCCTGGAAGGAGAGCTCTCAGCTTGGTTGGGTGACTCTGCTCCCCTCTGAGGCACCTGTGGTGCAACCCTGCTGTTTGCAGGGTGGGACTGCTGCCTTTGTGGGGATTATGCAAACACTCAGGATTTGGGGTTAGTCAGTCCTGCAGGCAGAACTGCCGTGCCTTTGGGGTGCTGGGGTAGGAACCTGCCTAATTTTAGTCATCAAACAGAGCCAGCCAGCCCTGCCTCAGTTTTTACCTCCATCTGTTTTCAAGGGAAAGAGAGGCACTGCCAAGAAGTAGCTTGTTCCACTCTCAACAGGTGCCTAAAATAAAGAGGATGAGTTCCCAGCTGAGGAAGCTCCTGGCTGTCCCTAATTTTTAGCTGGATATCCCCTACGTGGACTGAGAGCTGTCCTCTCTGTCCAGGATGGAAAAACCACCAGAATTTTGCCTTCTTGAAAATTGCCCCCAACTTTCCAGCCTCGTTTTGTTCAGGGATTGCAAGTAGGTGGATTAAAGAGATTAAAGAGAGATTTCCCACCCTCTTTCCCACCACAGATGATGGGCACTTTCGGAATGATGATGGTGACCCCCGTGGAGCTGCACAAGGGGCTGAACACCAAAGTCTGGCAAGCTCACACTAAAGCCTGGGATGACATATTTAAAACAGGTCATTATTTAAACCCAATTTATCTCCTTTCCCTTTATCTCTGTTTTCTCCTTGCTGGAACTGACTTTTTCACACTTGCTGCTGTTAATCCCCGCCTTCAGCACGGTTTAAAACACATTTGTTGCACCTAAACACAGATCTATTCCCACGACTAACACCCAGGTTGTGGGGCAATATCCAATTCCCAGGGAAATCCCAGGATTCTGGCAGCCAGCAGTGTGATGGCACCACTTTAATCTGTCATAAAAGTGAATTAAAAATGTGTCATCTCTTTAAAGGAAAGGGTATAAATGAAAAGGGACTTCCCTCAAAGACTTGTTTTCTTAAGAAACAAGAATTGTGCATGCAACAAAACCATGTTTGCTAAAAAAAAGAAATTATAGCTTTTCTGAACAACCTGGAACATGGTTGTAAATCTTAAAACCAGCAGTAATTTAAATTATAAGGTGCAGTTTGGCTTTTGCCATCATTTTTTGACTATTTAAAATGAGTTGGCCTTCAAAGCTCAAAAATTTCTCAAACTCCAGATGTGAAGTTAAGTTTGTATTTTTAATATTTTTAAATTTCATTAATTTAAACAGTGAGAGGCATAACTAAAGGTTGAGAAAGCTTCTGGAAGGCTGTAACACTGAGATATTTCCCTTGGTGTTTGAGTCCTGGATACTTCAAGGCTTTTGGTCCTGCCAGCCACACATGCACTCATTTTATTGCTTCTTAGCTTATATGCTTTAGGAAAGACACTTCAAACCAGTTTTGCTCAGAAAAACCAGTTTGACACCTCCACTTAAAATGAATAATTCCTTACAGGAACTGGTTTTAAAAGTGGGGATACTCATGAGCAAAATCTATTTTTATTTAAAAAATCCCCAGCATGTTGAAATTTGGCATCTTTGTTCCTTCCCCCGGTAAACCCAAGGTTTACATTTCCCCTCAGGGGGTCTGGGTGCTAAGTCCCTTTGATTTTTTTAACACCTTGATCCCCTTTGAAAACCCCAGGTAATAAGTTTTACACACTCATGTTCCTGGTTGCTGAATATTTCCCTCAACATATCACCAATTTCCTCCCCTAATTTAAGAGAGCAGAATTCCCAAGAGCTTTCAGGAGCTCCTCTGTTCAAAAGGGATTTTGGGGACTGAGTATTTTGTTTTAAAAGTGAAAATACCATCCTTTATTCGGTATAAATACACTCACTATTTACCCATGGCTTGAAAATAGAGCACAGCTCGGCACTTCTTTAAAACCCTGCATGTGGGATGTGGGGTTGCTGGTATTTTTATGGGATTTTGAGCGATTTTCCATTAATCCTGTGCTGCTCCTCCCTCCTCAGCCAAGCACTCCATCGAGTGCCGGCTGCAGAAGCACTCTGCCAGCCCCCAGGAGGATTTGCTGTGTGACATCTACTCGGGGGGACAGCTCTCCAAGAAGGAGCTCTACGCTGCCATCGCAGAGCTGCAGATCGCCGGCGTGGAGACGGTAAAGCTGATTTCCCAAGGGTTTGAAATCTTCCCAGCTCCCCCCTTCCTTCCACAACCTGACCACCAGCATGCCTAGAAGTGAGTTAATCCTGCAGCTGCCTCAGTGGCCCAAGTGCAGAGGAATTTTTACCTGAAATCACTGGATTTTTAATTCTGGAGGACAACGGGGACTGCTCATAATCCCTTAGGCTGTCAAAATTCCATAAAGCTGTGACCAGCCACAAATGTTGCTTTGAAGTTTTGACACCTTCTTCTGTCCCCACAAAAGGAGGATTTAACCTTTCTTTTCGCCTTCTTCCAGACAGCCAACAGTTTGCTGTGGGCTCTGTACAACATTTCCCGCAATCCACATGTCCAGCAGAAGCTTTTCCAGGAAATCCAGAGAGTTCTGGCTGCTCAGAAGAGCCCAAGTGCAGAGAGCCTGAGGAATATGCCTTACTTAAAAGCCTGTCTGAAAGAATCCATGAGGTAAAATTCCCAAAAAACTGGCAAAACCATCACCAAGCTTTTCACCAGCTTGTGTGCTATAGGGAGAAAGAATTTTCTAGTACACAGGATTTTGTTCACTTTGCTGTTTGAGGTAAAATATGAGAGATAAAGGAAGGCAAATTGCTGGGAATTTAACCCATTGTTCTCTTTCCCTGCAGATTGACTCCATCAGTGCCTTTCACCTCTCGCACCATCGACACAGAAATGGTTCTGGGAAATTATGTGCTGCCCAAAGGGGTAAGGCAATTAATTCAGCTTTTTAGGATGTTTTTCCATTTATTAACTCCCCTTTAAACCACAGAAGCTGCTCATACTTCAGTCTCAAATTGGCTTTGCAAAAGTACCAGGCCCAGGATAAGGAATGAGGAATTCACCCCCAGGATTCCCATAAACACAAACCCACTCCTACCTGCGCTGCTGTTGGATTTAGACAGAAATAATTTGCCTGACAACATTTTGATGGGCTGTTTCAAAATATTTCAAATTTTCCCGAGACTCTCTGAGGAAACAATGACCTTTTCGATGTTCCAATTAAGTTTTTGGGAATTACATGACCTCTCCTGAAGAAGCTGCTGCACTATATTTTTCCATGCCGGAGCTGACTCCCTCGGGAGCTCAGGGCTGATTTCTAACGCTCTTCTCTCTCTTGCTTTGCTGCAGACGGTGCTGATGATAAACAGCCATGCCCTGGGCTGCAGCGAGGACTATTTCAGGGGCTGGGCTGAGTTCAGGCCCGAGCGCTGGCTCCAGAGGGGCTCCATCCATCCCTTCTCCCACGTCCCCTTCGGCATCGGGAAGAGGATGTGCATCGGGCGCCGCGTGGCAGAGCTGCAGCTGCACCTGGCCCTCTGCTGGGTAAACACCCAAAAAGGGGATTCTGGGGGGGTTTTGCTCCTCCAGCTGATCAGATCCAGAGGCCAGCACGCTAATGGGGATCTTTTATTGCAGCTGATCCGTAAATACCAGATTGTGGCCACGGACCACGAGCCGGTGGAGACGCTGCACTCGGGAATCCTCATCCCCAGCCGGGCGCTGCCCATCGCCTTCCGCCGCCGATGAGGTTTGTGCACGGGGCTCTCCTGCACACAGGAGGCTTTTTTGGGACCTGGTTTGGGATTTTTATGGAAGAAAACAACTTGTGTTTGTCTCCTCCTCATTCTCACAGCGCCAGAGCCATCCCGATTCGTTATTTTAACGGGAGATTTCCCGCATTTCACACAGCGCGTGGCTCTGGAGTTAATTTTATGTCCATGCTTTCTGTGCATGGTGCAGGTCAGAAAGGGGGAAATCAAAGTACAGCCACTGAAAATAACAGCCAGTGTCTTGTTAGAACTTCTCCACTGCATTACCAGAAGATATTTCCTGGAAAAGAGCATTTGAATTTGAGCATCAATTTGCAGATTAAAAAGAAGATGCCTTAGTGAAGGAACTGCTCACTACAGAGTTCAGATAGCAAAACTTGATTTGAGGCAGAAGGATAAAGAAAATCTATTTGTAAATAGTCAGGCAGTGTTGCAACTTACACATTTTTGAGTGTAGGATTTTCTCTCTCACAAGGCTATATAAATGAGCTAACAAATAACTTATTTGTACAACAACCTAAATTGAAAAAACAAGTCTCTGATCTAGAATTAAATCCTCCTATTAGAAATCAAGGACATTTCAATATTGGGGAAGTTATTTTTTTTGCCACCCAGCACCACAGGAAAAAAAATCCCAATTATAATCTGAATATTTACTCCTTTAACTGAAGTTTGTCCCGTGCTGTTTGCTTTGAAATAATCACTATAAAGATTCTTTGTTTTGTTCAATACAGGTTGCAAAAAGTAAAGGAGAGCCCTGCTGCTGCTTCCTCTTAAAAGAGAGAACCATGAACTGGAGAAGTCAAAGCTGTGGAGGCTCCAGTAACCAGGGAAGGATTGCACAACTGCTGAGCCAGGAACAGCACCAGGAAAAGCTCCCAGACTGTTTTATTGGGAAAATGTGCTTAAAAGGAAAGAAAAATGTCAAATGCTTTCATAGACCTGTGGAAATCCAGGGATTTAGTGCAGCTGAGGGATTTACAGGATGAGGAGCCCTGGAGGGTTATGGATGGGAGGTTGTTTAACAGCCCAGTTCAGGGAGAGCTGCCTCCAGTTTGGGACCAGTCACAGCTGAACTGGCCTTGGCAGCTTGGAGTGGGAGAGCTTGGGAAATCAGCTTGAGGGAAAGGAAACTGCCTCAGTTCTTATCAAATTACCAGTGCCATGAGAAGGGAGTTTGGAGTCTGGAAAAAGGCTAAAACTAAGCTGGAAAATTGGGATAATTAAAGAAATGGATTTCCTTGGCATTCTTCACTGCCTTGGGAGGAGGGAAATAAGGACAAATGCTCATGGCAGGATTTATTGCTTTGGTTTGAACAGTTGCAGTTCTGTGCCTGGCACACCCTCTGCTCTTCCCCATGGATTTCCATCCCTCCAGCTCCTGCACAAGCCAGTTTATCCCACTTCTATTGTAAAAACTCAGGGGCCTTCCACTGCATGAAAAGGCCTGATCCGGAAATGGAACCACTGGAATCCTATGGGTTCTGCCACTGGAAATGATGATTATCCTAACAGGATAGTTACATTAGATTAGTAACATAAAATTATGCTTCAAAGCACAATTTCACAGGAGATAAGGACCTTAAACACGTCAAAGGGGTCTGTTTCTAGTGGAGACTGCAATATCTAAAGGTTAAAATTGTCACTTCCCAATACAATGCTGGGTTTTGGCTGTTTGCTCACTGGGTTTACACTTTTGCAGTTTCAAGTGCAGATTTAGATCTCTATAACCCTGAATTTATTTTTTTACATGCTGAACTGATGCAAGTTCTTACTATTTGTTGGTCTATCTCTTATTTTTCATTTGTTTGTTCTTCTCTGTTATGCTCACACATGTAAATGTACCCCCATTACAATGTATAAAGCAATTTGTGCATTATCTGAGTATTTCTAGGCAGTTTTGTAAGAAAATAAAGAGTTTTATTTTTATCTCTAGAATTAGTCTTCTATGATTTATTACAAAGTGTTTGCAGCTTTACAAAAGAGGCTTCTGCATCCTCAGCGTGGTCTGGACATGTTTCTGCCTGGCATGGAGGTCCCAGCGATGGGATTGTTCCATTCCTCTGCCATGACAACAAGATAAAATCCATACAAAGCTCTGAGGAAGGATGGAAATAGCTTGAATTTTTGCAGAATCAGAAGAAATGGTGCACATTTTCAAAATGCCATCCCTCAGTCCCATCCCTGGCAGGGTGAGGGTGACACTGAGAGCAAACAGGATGGGAGATCAATCCCCAGAGAGCTTGGGCTGAGGTGCAGGTCTGTGTGTGGGATCTACCCAAACCCTGGGACAAAAATCCACCCAAAGCCTCCTTTTACAGCATTATAAATTAATATTACTGCATTGGAGCCAATGGAGCTGTGCCAATATGGAACAAGTGCTAAGAGAAACAGTTTGTTCAGTTCCAGGCATCTCCGACTGCTCACAAATATTCTGATGATTTAACTTGTGGAGGCAGCCAAAGAGAAGTGGTGTTATCTCGTTGAACTGCCCTTGGCAGCCTCAGTATCAGCTGTTTCGAAACCCTTTATTGCTCCTGGGCAGTAAATCACAGGTTGGTATTTACTGGACTGCTCAGGATTTTTGTTACTTAAATTTAGTGGCCTCAAAGATCCACACGGGTGTTGCTGTGAGGAAGGTTTTGACTGATTCTGTACCAGCTCAGGTACAAATCTGTGCTCTCTGCTGGATGACCAGCAGTCCAATAACTGCTGACCTGGAAAATTGAGTTCCAGAATCTTCAGAGTTTTTCAGGTTCCTGAAGTTTGCAAAGAACTTCATTAATCTGCTACCTCCAAGTAAATGTCCGAAGCAATTTACCTAGGAAATGGATAATTATCAAACTACACAGATAATGAATGACCAACCCAGACTTCCCCATTCAGAAACCAACAGAGCTTTCCTTTCCCTCGGATTTCCGGAGCAGAAATCCAGCAGGATGCCCTGAGATTAATAAATATCTGGGAAACCTTTTGCCCAGTGGGATAAATCCAGTGCAGTCCTTTGCTGCTTTGAAATGAGGCCCTCATTCAGAATTCCCATTTCAACACCACTTCCCTGGGATCATTTCCTGCAGTCACTCCTCAGAGGAAGGCAGCTGGATTGTAACTTTAATGGAATTAATTGGCCTCCATCTTCCCTGTCTCAACAAGGAAGCGAGCAAGGCTTACCTGTCCAAAAGGAAGTGAATTCTGCTCAAGCTTTAGGCATGTTGGAATTGAAAAGGCAAAGTTGGAGCCAGCTAATCCATGCTTTTTATGGGTAAAGAATGCCGGTTTTGAGGCCTGATAATCTGGAATTTTTGATCTGTGCTCTGTTCCTGACAAGCTGGTGCTCCAGCTTGAGCTCTGAGTCAGTCCCTGCAGAGGGATTTAGACACCTTCCCCTGCTCTCATTAGTGACAGAGAATGCTCAGGTTTGTCCCCTCCAGCCTAAGAAGGACCTTTGTGCTCAAAAACCAGAGGCGGAATTCACGTCTCTATCAATGCTTTAATTAATGGGGCAAAATAACCCAAAATCTGAAAAATTAATTCTGCAAATTGTTTGCAGCTAAAGTTCATTTCAGGACAAATGTTCAGAAAATTCATCCCATACCTCATTTTAAACATGTGAAGTTTCATTTTTAATTTAATGGCACTGCATGTGCGTGGGTGGGTTTTTAATGCATTATCACTTCTTAGAAGAGGAGAAAGTTGGACAATTTTCAGTCACTTGTGGCACACATCTTCAAAATCGATGGAAGAGTTGTAGCTTTTTTCTATTGGCAGAAAAGGCTCCTTTTTTACTTCAGATAATTGAAGCAAGAGGTTTGTTGAGATTGAAGCTACCAGCAGCTCATTAATCCCTCACCCTGGGTGTGTGTATAATTTGTGGATTGATATATCAAGGTGTGGGTGGCTGCATTCAAATTTTTTAAAAGCGACCTTCCAGGCAAGGCTTGGAGAAAAGCGTGAGTATTGCATTATGAAACTGAGCACTGTGCTTATTCACTTATATTTATTCTTGGGTAGTTTTGAGTATCAGCTTTGAAGACAGTGAAAACCAGAGTATTTCTTGTCAAACTTCCTTAATGCCTCATACAATTCCTGTATGGATTTCACCTCCTGTATTCCCATACCCTGCTAGCAGAGGAAGGGCTACATTGAATTCCAGCTCTTGTCCATGGTTTTTATCTCAGTTCTGTCATCTTTGTGCCTTTGGAACAACCTAACAAGTTAAACTTCAGCTGTGGGACTTGGATCCAGAAGGAATTTTAGAGAACTTTACATCGCAGGGTTTGGATGGAGCAGAACACTTATGGAGCAATAATTCCTGACAGGAAAAGCAACAACGAGGTCTCTTTATAAAACAAAGTATTTTTCTCCAGGGGACAATGTCAAAACAAGTGCAGAATGGAATGCATTTAATAGCCAGGGAAATGATCCTGTGCTTTCTTGGGCACGTTCCTCTCGACAAGTTCGAACTCTTTGCCTCTAATTTTCCATGTGTTGAGTGAACTCCAGGCAGTGGAAGGGAAGGGAGAAGGGAAGGGAAGGTGCTGGAGTCAGCTGCTGGCAAGGACAGCAGCAGAGCCATAAAGGGGAGCCAGGAGTACAAAAATTACCCCAAATTGGAATATGCAAGTCCATGGTACTTTACCCTCCACTATCAACTCCAGTGTCCCGAAACTGGAATGGAAATCAGAGTCTCATCTGATTCGTGCTGCTGGTGAACTGTGCTCCACATAAAAACAGGAGATAGGAGAGGAGCAGGGGAAAGGTGCAGGTCTTGTTTACCTCAGATTAAAGGGTGCCCTCACTGCAGAGGGACTTCCAGCAGCACAGAGTTGGCTCAAGGGGAAGAAAGGAAAAAGGTTCTCCAAATTTAATGGGAATAATGGAAGGAAATGTTTGGGAAGCCTCAGGCAGAATGGGTTGCACTCATCCAGGCTTCCAAGCTCCCTCAAAAAAGCCCTTCTTGTTATCTCAGTTCTACCAACAGGAACCACAGGGAGATTTCCAGTTGAGAACAGTGCCTGAATCTGGCTCTGAATCTTTTTCTCCAGGGCAAAGGTACCCAGATATCTGCTCAGGGCTCAGCCAAGAGCCAGCTCAGTCCGTGGACAAAGGCCACCCCCTGCCCAGACCTGGGAGCTGCTGGGGTGGCTTGGCAGGGATACCCAACCTCAACCTGCAGACACCAAACACCATCCTCAAACTTCTGGGATTGAAGTGTCTGTGCTACCATAAAGCACAGCAGAAAACCTCAGCTGGGGCCCAAATTTTGGTCATTTTAAATGGGAGCAGAAGTAGAACAAGGAGGACTTTGGGGGCAGGATAACAAGATAACTGGAACCATCCACAACTTTTGCTCTGTTCAGGAGATGCCAAGTGTTGGTGCCCTGGAAGAATCCTGTCTTCACTCTGGCTGTGTTTGAAAGCGACAGGAAGGAAAAGCTTTAAACATTGCTCCTTGTAACATTCAGCATCTCATTCAACACAAGTGAGAAGCTTCAAAGCACACTCCACTAAAATAAAATAAAAAACCAACAAAGAGAACAGGAGGTATTTTATATGCAGTCAATGGTAAAAAGTTCTAAAGTAACTGGACACCCTGGACATTCTTATTGGGAGCTTCCACTGCCACTGGAGGTGGCACTCAGTGCTCAAGTTTAGGTGACAAGGTGGAGATTGAGCTAAGGTTGGATTCTTGGGGATCTTTTCCAACCTAAACTAATCTGGGATTCTGTGATTCAAGACATACTGAGGGAAGCTGGCTCCATAAGAGATCAGGCATTTGGTTTCCTAAGAAAATTTAATTTTTCACAGTTCATCTCTAAGTGCTCACTCTTGGAAGGGCTGATAAGAAATACAGGCTGAGGGAAACATTTTCAGGGAAGTGAAATGTCACTTTATCAGATTTATTAATTCCAGAAGCAGTGGTGCTTCCTACCTGCCTATTAAATACCTATTTGTGTGTAGACTGAAAAGGATTTTCAGGAACAGAAAGTGCCAGAGAGTTGCAAGAAGAATTCAGGCTTGTAATTGCAATTGTAATTTTATTTATTGACCTCTTTATGATGCTCTCATTTAGACACCAGGGGCAGCAGTTAATGGGAGTCAATGGGAGTTAAATTCTTCTGGAATGGAAAGAACTGGTCCCTCGGAGCTGCTCATACCAATTCCAAAGGAGAGGGTAGCTGGGGGAATTTTTTAGGTGTGGTTTGCTCACCTGCAATAAAAGCCCCGTGGAGATTGCACCCCAAGGAACTTCTTGGTTCACAGACCAATTATGAGCCCTTGTCCTTCACCCCCTTTCGTGACGAGGGATCCGGGGACTTTGATCCAGACAAAACCCCTTTTTTGCAGGGTTGGTTTTAGTGGGATCACAGGGCTGCTCTGACTCACCTGCTGGCTGCAAAATCGCTGGAGTCAACAATGGGAATGTGGCACCAATTTGTATCTGGGGATGAGACCCTGGAGCTGGGAAGGACAAGACCACCCTTCTGTGCAGCCAAAGGAACCAGAAAGGATCCCCAAGGTCTCTCTTAGGAGAAATACGGGTGCTGAATCATTTGGTTTGAGATGCAGACCGTCAGGTTCTTAAATATTAAAGTGAAATGAAGCCATCTAAAACCAGCAGGATTTTAGGTTTTTGTTCCAAACGCCAAAATTTCACTTTGGACACACAAGAACCTCTCAGGGACTTCCCCTCTGGTTCGAATGAGAAAGATCCAATTGCAAAAGGTATTTTTGTCGCTGAACAGTGGCAAAACAACTTCCCAGCACAGGGCCGGGCTCCGAGGGAAGCCTGGCAAGGAAGGCATGGGAAGGTGTGCCCCAAGACATTTTCCAGACAGGATAAAGCTTCAAACACAGTTGATTCATAACCCTTGCAAAGTTTCTCTTGCCCAAAGGCAGAATGGAAAGGGAAACTCATTGCTTAAGGAACCGGAGCCAGCTGTGAGCCAACAGATAACCACTGCAGGGGGGGGAGTTTTATTCATGTGTGGATACAAATGAATGGAATAAAGGTTTAAAAATAGCACATTTTACTGCCTGCAGGAGGAGTTGTTCAGAGAGGGACGTAGCTGATGCCAAATATTTGATCTGTGCTTTGATCCAGCAGCAGGGCTCTGGCAGGTGCCCTCAGAAACACAGAGCTCACTTTTTTTTTGCATATTCAACATCCCCTGGGGAAGCTTCTGCTGCCTCCGAGCCCCTCTGGGGTTGTGCTTGGCACCCAAAGCGGTGCCAGACTGGAAAAGAGATTTGTGACATGGAGAGAGAGGAGTGTGCTATTTATAGAAGTCAATGACATCCAGGGAAAAACAATAGAGGAACAACTGGAATTTCTGGGGGAAATCAGAGCCTGTGGGCAAATAGAGATGTGGAAATACCATTTTCCTGAGGAAGGTTAAAGCAGGGGGGTCACAGAGTGCCTGTGCCATGCTGTGGAGCCACGTGCCCCACATTGGCCAGGCTGAAGGACAGTGGGAACCAGGTTTGCTATTTTTCTAGACAATCCTGGAATTTAAAACTCCTTTGTGCTTGAAAACCGGATTGAGGAGAAGTTCTTTATTAGCAGAAGTTTGGGAGAGAGCAAATACATCAGCTGGATGCAAATCTTACAGGAAGCAGTCTTTCAGAAAAGCTGGGATTGTTTTTAAGATTAGCAGGTCTGTCACAAGAGCTTCCTCCAGGACAAAGGTTTCTTTTCCAGTCAGGCTCCAAACCCATAGGCTTCAACATTATTATGTCAACAACTCTTCATTTTCATTTTGAAAGGGCATTTCATGGAAACCACCTCAGTCTCATGGCATGTTTTGATTTTTAGAAAGCAGCTCCACCCAAACACCTTCAGGCCCAGCATCATCAGGCCTAAACCAGCAGCAGCAATTGGTGGGAAAACCTTGGACAATCTTGGTCCGAGCAGGAAACCTTTACTTCTGCCAAAAGTTGCACCTTTTTGGTGTGTGGATAACACTTAAATGTTCAGAAATATGCAGCCACTGCTCCCTTTCCTACCTGCTCTTGCCTGTGCACACAGAGATTTATTTTAGCTGCTAACCTAGAGATAGAGCTTTGCTTATCTGGCATGAGATCCAGACTGTGATCAGGCAGTGTCAGTCCTGGGGGAAACCTGCTCTCCAAACCACTTCCAGCAGTCTGGGCAGCACTTTATCATATTCTCAGCTTGCACAGAAATCATAAATACGACATTATTGGTAACAGTTTTAAAAGCTCAGGTAACAGCACATAACTCAAATTTAATGCTGTAATTATCAAAAGCAGGTGGGCTCTACCTCCTCTGCTTCCCCTCAGAGTTTTGTCCTCTCATTTCGTGCTGCACCTTTCCAGATTCACCTGCTGCCATTGGTTAGGAATTGAGGATCCATCGATTCTCACCCTCAGTGCTCATCTCAGCCTGTCAGAGTCCTTTCCCTTCCCTCCTGGAATCCCCCACCCACCCAATTTCTGTCACTCCCTGCGCTGTTTTCTCAGCCTGCCCCAAATCTTGGTTGGGACAAGAGCAGGCACTGCACATAACACCTTCTGTCGTGTCCATCACCAGCCCATCACACTGGGGCCAGAGAGGCTGGTTTGGGCAGATATTGCCCCGTGGAGAGTCACTGCTGCCACTGATGGGGGACAGACAGCAGCTGAGACAGGGAAATCAAAAAGAGGGGAATGTTCCATGGAGCATCTCCTTTGATCTTCTCCAAGGAGAGGGAGAATTTACAGAATGTGTCCAGACAAGGAGGTGATTCATACACCTCGAAGTGCCTTCCAAGTGCTGAGGGGAGCCAGGGCACAGCCACTGTGGCTCCTTCTTTTTGGTCCTGTCACTGGTTCTTCCTGTGGAAACAAAAATTAGCCAGGATGGTGAAATCACAGGATTAATACTGGCACCTTCACAGCAATAAAACTGAAAACTGTAATTTATTTCCTTGCTTGAGAATTGACTCAAGAGTTACTTTATATTAATTTTGATTGTAGTAAATAAAATACATTGAAACATCCTCGAGCTTCATTTCATCCCATCAGCTGAAAAGTAGGGAAAAAAATTGCATATATAACAATTTGGAAATGCTGCCAAAAGAGATATTATAAATATAATAGATGATGGGGTTTTAACACATTTACTCCATAGCTTCTGAGGAATTCGGACGTGTCAGGGATCAGTTAGTTAGTATAGTATGTGGTGTTTTTACTAAGAACAGTTAAAGTTTCATCAGGGTTGGACTTTTGTGTGTCTATTTTTGGCATCCCTTGGTAGGAGAATGCACTGGCTGAACCCTCACTCCCCCCACACACGCTGCTCTGCTATTAATAGCAAGGGGTTAACGAGTAACCAGTGCCAGGGCACGGGGTGAGGGGGAAAAGGGGAAAACCTTCCCTCTTTCAGTCGGCTCCAGTGGTCTTCCCAACCAGAGACACACAAAAACCAGTATAGGGCTCACCAGGATGGCTGGGCAGGAGGGCCAGGGCCTGGGCTGGCTGCTCCTGGAGTGGGAAATGTCCCCAGCTGGGGACAGAGCAGCCCCAGCCTGAGCACCAGAACTGGCGCTGACATTGGCAGCCCCCAGCTGCGAGGGAAGGTTGGGAGAGCTGGGATTGTTCAGCCTGGAGAAGCTTTGGGGTGACCTCACTGTGGCCTTGCAGTGCCTGAAGGAGCTGCAGGAGAGATGGAGAGGGTTTGGTCAAGGGATGGAGGGACAGGACAAGGGATGGAAGGACAGGATGAGGGGGAATGGCTTCAAACTGACAAAGAGGAGGTTTAGGTGGGATATTGGGATGAAATTCCCCCCTGTGAGGGTGGGCAGGCCCTGGTACAGGGTTCCCAGAGCAGCTGGGGCTGCCCCTGGATCCCTGGCAGTGTCCAAGGCCAGGTTGGACACTGGGGCTTGGAGCAGCCTGGGACAGTGGGAGGTGTCCCTGCCATGGCAGGGGTGGGATGGGATGGGCTTTAAGGCCCCTTCCAACCCAAACAGTTCCAGGATGAACTGTGGCCAACCTGTCCCCAGATTCCTCCCTCAGCCCTCCAGGGGATGTAGGAAAGGGGCAGCACAGAGCCGTGCTCAGGGCATGTCCCAGGGAGCAGGGATGCAGGGACAGGTGGGATGCAGGCTCACAGTTCTCAGCTACACATTTTCCCCAGATTTCCCTAGTTTTACCATGTTAGGAGCTGGTCTGAGTGTGAAAAGCAGGGCAGACTGATGGTGTCAGGAGAAATAAAAGATCTGGATCATTTTAAGCTGTCTTGTGAAGATAATGAGGGTCAGTGTGTGAACCAAAGGTGCCCCCATGGTGCAGCAAGTGGGAGTCAGTGTCAGTGTGGGGAACCAGCACATTGCAGCTGTGTGACCTCAGGATACAGCAGGAAAAACAGTAGGAAAAGCAGGCCAGGAGAGCTGCAGAGCAATGTGTGACACTCTCATGAGTAATGGGACTTTTACTTGAAAGGTTAAGTGAGAAACAGAACGGAGTGGTTGTGGCTCTGTTCCAAGGATAATATTTGGACTAATCCAGCAGCTTTGATCATCCCACCACACATCATGTTTTTTGGTGAAAAATGCCAACATTTTTCTAAGTTCATGTGGATTTCCCCTCTTTTTGATCTCGCAGCACCCTCAGCTTTCCTGTAAGGTTCGAAGGACTAATCCATATTTATGATAACCTGAGAAAGAAAGTGTTCTTTGTTTGCACATTTTCCAAACTGGACAGGATTGAGACAAGTAATAAAACCAAGCAGAATGACTGGTTGCTCTTCCCTGCTCTCACAAGTTAAATATCCTTAATCATGGGCAGCCTCAGAGCAAGATTTCCACCAGCCCTTACCAGTTCAGAGCACAACAATATTTCCTGGTTTGGTGGTGATGGCTAAAATGGCAAAATCATGGCTGGCTGTGTTGGAAATGACCACTTCCCTTTTCTAGAGAGATCATAAATCTCCATTAGCCTTCGCCTCAAGCAGTTTGTTCTAGCAGAGAAGCTGTCATTCATTTAGTATGTTAATTGCTGGTTTGTCAGCCAGAACTGTCAATTAGGAGACTTGTGGACATTTTGTCCAAGGGAAGTCCAGACCACTTTGTTTGCACAGAGGATACCGAAAATATTCAGAGACATGGAAGTCTTTGTAGCCACTGTTTTTCCTTTGCCATGACAATGTTTAGAGGAATTATCTCCCAAACCCTTTTCTTCTCTACAATTTCACTGAAAACTTTCTGCTAGAACTGCTTCCGTGTTGAATTTCTTTCTCTTTTGCTCTCCCTCTCTGTCTCACCCAAAGCAGAAGCATCCTAAATCCCACACCCTGCACCCTGAGTTTGCTTCTGCATTTTCAGTTATTCCCCCACCCACCCATCCCATCTCCACATTGCACAAGATTTCAAGCCCAGGTTTGTTGGTGCCAACAAAAGCATTGGGTAGTCAGTGGTGTGAAAAAGTCTCATTGAATTTTCTTTAACATTCTTGGGCAACCCGGTAGGAAAAAAACAGTAGCAAAGAGTGATTGGCTCGGAGCAACATATTGCAAAAGGTTGTCCCTCCTTCTTACCAGCAATGAACTGCATGATCTGGACTGGGATAAATTCCTCTTGGAGAATGGATGAGTGAGTTTGCTGGGATTATCAGGCTTGCCCATGAGTAAGAGCACTGCCCTGGCTTCCAGCAATTGCTGATCTGAAGGAAAGCAGTTCCCATCTTTTATCTTTTATTGGACACTATTAAGGGTGGAAAAAAAAAACCCATTGGAATTTGAGGTCTCTGAATCTCTGAGCTGCTTCCTTGGGAGTGTTACAGCCCATTTTAGCAGCTGGGTGATCCACCAGAGGAATTATTATATATATTTTTATCATGGTGTGGCTTCTCTAAACACCAAGGTTTTCAGAATTCCCTTTGGGACCAGCCTCAGCCCTCAGGAATGCAACCAGCCAGTATCTGGAGCATCAGGGCAGTCCTGGGAATGCCTTTCCTTGGGAGCAGGTTGGGAATGCACAGGGAGCCATGCAGGCAGGCCAGACCCTCCAGCAGCAGGAGCAGCCCAGCCCTGGCTGCTGCCTCCTGCAGCCTTTCCCAGCACGTCCTGAAGGATTTGCTGAGTGAATGAGCTGCGCTTACATGGCAAACCCAGCGCTCCCAGGAGAGCTCCAGCTCTGGGGGAAACATGGAATACAACCATGCTGTGTGTGCACAGCAAACCCAGCTCACCCTGAGCGTGCAGAACAAATACCCAGCAGGAATCCCTCCCGTGATAAGGGAGAGGCCAACGAGTGCAGCCCATCCCAGCCCTGGGAGTACATGACCCACTCTGCCCCGCCGGGAAATGGTGGGGTTTAAACGCCCCTGCCCTCCTCCTGGGATCTCCAACACCAGCCAGCAGCTACAGGAAAACTATATTTTCCAGCTTTTTTCCTTTCAATTGGAAATTTGGAGAAAAATGTATATATGGGTTAGTTTTTTTTCCCCCTGAGTGGCCTCAAACTGTGTAAACTTTCAGGTTAAGTGCTCAATTAAAAGGTCAAATTATCCAAATAGAACACTGAAGTGTCAGGCAATAATTGTCCACTGGACTCCGTTACCTGAGGAGTTCATCGCGCACTGACCTCGATCAAATATTACCCAAGCTAGTGGTACGTGTAGTGCTTCCTCCCAGTTATTTATAACTCCTCAAAATCCGGAGTTAGGGAAGTGCCAGAATTGCCCTTCGGAAGTGTTTTCAAATGAAATTTGCAGAATACACACAGTAAAGATGCTTTTAGAATTCCCAAGCAAGTTTTTCCTGGGGAAAAAAACATAGTCCCTATCGTTCACCAGCATTACAAAAAGTGACATTTATGGAACAGAATATTTAGGCTGTTACTAATACTTGCTGAAGAAGTCTCATTTCATGCAACGTGCCCACAAGGTTCCTATGGGATTTCTGTTCTGACTCAACGCTTCAAGCTCATTCTTTATTTTTGACCAAAACCCCAGCTTCTGTTGATGCTGCATCTGCCTTTAGCAAGGGACAGCGACACATGGAAATCATTCCCACTGTGATTCCTGCTCAGCACCATCGGGAAAGAATTCCTGGCTGGGAGGGTGGGGAGGGGCTGGGATAGGATTCCCAGAGCAGCTGTGGCTGCCCCTGGATCCCTGGCAGTGCCCAAGGCCAGGCTGGAGCACCCTGGACAGTGGGAGGCGCATGGATGAGCTTTAATGTCCCTCCCAAGCCAGCCCACCCCCTAGTTCCATGATTCTGTACAATGCTCTCGTTGTTAACCCCCGGACACATCAAAGGTGGTTTCCAGAGCTGACTAAAATGGGTGAGTTCCATTCTCTGGGGTTTGGACGTGTTTGGATGAGACCTGGAGTGATTCTGCCTTGTGCACTCAGCAACCCCGACAGTGCCACATGACCCAGAGATCCCCTTTCCCTTCTCCCTTGTGTGTTCCCTCTGGAAGTCACATGCCCAGCTGCAAAAACATTAACCACGGTGTCCTCTGTAAACCCAGCCCTCCAGCAGCTGCAGGAGCCCATCACCTGCTGTTTTCTGGGGCATGTGCTCTATCCCTGATAAGGGCTATCTAATCACCTCACAGGGCTATGAACAGATAGTAGGAACACCAAAAAAAAAAAAAAATGCTGCTAAAATATCTACTGCTCCTCTTTCTTTTAGAATTCTGTGAGCACACATCATCTCTACACAATGATAAAAAGCTGCCTGAGTCACTGCTGAGTTTGTTGTGAGGCCTGAGTGAGTGAGCCCTGACATATGAGTCACACTAAATCATTAACCGCACCTGAAAACACCAGCACGGACTCTCTGACCCCAGGGAACAAATTTAACAACGCAAAATCTTGATCTGTGAAAAAAAAAATAAAGCTAACTTTAGAATGAGACCAGTTGGAGGAAACAGTGGCAGCTGTGTGGCTTGAGACACAGCCTGAGTCGTGTGTTGGCATTTACCTCCCCCTCCACCTCTGGCTGCTCAAGAGGCATCTTCAGAAAGTTTTTCAGGCCAAAATTGGGCTTTTTGTTCAAAGTGGGAACAAAGGGAAGAAGCTAGAGTAGGAGTCAATCATAACAGCCGGTTCATTGGCATTAAAGAGATAAATTTGATAGTTAAAGAAATGTTTAAGTTACTCTTAGTTAGCCAAACATTAATGTCCAAAACAGCTTCCCTTCGTTGTATTTCTTTATTTAAAAAACAATCACAGTGATAACCTAATTTTTTAAAGGATGTATGAGTATGCCCTTGACCTGTTGACATCCACATGTTATTTTCACAGCTGGGACTTGTCATTTTACCAGAGATGCTAAAAACAAACCTGCCCCTGAGTCTGTCATGACAAGAACAGCTCTTGTGCAGCCAAACCCTCCCCTCAGTCACCACAGCTTGACTATTTTAACAACACAAGGGCAGCAGTTGGAGTTGCAGCAGCATGGAGGAAACCCAGAGGGCTTGAAAAGATTATTTTTTTCCAGAGCTGGCGGTTAAAGAGTAGAAATGTCACTTCCAGTTTGAGCCGTACAAACGTGCACAGACAGGTGCAGTTCATCAGCCAGGTTCTGAAGGCAAAAGAGAAGAGACAGAAAATTCCTTTGCAGGAGGGGGGAAGCAGCTGGAAGTACCTGGGAAGAGCTGTAGGGCACAAGGCTGCTTGAGAGCACGTCCTTTTGAGTCCCAAATGCTCAGAACTTAGAACTGCGGTTGATTATCTTGTGGCACCTTCTGCCAGGGAGGAAAAGGCAAGGCAGGGAGGGTTTCCCAGCCCTGGAAGAGACACAGATGCCAGAAGGAGTTGTGTAAATAATGTCTGGAACCTCAGCCTCTCCTGAGCCTTGGATTTGAGGACAGATGAGGCAAAATCAGCTTCAAACTCCCCTGTAGCTGTTGCCAAGTGGGTCGAGATCCCATGGCAAGGTATGAATTCCCAGAAGGATTTTGGACAGCCCTAACTTGTGCTTCCAATAATCCTAAATCTAATATTCCAGTTGGCCTTTGGTGTGGGGACAGCACATGGCTGAGAGGTGGTTCCTGCTGGGGAAATGATGCAAATCCCACAGCTCAGAGAAATCCCGTGGTCTTATCCAGACTTCCCTGGAGCTCTCCCTAATCCCAAATTCATAAACGAACTGCAGAACAATTGCACAAAGATAAACACAGGGACAGCTCTGAGCCAGACCAAACACATTGGGAAAGATAAACTTTCAAAGCCATCCCTGCAGGATGAGCCGAGAAGGCCAGAATTCCACAGGCTCCGATTGGAATCACTGTCAGATCCTCTGGGAATCTGAACATGGATTAGAAGGAAAGACCAAATCCTGGACAAAACTGATGCTTGCTGCAATAATGGAAATTTTGGTTACAATAATCTCATCTGATGGGAACACAACATGAATGAATATTTTTTTCTGGGAATATTCTTTCCTACAATTGTCTGGATGCCATCTAAATTATTGAACAATCAATGGAATTGCTATTCCAGGTGAGACCTTGGAATCCCAAGGAGTGATCCAAGACCTTCAAAGCAAGGCAGGAGAAGGGTGGTTTCAGCAGACACCAAACCCACTGCTCCATATTGGGGTGTCTGAATCTCTACTGAGAGATTTTCTTCAATGCTAAAATGTTTTATTTAATGTTATTTCAAAGGCACATGAGCAGCAGCCACTGTTATCCCAGATTTAGGGTTTTTCTGAATTCTTTGATTTGGTCGTGTGTGCTGTGGCCCAGACTTTGCCAGGGGTTGGTCACTGTGTTCACCAACATCTGAAAGAAGGATTTGAAAAGCAACATTTGAGAAAAGGAAACGTCAAGCCTAAAAGTGTGAGGTGTAAGGAGACAGGTGTGGCAGGAGGAACAGCAGCGACCAAACTGATAAACCCTACATTTATCAGGGGTATAAAGCGGGGGAATGAGGTCACAGCTGTATCTGGAGAGAGCTCCAATGATTCGGTCCCTAAACCCCGAGTCCATAAGCAGTGCAGGTTGTGATTCCTGCCCCTGTGACCTGTGAGGGTGACTTTATCAATCAGGTGGATGGGGAAAGTGAAAAGCACGGCAGGCAGAGCGTTCCAGGCACTCCCAGTGAGTCACTGCACCAGCAATGGGAAATGCTGATCGCTGCTATTCCATCCTTTCCCCAGGTGCTGCTTCCTTCAGCTCCCCCAGCACAAATCCCTGAGCTGCTGAACTGCTCCTCTGAGCAGCCCCTTCCTGCCAGGCACCTCCTGCAGCTCTCCAGGGCGAGTGGCTGAGGAACGCTAGTCTGGCCCCCAGGAATCCTCATTTGTGTTTCAGAGAGCCCCAACCCCTTCCAGCTGCCTACACCAGTCACCTGTAACGAGCCAGGCACGTATTTTCCCAAATCCATTTGCAGAATTCCCAGACAACAGGCTCCCTTCTTTCAGGAAAAGTGTGGGAGGGAAGAGGGAAGAGGGAAGAGGGAAGAGGGAAGAGGGAAGAGGGAAGAGGGAAGAGGGAAGAGGGAAGAGGGAAGAGGGAAGAGGGAAGAGGGAAGAGGGAAGAGGGAAGAGGGAAGAGGGAAGAGGGAAGAGGGAAGAGGGAAGAGGGAAGAGGGAAGAGGGAAGAGGGAAGAGGGAAGAGGAAGGGAAAGGGAAAGGGAAAGGGAAAGGGAAAGGGAAAGGGAAAGGGAAAGGGAAAGGGAAAGGGAAAGGGAAAGGGAAAGGGAAAGGAAAGGAAAGGAAAGGAAAGGAAAGGAAAGGAAAGGAAAGGAAAGGAAAGGAAAGGAAAGGAAAGGAAAGGAAAGGAAAGGAAAGGAAAGGAAAGGAAAGGAAAGGACGCACTGAGCATCTCCTCGCTGAGCACAGCTTAAGGCCGCCACCTGCTGACGGGCTGCCGGGCATCCCGGAACTTCCATCGGCATCTCTGCACTTCCCCGGAGCATCCCGAAACTTTCCTGAGCATCCCGGAGGTTTTCCAAGCATCCCGGGGCATCCCGGGGCATCCCTAAATTTCCCTGAGCATCCCTCAGCATCCTGGGCATCTCTGCCAGCTGATGCAGAGAACATGGTCAGATTTAAAGTTGTAATTGCTTTTTACAAGTGGGTAAAACAAAGGGAACAGTGAAATGTTGTATGGAAATTGCAATTCCCAAGGTCGTGGAGGACAGGCCACGTCCTGCTCAGGAGTGTCAGGTAGTGATGTGTCACTGCTGGAGAGCTGCACTCAAACGAGGTGAATCGTCTCCATTTAAAGCTCAAAAACTGATATTTGGGGCTGAATCCAGGAGTAACTGCTCCAAGCTGCATCAGGCCTAGAAGTCTTCTAATATTTTAAATTTTTTTAATCAGTTTTGAGTTCAGATGTGACAAGTTGAAATCAGATGAGTTTCACTTCTGCCCTGCCCTCGCTCCTTGATAGAGAATCAGCAGCAGAGTTTCCCTCAGCATTGATCTTTGTGGGAGGAATTAACCCTGGCAGGGGAGAGCTGAGCTGAGAGTCGGGGCTGAGGATGAGAGACCTGTTAACCCCTCACCTTCTTAAGAACAGCCCCACTTCTGCTTTTGAGGATTTACACTTTTAAATATCTAATTTAGTCATGAAGTTCCTACCTGGCAATATTATCCCCTTTAAAACTGTGGAATATTACTGGATTTGAGTATTATTGATTTTACTGCTGGTGAGTTACAGTTAGCCCGTAGATCCTTGAATTGCACTATGAATTCTGATAACTCCCCTTTGCCTCTTTTCGCAATATTGACAATTTTCTCACACTGATAATTATTTTTTTAAACCCAAAACTATCAAAACATTTCTAAATGCATTCAAGCCAGGAACCACTGAATCAATAAAACAACAAAATCCCCAGGTGCATAAGGTTTTTTTCACATTAAACGAGCGATTTCATGAACCAAGAGGATTTACAAATCTCCCTGTGCTGCCTGAAGTTCCTGTTTTGTTTCTCCCATCGTGGTGTCACCTGAGGCTGTGCTGCTGTAATGTCGCTGCCTGCCAGGGAGCTGTGCTGAAGGACAGGGCTGCTCAGGGAACGCTGGAATTCTCCTGGAATAGAGCTTTGGCTCACAATTTGCTGAGTAATCCGGCGGGGTCACAGTGCTCAGATGAGGCGATCAGAAGGGAAAGGGACAGCCCAGGAGCTGGCACAGCTCCAATCTGATATTCCAGGGGCAGCTCCTCTCCAGTGGCAGCAATAAAATGATATCAAATTCTTATCCCTCGCAGCCTTTCAGGAAGATTAATGTTTCCTCCCACTTCTTCAAGCTTTTATCCCTGCAGCGGACGGCATCGGGGATGTCCATCCTTGTGTTTGCACTCGGCAGAAGTTTAGCAAATCATATTTTTCCAGGGAGAAAAATTGGCTCCAGCTGCCCAAATCCTGCAGTGACCTGAGGGGCCTCTCCTGTGCTGAAGAGGAGCTTTAGCCCTGTGTCCCAGGGCAGCTGCAGGAATGAACTCACAGCTGGGATTGCACGGAGAGCTCTCCCGGGCGATGCCCAAGGAGCAGGACACATCAGGACAAGGTGCCCGAGGCCAATCAATCCTGGCTTCTCAGGAGAAGTCCAAAGAAAATAGAAGATTTGGACCTTTCCCTCATGCCTGGCTCCTCCTCAGGACAGGAGAACACCCCAGACCTGATCCACGTGGATCAAACTCCCCCCAAAAATCATCACTTCTCTTTCCCTGCTGCTGCTGCAGGTCCCTGCTCATGTGCCTGCTATTTCCTTACTAAAGGCAGGAATTAAATACAGAATTTACAATAAGACTTTTTTCACTGCTTTTTCATTTTAGTAACCCCAGCTCCTCAAATTTTCCGTATTTCAGGCTTGGGAAGGGGAAAAGTGAAGCACTGACGGGGAAAGCAGAGCCAGGGGGCTTCAAAGTTGAGCCAGCTGGGGAAAGTCATGACCCAGGCTGTGCAGAAGCTGCATGAAGGAAGTGAATATTTAACATAGTGTTGTTATCATCGCTGCATATTTGATAGAGACTTAAAATGCTCATACAGGAGAATGATTGTGGTTCAAATGCCTGTTCCACCCACTGAGGCACCATGTCTACAATAACTCTCTGTTTCAATCCTGACACAGGAACATTTTATCTGTTCTAGAAGCTCCCACATGGAGAAATAGCTGGTGTGGAGTCTGTAATTCTCCTTCTTTAAAAATAAAAGAATAGTGACAGCAGGAACCTGGGGGATTTTTGTGATGGGGGAAGAAGAGACAGAGATCAGCAGCTCCCTTCCTACATCAACACTGTGAGTCACAGTCTGCAGAAACTCGAGGCTGAAATATCACTTGCAAAATGCTGTTCAGGCTCTCTCTGGGGAGCAGAACGAGGGAGTGTTTCCCATTGAGCTCCAGCTGGAGTGTGTGAGCCAGAGGCTGCTCCCACACCAGTGAGGATCTGCTGGGATTCCTCTGCGTTTGGTGGAGCTGTTGCAGAGCCAGACCACAGGAACAGGCTGCAGCCTCACTCAGGGCTAGGGGAAGCATGGGAATGATTAGAGATGATGCTGCTTCCCCAGAGCTCCCTGCACTGCAGCAATTATTCTCTCCTTTTCATTACCCAGTCAGACCACATTGGCGGAACACAAGACAGATTCAGCCATTAATGGGAACTCCGTAAGAGACAGCGGGGAAATCCGACTTGCTGAAAACATAACTCTGGGCAATCACCAGGAACCACCAACTGTAAAGGAGCCAGATCCAATAAAGCTTAGAACTTAAGCAGAACTTAAGCAGAAACAGTTTTCCCTGGAGCTCTGAGCCAGGCTTTTCAGGTTTGCAGGAACACGAGTTCAGATGTGCTTTCCTCTCTCAGTTCAAGGCAGCACCTGCTCCCCCACAGAGGGGATGTTTGTGGTGCTGGGGTGATGGGGGTGACTTCACCTCTGCGCCAGCTTTCCAGCTGTCCCAAGGATTATGGATTTCATAATGGAGATCAGGAATTTAGGAGTGCCAGCACCTTATTTTGGGGTCTGTCAGATGCAGAAGCCCCAGATGTGTAGCGACATCAGTCACTGCACTGCCTCTGAATTTTTGGAAGCCTACTTACATTGAACTGCCCATGTGGACCTCAGAGGTGTCACTGAGTGTTTTAGGAATGCAGGTTCCATGTGAAGAACCAAACCTTGTGGATCTCAGAGGCCCAGGGGCTGGGCTGGCTCTGGGATTCAGGTGGCTCCCACAGCTCTCCCTGCCTGGGATCCAGGATCCATCAATCCATGCAAATGCTGGGTTCTCTCACCTGTAAGAGTCCATCATTCACTCCATCCATCCTCTTGGGAGCGAAGCAGCAAAACTGACTCAAATCCTCATTTATATTTTGTTCCAAACCATCAGAATTCCACTGGAGTTATGCCCAATTTTCCTTTTTTGCTCAGCTGTTCTCCTGCAGGTTCCTTCTCTCCTCCCTTTCTCCTGCTGCCAGGGAGGTTTTGCTGCTCATCCCTCATGCTCTGCTGAATAAACCTTGACAGCAGCAGCCAGATGGAAACCCTCACCTTGAATTCACACATCAGCCCCTCTCTGGACCACGTATGACAAGAGCAGATGCAGATATAGAGCAGCAGTCATCTGCTCCTTGATTGTCAATATTTGAATGCTCTTGGCTCTTGTTCTGGACAGTAATAAAAGAAGCTGGTTAATCATTTGTAATTGTTGGGAGCTCTGTGCCATTAATGAACAGGAAGTTTTATGCAGCTGTCAGATGCACAAGCCGAGCATTTCCTGCAGGGGAGGAAGATTTATTTGGTGACAGCTTCATTGGAGATTTTTAGAAAGAGAAAATAGCATTTTGATTGGTGAAAAATCATGAAAGCAGCACAGTTTCCTGTGCTTTGGAGAAGATTCTCTGTGGCTGCTAAATAATTCCCAGTTTGGCAAAACAAAACTCACCGTGTGCCCCTCTGGGCTGTCCTTGGTGAAAACATGGGATGGCTTTGAAATGACTGGAAAAGAATGTTAAAGAGTTGAAAGACACCTCAAAGACTGGATGGTTAATTGTCCATTAGGACCACACAACTGGGAAAAATTAATCAGGATAAACCTCACTGTGATGGCTCAGTTCAAGGAAAAGTCTTTTTTTGAGGCAAAGGAGGACTGTTATTCTTATATTCACAGGTGAAGTATATGATAATCCAAATTACTTCCTTCATGATGAATATTAAGGTTTTAAAGCTGAATTTGAAGACATTTAAGGAGCAAATAGACCAATGGAAAGCAAAACAGGGTGCAAACTTACAGTGAATTTAATGACCTTCTGCAGAAATGAAGCATTCCAGAATTAAATATTTGCATTTTGCATTTCAAAATCACTTTGAGAGAATATTTTAACCTGAGGAGAAAGACCAAAAAATAAAAATAAAAATTAGCCCAGCACTATTGCACGGTGAGTGCTTTCACAGCCAGGCTGGGATTCTGTACCTTAGCCCAGGATGAGCCATCCAGAGACCATTCCCAAATCACATTCCGTCTCTGGATGGGATTTTAAGACTGAAATTGAGGGATGCCATCCAAGCAGGTAGGGATTTACACCAAGCACAAAATGAGAAAGACGCTTGAGCCAGTGCTGGAAGGAATGAGGGAATCAGGATATCCCTCCCTGCGCACGCGCTGCTGGGGTGCTGGGTGCAGATTCCTGCTCTGTTTCCATCCTTGCAGGTTCCTCATCATCCCCTGACACCCTCCACAGCCAGCAAAACCCTTGGGACAGATCTGTTTTCCTTTCTTTATCAGGGCTAGGAACAGAATTGTACCCAAACCCATAAAGCAACATCGAAATAAAAGTGCCAGCTGGATGATGCAAGGGAGTCAGTCCCGGGGTTTGCGATGGTGTTGTTCCCTTCAAGCAGTAAAATAAGGAATTTTTTTCTTGGTATTTTGACTGCCTGCGGAAACCTCACCTTCCAAAGCCAGATTTTATTGCCTGAGGTGCTGTGAAAATTCAGAACAAAAGGCTCTCCCTGCTGCAGACACCCCCAGTGTGAGCGTGGGCTCCGTGACTCACCTGAGGGAGCAGCGAATCGTGACGGGGGGTTTAAAATATCAGCACTTAGTCAGTCTGCACACTCTGCAGGTGCTTAGGAACCACTCTGACTACAGCAAACCATCGTGCCACTGAAAGAACTTTGTTGTTTTGTGCCATTTGGGGAGAAGCCCGTGTTGGGAAGGGGTTTGTAGGTGTCCAGCGCAGTGTGGCCATTCCCAAATGCAGTGTGGTGAGGCGCTGCCCCAGAGCCATGGATCAGGAGCGCCCTGGGCAGGTTTGGGTGGCCAGAGGGCTCAGAACAGAAGGCACCTGGAGAGGGCTGGGGAGGGGCACGGGGCTGCTCCACCCCGGCTGTGTTTGCACCCAGTGTTTGTGAGCACTCCCTGGGCTGATTGTGGGGCAGGGACAGGGGCAGAGCTGTCAGGGCTGGGTGAGCAGCACCTCACCTGTCCCAGCTCTGGCTCCCAGAGACTGTCCCGGCCCCTTTCCCCCAGGTAACGCCTTCGTATCCTTCCCAAATGTGTGGCTGCTGCTGGTTTGGCTTTTCCTGGGTTTTGCTTTTGTAGAAGCATTTTTTGCACTTTTTGCTGCTCTGCTCCAGGCAGTCCTGCCTGTGCTCTCCTGCTCAAGGATCTTGGAGGCTCCTGCAAGTCTTGTTTTCTTTATTTGGGGGTTCAAAGCACCTGCTCTGCCTGTTCCCTCGCAGTGCCCTGGCTTTTTCTGCTCGAGGAGAGCAGAAGGGGAAGCTCAGCTTTGTGGCAGAGCCTTCCCCCAGCCAGGCTGGCACTGGTTGTTCACCCTGTGCCATTGTGGAGCTGTCCCCTCCCTGAGAGCCCGGGGTGTGAATGTTTGAACTATTTTGCTTTTCCCACTCGGCTCCAGTGCGGAGTGGCTGAAAGAATTGTATAAAACTGTCCCAGGAGCTTTAAGGACTGTAACTCAGCATGTCCTGGCTGCCCAGCCCCTGCCAGGCTGGATTCAAGGTGTTCCCGGGTGTTTCTTGTTTGCTGTAGGTGACTCATCCCAACCCTTCCTCCTCCTGCGCCTTCCCGCTGTCCCTTGTGTGCCCACTGCTCCTCTGCAGCCTCTGCCAGGCTCGGAGCCACCTGGCCCTGCTTCCATCATCCCCAGCAGGTGTCTGAGGCAGCTCTTCCTGCAGGACAAGGCAGAGCTGCACTCAAGGTAAGCAGAATTTCTAAACTCTGTCCTATTATCGGTCCTTGTTTCGCTCCAGATCAGTCAGAGCAGAAAATTCTGCTTTTCCACCTGGGCATGGCCATGTCCTCGAGCTCAGCTGGGTTCCAAGGGGTGGGAAAGTTGATTATTTTCTATGGTATTTAAATACAGCATATGGCAAGCTTTAGTGAGGAATTAACTGTGGGCTTTTGGCATTAATAGACACAGGAAAATCGATTCTTTTCCTTGGTATTGAAATACAACATATGGTAAGTTTTAGTGAGGAATTAATTGCGGACTTTTGGCATTAATAGACACAGGTGATTGCAATATTCCAGGCTGGTCAATACATCAGAAAGGTGAAGCTTGGCCTTTAGCCAGAGTACTCTGCAGATCGCAGATTTTGCTATCATTTTCTCTCATATTTTCAAAGCTTTTACCACTCTGCCAGGACCAAACCAAAGATTTTTGAGAGAGAGAGAGAAAGGAGGATTTTCCCAAGCCTTGAACTTGCCACACCACAGTTCACATAACATTAAAACCAATCAAAAATACATCTTTTTCCTTCTGAATTATTTTCTGCTTTACAATGGAAGCAGTGAAGCATAACTTGGGAAAGGGATTGTTTCAGAGCTGTAGAAGCTGGTAGTTCATGTTCCTTTTGCAGTTGGGCTGCATTCCAGCTGGCCTGAGGGAGCCCCCCACGAGGAAAAGATCCTTGGAACTCAGTGAAAAACCTGCACCTAGAAAGGAAGCCTAAGGATGGGAATTACTGCAGCTCCTCCTGACTTTTAAGGGCTTTCTTCACATCTTGAAGAATGTTCTTGTATCAGAACGATCTCTTTTTCCCCTCTCAGTCCTCAAAATTTGTCTTGTCCCGATAAAAGTTGTCAAATTCTCTCTCATGATGTGAGGAAGAACTTCTTCCCATGGAGCCCTGGCAGAGCTCCCGGGAGGATGTGGGTCCCAAACCCACCTGCAGGAGCTCCTGTGTCACTGCTCCAGGTGACCCTGCC
Source organism: Coloeus monedula (assembly GCF_965178545.1). Classification (NCBI taxonomy): domain Eukaryota; kingdom Metazoa; phylum Chordata; class Aves; order Passeriformes; family Corvidae; genus Coloeus; species Coloeus monedula. The sequence continues at coordinate 14,476,460 of NC_138797.1, forward strand.
TGGGCAGGGGTTGGTCTGGGTGATCTCCAGAGGTCCTTCCAACTAAATCATTCTATGATTCCGTGATTATCTAATTCACAAACACATTGGGAGAGCGCCTTTATTTTCCAGAAAACCTCTTTGCCTTCACTTTTAATAACTTCAGCTTCAAGGCATGGAATAGCAAACGAGAGAAAAATGGACTTGATCATATGAACAGAGGTGCGAGCACTTTGGGAAAAGCAGAACCATTCCATGGGAATGCCAGAGCTGGAATTTTTGTTTGCACAGCTCTGGAGCCACTCGGGGACAATCAGCTGCCTCCGCAGCAGCGATTTGGAGCTGTGCTGGCAGAGCTGTGCCATCACCTGCTCGGCAGCTTGAGACGCCGCCAGCTCGATTCCATTGTCTGTGTTTGTACCGCCACTGCTGCTGCTCGGCTTTGTCTGTAGGTGGCAGTGAGCTGTCAGCTTTCTGCGGTACACGGCAGAAGCAGCACACGTGTGTATTTCGCATCTCATACAGCGGTTTGGGGTCGGAGGGACCTTAAAGCCCATCCAGTGCCACCCCCTGCCCTGGCAGGGACACCTCCCACTGTCCCAGGCTGCTCCAAGCCCCAATGTCCAGCCTGGCCTTGGGCACTGCCAGGGATGGAGCAGCTGCTCTGTTCCATGTGCACAGTGGAGAGCTGAGTTTGGCGTTTTGGGATCACATTATAGGATCGTGCAGCAAGTTCTCCCACTTTTAGCAAAAAAAGGCCTCTAGTTCCTATCCGTCTTTCTATGAGACAGTTCTTGTGAGTGAAAATATTTTGAAATTCCACACGGCCACTGTGTGTGTTTTATCTCAGCGAGAATTGTAAACTGGATTTTAGGAAATGGCTGAGTTCCCCTGGAGCGAAATCTGCCAGAGATCAGAGCCTGTGGTCCCTGCTCTGCATCAGCTCCAGACAACTCACTGGCTGTGAGGAAATCTGCATCAACGGGAAGCTGGAGGGGCTGAGAATCAGCTACAAATCATGGTTCAAATTTTAAAAAAGAGAGGAATTTGCTTCTCTCTCCCCCCACCCCAGGTTTTACAGCAGATGTGAGAAAGGAAGGGAACCTGCAAATGCTCCATCCTCTGCCTGAGCTGTGCCCTGGCACAAACCAGGCCTTGGGAGTGCAGAACAAAAGCAAATCCTCCAGATCCAAGCACACACTAAATTTACCATCGAGACCGAGCAGCAGGCCTTGAATCTTGTTTTTTCTCCTGCCATAGGATAACCCTGGAAGTTGCCAGGAAACAGAATCCCGGAGCAAGGACAAGAGGCCTTTGTCCATCCACGGGGAGGCACTGGCTGTTTTCCACCCCAGATCAGAACTTCTGATTTATGCTGGGAATATCAGCTGGGGAGATAAAATCCCTGTGAAATCCCTCAGCAAACAGAGCAGAGCCATGGGTTGCTGCTGAGAGCTGGCCCCACTCTCCCATTCCATTCCTAGGGAATGTGATTTACTAAAACTAAAGTTTTCCTTTTTTCTGAGAGCGACAGTGGTTTAATTAAATTTAATATAATTTATTTAAAGGAGGTGTTCTCCTCCATTCTTTGCAGCTTCACTGATTCACACAGGCAGAAAGCAGAGCAATAATAAATTTGGGAGCCGTGGTGGCTGTGCAGGACATCCCAAAGGATGAGCACAGCTCCAGCCCTCCTCTCTTTGGACACCTGCCTCTCTCCAGGCATGGCTCAGGAGACTTTTTCCTCACTGTTTATTTGCGTAGCTTTAACAGCAAAGACACATTTATATCCTGTCTATAGGAACTCCCCTCTTCACTTGGGTCTGCTTTGCCCTTCCACCATTTTCAGGGGGTGTTTGGCCCCAAAGAATTTACAGAGCAAGCTCAAAGCATACATAAAGGTATTTTTAACTAAGGGGAAAAGAAAAACGAAACAAAACCCCCAGAAGATTTATGTGAACTTGTACACAGGCTACAGTTCAGAGTTTCCATGTGTGGTTCCTTTCCATGCTGTCCCTTTTCTTTCTCTCTGCCTTTTTATTAAATAAAAGCCAAACCAAAATACACAAGCTGCTGTAATTGATGCACAGGTTTTAGCTTCATTCTGCTGCTGACTCCATGCTGCTCTCTCCTGAGCCCCAAGGAATGCTGCAGGTGTGACTGCAGCCAGTTTGCCTCCACAAACAAGAAAAGTTTGTTGGTTTGTGGCGTTTTTGGGGAGCAGCTGTGAGCCCTGAGCACAGTGGGGTTGGGGCAGACTGGTTGGGGCAGGCTGAGGATGGGGCAGGTGCCTTGGGAAGGCAGGTGGGGCTTCTTTGGGATTTTAACAGCCTGTCCCATTGGCTGTCCCTCAACTAGAACTAGGCAGTGAATTCATGTCAATGACAGAGAAAGGGTTATTTGGGGTCTTTGTCTCCTCCACCTCACAGGAGCGATGGGGAATACCCTGAGTGTGCCGGAGGAAGCCGAGGATGACAACACCTGCACAGTGAAGAGTTACCAGGTGAGCAACCCCGCTCTCACCTCCCCTGGCTGCTGCCAGTACAATATTCAACCCCCTGATGTCCTAAAAACTCTGCTCTCTGTTATTTCAGCCTCTCTCCGAGTCTCCTGACAGCACTAAAAATGGCTCTGTGGTGTTTGCTCCGAGCCCTCCCCCGGCAGTGAACGGCGAAGGTATGGGCTGGGACAGGGGCTGGGTGTGCCCTGAGGGAGCTTGGTACTGTACAGTAAATATCAATGCATGGCTTGGAATTAGGGGATGAGCCCAGGTTCCAGCTCCTCCTTGTAAGTGTGGTTCTACAGAAGCTGGAAAGTTTAAACGCAACAAAGAGAAAAATAAGGAATTCCTGCTGAGAAATTCAACGCTGAAAAAAATACTTTGTTATTCATTGTTAAGAGAACCCTCTCAGTCTGTCACAGGCACTTGAAATATCTAAATTTAGGTAAAAATTACCAAAGGCTGGTATGTGGATATGCAGATGGTTTCGATAACAGCTCAATCCCTGTTCCATGGCCCAAATTTCCCAGTGCCATCGCACTATAAGTCACTTTCAGCAGTTGCCTGCCAGCAAAGCCTCTCTCTGGGTGTTTTTCCTGGTGTAAACCAGCAGAGTTCTGAGGAGTAAATAAAAGCCAGATGATGTGCTCTGCCTGAAGACCTAGCAAATACACGTACATTTTACTCCTCGTAGGTAAAACGAAGCATATGGGACTGTTTTCCTTAAATGGATTACCTAATTAATGTAATTGCTAAATCAGTTTAAGTGGCAAGTTGAAAAATTAGATGGTTCTATGTGGGTGTTTCTTGTATTTTAACTTTATTCCTCTTTGAAAAGCAGTTAAAATCATTGAGATACAATTGAAATCTCCATGTTTGTGCAATGTAATCAAGGTCTTGGTGGAATAAAAGTGATAGAAGTCATTACTATGGAAAACATGGTAGTGTTACTAAAATGAAATACTGCAACAAATAGCATTTTTGGGGTCTAAAGTGAGGATTTTTGGGGAGCCAGAGCTGAAAAAAGGAAACCTTTTTGTACTTTCAGTAACAAAAGTACTTGGGGGAGCAACAGGTGATGGAGGGGAAGGCCAGAACTGGAAGTTTTCTGTGTCTAACTTGCACTACAAGGAGCAGAAATGCAGGACAAAACAGGAACAATTCCATGCAGGGTTTGGGTGGTAATTACATGCAGATTGAAACAATGACCTGCTCCTAAAAAGAACAACAAAGGAGTAAAAAAGATTACAAATGGAGAAAAGTTGAGTGAAGATGCAGCTCCTTTGTCCCAGAGGATAAATCCCATTCAGCAAATCCTGCTAGCAGCCAGAACCCAACAGAAATCCTGATTGCAGCAGCTCTGTGTGCCCCTAAGACCTGAAATGTGAAGTATTTCAGGTGTGTTTTGTGTTTTTAGAGAATGGTCATTGCTATTCTTGCTCCTGGCTCCTCTCCCCCATTTCCATTCATTTCAGGACATCTGTAGGTAAATAACAATGCAAGTTAAATTAGGGAAACAAGATGATTCTTGGAGCATAAACTTTATTTGCACTGAATAGTGGAGATGGCAAAAGGATATCAGTGAGTTCCTTGTCTTTTTAAAAGACAGGGAGAATGTTTTATTTGGGATTAGTATTTGCTGCAGGAATTCATTCAGGGCTGTTGTACCCTGTACTCGCCTGCTCTGCTGCAATTCTTGGTGCCAAATGTTGCCTTGTAGCCCTTAATGGTTTCTCCATGGCCATTAAAATCTATTTTCTCCACAATTATCTGAACACCAGGGGAGAAAAAAAAGTGCTGTGTGACTCTAATTCCATGGCTAAGCAAAACATTTGTTTGTGGCTGGCTTGTACTCAAAACAGAGGAATGAGATGAGCTTTAAAGTCCCTTCCAACCCAAACCTTTCCACGATTCTGTGATATTGCATTAACCATTGCTCTTCTCCATACAGTTTTTCTTAAGTCAAGGAAAAAATATTGGTCTAATCTGCCAAATTCCAGAAAAAAAAATCTCCTTGAATGTGTTCCTACAGAAGAGGGACTTTGTGTAGCCTCAAACTTTCCTTTTTAACACAGCCTGACGAAGGGAAGGGGAAAGAGAGACAAATCTTCTGCAGTGTGACTGTCTTTTGTTAAAGAGTTGAAAGGCAAATGCCCGAGCAGGAGCAGCCTGAGCTGCAGTCTGTAAATTGTGTATTGATTTTCATTTCAGAGCAGCTTTGAATCTCAGTCACAAAGAGCAGCTTTGATCTGCTCGCAGACCTGGCCTAGAATTTGGGAGGTTCTGCTTATCTTTGTGATTCTGCCTCTGGACTGAGGAATAAATCAGGAAAACCACGGCACTTCTGTGTCTTTAAAAACAAAGATATCACGCACTTTTCACCCAAATACTGGGATTTCCCCCTCAGTTTGCTGTGCCTGTTCAGCGCAGCCCAGCCCAGCCGTGTCCCACGGGTGGTGGGATCTGCTCTGCCTCTGTCAGAGCAGACTTTCCTTGGAGCAGCTGGAGCTGTCCTGACACAGCACACACACAGCAGAGCCCATGGCAGTGACATTTGCCAGGGCTTCCATTCCTTCCATGATAATCAGAGATAAAAGGAGCTCCATAGGTTCATGAGCTGCTACTTGTTTAGCTGGTTTTCTTAATGATGAGCTTATATCCCTATTTTTATGCTGAAGACAGTTTTCCTGTGGTTCATCTGTTATCTGTTACATAAAGCAGAAGTTCAGCATCTATCACAATTCTTTTCCAATAGATATTGTTTCTCCTTTCTTTAGCTGAGGAAGGGTTTTTGATTTTTGCTTCCTTCCTGAGTTTCCAACTATAATTAGAAGTTCTTTTTCAAACATTACTACAGGAGGCTCAGGAAACTACAACCTAGTGGCCCCAGCTGAGTATCTAAATAAGTGCTGGAATAGCTGGTAATTTGTACTTTTGCTTTTCCTGTCAGGGCATTGAAATTGAAATAGGTGTTTGTGAAATATCACAGGAGGATATTGCTGGCCAAGGATTTTTGCCAGGGGAGTTGTTTCCTTACAGGAACAGCAGTAGAGAGAATCCAGGGAAAGAAACTGGAAATCTCTGCCTGTCCAGAACAGGTTGTGCTGAGGAGCTCTGGCCACTCTGCCCAGAAGCTGGGGCAATTTTGCTGTGAAAAGCCAAGGAATAGCCCTGAAAACGGGGATCTAAAATGGTTCTGTTTTCCTAATCTCAAAGAATTTAACCAATGAATCTGAGCACTGAAGGTATGTGCTGTGTGCAAGATGTGTTTCAGTCAGGGTTTTCTGGTATCTTGGGTTTTCTTTCTCTTAAAAGAAAATGTGAAAGGCATAATATTGACTAGACTATTACAATTATAATTTGAAATAATTTCAATTTTGCATTGAAACTGACAATTTTGCCGTTCTAATTCAGCAAGTCGTTTTGAGCCTGTCAGTTTTTCACAGTTATAATTAAATAGATCTAAATTCATCCTTGAAATGTGGCAATGATTGACAGGGAAATGAGATCCATATTCCAGCCCAAGTAGGAAAGAGAAGCTGAAGCTCAGGGGGAGCTGTAAGGTTTACCTCTCGACAAGACCCTTTTTTTTTTGGGGGTTTCACACCACATCATCTGTGCAGCCACAGAACAGATCCAAGCAAGATTATTTTTCTTTTGTCTGTTGTTTCTTTTGTCTTCTGTAAACAGGAGCTGCCTTTTCCTGTCTGTGAATCCCATACTGGGGACTTTCACCTCAGCTGTGGTATCAAAGCACCATTGTCTTATAAAATCATAAAATACACTATTCAAATGAAAGATTTTTCACACCTAAAGGTGTGATGGTCACGTGTGTACACACGGAATGATTTGTGTGAATTTTAGGGGGGGGAAATGTGATTCTGAACCGCAGTTTGGAGGTAAAGACAGTCAGAAATGTAAAGATAAGAAACCCAGCTTGGATATGATTTATAAGTATTCAGATCAGGCTTAAAATAACCTGCAGGCAAAGGAGAAATGCAGGTAGGAGCTGCACTGTGGAGAGCAGGCAGCAAGGCAAAGAAAAATGAGCGAAATCAGTTCTGACTGCACAGCCCTGCTGGGAGTTTGGCGAGCCAGGAAATGGGATCAATCCTGCTGGTTTCCAGTCTTTTTGTTTCTTTAACTTTGACAGAAGAGTGGGTAATATATTGATATGTAACTGTCTCGAGTTTTACTGGGGGTTTTTTTGCCTATCACTCACTTTAATTTGCTGTCCACTGGGCTAAGTAGTGACAAACGGGGCTGGTACCTGACTTTGGCAGCTGCGAGGGGGTTTGCAGAGGGTAAAATTTGCACTGATTCAGAGAGGGGTGGCAGGGAAGCAAAGAGCAGCTCTGGGGGATGAGCAGCAGCACCGGGGTCCCTCTGTGCGCCCCTGCACGGCTCAGAACCGGCTCATCACAGCCGTGATTAACGGTGCGCCGTTCCTGTGGGATAATTCCCGTTTATCCCTCTGTTCCAGCGGATGCCAAGGCGGGTGCTGGACGGGATAATGCGGCCATTTCTTCGGCGGAGACAACGGAGCAGAGCCCCGCTGCCCGGGCGGGCGGGCAGAGCCGCGGGAGCGCTGCCAGGAGGGCTCTGCCAGCTGCCAGGCCCCGCTCTGTGCTCGCCTTTCCCTGGGCTGTACCAGGGCGTTCTGAGGAGCCAGCGGCGGCTCCAGCCCCCGGAGCAGAGAGCCTTGATGCCACCGGGCTGAACAAAGCCCCAAGTGAGGGCACACAGGGGCCCGGGGCAGCTGCGCCCCAGGAGGGAACCCATAAAAACCTGGGCCAGGCCCCGCTCCAGGACATCGAGCTCACGGGGACACCTGAGGGACAGGATGTGGCCGCCCCAAAGCCCAAACATGTGACCCTCTTCGACAGGATCTTCAGGCTGGAGAAGGGCAAGGAGAGGACACAAGGTGACCCTCAGGAGGGAAGGCAGGGGTTGGACGTTCCCAACGGGAGCATCACGGCCGGCACACCCAACGGGGTCCCGCTGGGCAAGGCAAGTGCTTCCCCAGAATATCCACTAATTCCATTTTCACTAGTGAAACCTCGTGGGAATGTAACAGAGTGGGATAACTCCATGTGGGGGTGGGAATGGATTAATGTTACCCTTAAAATGACCACAGTTGGGGTGGCTGGACAGAGGTGTGGGAGAGGAACCTGTGGCCATAGGGTGAAGCTCTGTCTCAAAACACAATCCTGGCACCGACCTCCAGTTTAATTTAATTTATACTTCCCTGAAAGGTTTGGGCAAGACAGCTCCAATTGCCAGGCGGAACAGCTGCCAGATGCAAATAAAAGCAAAAGCACCTGAAACTAAAATAGTTTCTTGTGCTTTAAGACCTTGGGGTTGGACATGGGATGGTTTTGTAAAAGTTCTTTGGTGTGTTTTATGCCATTCTTAAAATAGTCCCACTTCCTGAGCAATAGCAGCTGGACACCCTATTCATCAAAATAAGGAATATTATGCAGCAGTAATTTTTGTACTCCTGCCTGTTGTGATTTTTTTAGTCAAGGAAATGTCCATTAGAATAGATTTTACAGGATGAGAATGTGATATAAGAAACTATGGATCTTGCCTGAAGAGCATTCTGGTCAAGTTAATGCGAGTTTAGGTTTTGCCCTTCCTGCCAAGTCTGATGTCAGCAAAGGCACTATAGCATTAATTTTTAGGTAATTAACTACTGAAAAAGCCTATCCCCTGGATGGGAATAATGCTGTAACTCTTAGTTCTGCTTAGAGGTGGAATACAGGAATTGGTGATCGAGTTCAAACCCTGTCCAATGTCAGGAGCAGGAGGGAAAACCGATGTGTAAATACCATTTTAATAACAACTGCTTGTTTTGGGCAGGTTGGGCTTACAAATAAGATTGTGATCACTGATGCTTTGGGTAGTGTTGAACTTAACTTGTGAGATACTCACTGCTTACACTGCCAGCATTGCAAGTTGTCCCAAAAGTCTTTTATTTTTAATCTACTTTGTCTTCTCTATCTTAGACCTTCTCAAATTTGAAGATCGCATTTCTTGTAAAAAGTTACACATTGCGTAATATTTTTCTGAGGGTTCATTTTTAAGCAAAATCAGCCGCATTTTCCACCCCTGCCCTTCAGGAGTGCTCCCATCGCTGGTGTTTCAGACACCTCTGGATGCACGTTAAAGAATCCATGAAGGCGTCCAGCACCTGGGCAGGACAGGGTGGATTATTTGGAATGAATCCTCAGTTCAGGCCAGGCTGGCACTTCTGTGTGCAGCCTCTTAGAATGAGAGAATTTAGAATTTCAACACCCCGAATTCCTGCAGATATTTTTGACTGTCACACACCAGTCTTCCCCGTGGCTGGCAGGAGTCGTCTCTTTTCCCACCAAACGCCACATTCTCATTTCCTATTTTGCTGTCGCTGCACTGCTTTCACTTTACAGAGTGGGGGAGGTCACAGTTGGTGCTGCTGAAGGAATGGTGTGAAAATCTAAGGAAAGAACAATTTGGAGCCGTTTAAACTAAAATTCAGAGTTAAACGCTGCTGGGAGCAAACAGTCCTGTTGAAAGATCAGATGAGGCAGTGCTGTAAGAGCAGGATCAGGGACAGAAGAGAACCTAAATCATTCTTGCAGTTCAAACAGCTCCTGGAAGCACTGCTCATCCAGATCACGCTTTGTTATATCCATAACACCTGGATTTCTTATTAATTCCTACTGATTTGGAGTTCTGCTCCAGTCCCCTTGTACCCATCCACACCCTGGAGGTCCCCGATGGGAATAACCTGGAAATGCCAGGCACTGCTGAGCTGTGGGTGGTGTTTGGTCTGACTGGGAGTGTCTGCAGGATCCCAGCAGCTTTTGGCACTGGGAACCTGCCTGAGAGCAGGTCTGCTTCTCAAAAATGCCTCTTCATCTGAGGTGTGTGCTTAAAGCTGCCCCATGGAAATCTTTGAGGACTCACAAAATCGGGGTTTGAGTCCCTCTGTGTAAATAAATGGCAGAACTGTATCACACGGGAGAGGAATTTTAACCTTATGCTTGAATTTCTGGGCTATAATTTTGTGTTTGATTCTTCAGATATGAAAAGGAATATGTGGTGAAGGCAGAGAGGAGTTAAGCACCTTTTCTGTGGAAAATATATCAGCTAAACACTCCAGCGCGCTGCCAAATTTAGCTCAATCCCTAAAACAAAGGCTGTGGCTCTGCCTTGCAGCACAGTTGCCTTCTGTTCCCTCTGAAGTTCCAATTCTCCTGTAGGATGGGAGAATGACCAAGCCTAATTTAATTACTGTTACTGTAGTAACTACAAACTGGTACCAAATAATCATACTAAAAATCAAGATACTGCTGCCAACAGCTCCTTTTTCTCTCTCTCTCTCTTTTTTCCTTTGTGGATTATGACTTGTAGTATCTGTAAATGCTAAAAGCAAAGCAAAGTTTCCCTGCACTGAGTGCCAAGACAAAACAAACAGCGTTGCTGGTGAGTAAGAGAGAGGCTCCACAGTTGTAGCTTAAGAGCTGCACAAACATTCTGTGTTTGCTGAGCCACTCTTTATTTTTGTGGTCTACAAAACTACATTCAGAGCACAGCATAATTAAAACAAGGGCAGAATTCATGAATTCATGAAGCATTTACTATGTAAGCCAAAGAAAAGATAAATTATATGCCTGAAATGTTTCACTGAGCCATGATTCATGCAAACAAAAGTGCTGGCAGGAATACATTCTTTTGATATGTTTGGGGTGGGTTTTTTTCCTGATGACTGAACTGAAACGACAGTATATTTAAGGTGTTTATTACCCCCAAATTTAGCTCCTCAAAGACGTGAATTAAACATTTACATAGCGTCTATTAACTTCTAATACTGCCCTTTTGTTATTCCTAGGGTTTCTTTCATTATTTGCCCCCGGGGCTTTGAGCAGGGAACTGCCACAGAGGCTTTTGTGGTGATTTTGTGGCTCTGGAAACGTGATCCTGTAGCGCTGTGCATTATCTGTGCCTGATTTCTGGGTTGATGGCCCGAGCCTGTGCTCTTCCTGCAGGAATATTCCCATGGGAGCACAGGATGGATCACAGCCCCCATCCCAGCCCAGATCTGAGTGTATCTCTGCAGCCAAGCACAGCCTTGGCTTGGGAGTCATAGAGAGGGATCCTCGAGCAGTGCAGGGTCATTATGGGGCCCATGTGAGCTGTGAGGTGGGAGTTCGGGATTTTGGGATGGCCCCAATTCTCAGGATCTGCAGTGGCTTTCTCTTCAGTGTGGCTTTGTCAGGGAGATGCCCTGGATCAGCCAGTGGTGCCAGAGGTGCTGCAAACAGCTGTGTGCAGCAAAGATCCTGCCTGCTGAAATGCATCCCAAAGCCAGGGCTTGGGTTTGTCTATAATTAGAAAAAAATTATTAAATCTGTTTATTTTTCTTGATAGCATCCAGCACTAAAGAGCTTGATGGCACCAAGCACTTGGGCTGTGAGCTGCTTTTGTTCAGCAGCACTTCTGCCCCCGCCTTGCCATGCCTCACTTGTCCCTCTCACACCTGGAGCAGAGCCAGCACTTTCCATGGGACCAGAGCTCTGCGGGTGCCACCCCTGGGCTGGCATGGCCACGCGTGTCCTGCATGGGACAGATTGTTCCTGGGGCCACTCTGGCACTGGCAGCTGCACAGAGCGGTGTTAGACCCTTCTCAATGGCCTGCTGAGCATTCCAGCAGTGCTGTGCTGCTTCCTGGGCCAGCTTGGAAAACTTGGTGGGTGGGGAACTACACAGAAGTCCCTTCTGGCATTTCAATGTATACTTTCACTGCCTGTGTTCTGTTAGCACTGCCCACTCCACACCCAGCTGATCCCTCTGAAGCTTTAAAGCATTTAAAGTCAATTCCTTCCACTGGTGACATGAAGAAATCCATATTATACAATTGTTGTGGTATTTTAATCACCCAGCACAGGGAAAGGTTCTTTAGAACACTTTTATTCTAATTTTTCCCACTAAAAAAAGCACTGAACTATAATGGACTGGTTTGGAAAAAGCCCTTTGATGTCACTTAGACACTTTTTGATGTCACTCTCACTTGTGTTGAGTTTTCCTGCACAGGCTCAAGGCCAAGGTGGCCAGAGTGGCAGGTAAGTCCAGTGTGAGAGGTGCCAAAGTCTCCAAAACTGGTTCAATAAATTGGTTTTTTAGAACCAGACCCTTGTACAGGTGTCTAAACTGAAAACAAGTACCTTAAAATTACATACTTGTGAGTGCTTGAGCACTGGAAAACTCCCTTTGGGCTCTGGGAACTGCAATTCCATGAAGAGAAGAGGCAGCTCCATCTGGCTAAGGGGAATTACTTTGAGTTGTTGCCTTTTTCCTTCTTTTAATGTGTGCCATGTTTGTGTTTGATAGATAAAAATTATTCCTGGCATGGCAAAACAGAGAATCAGAAGCAATCTTTGTATGGTGCCCTCAGACACGGAGCTGTCAGAGGCCAAAATCTCAGTATTTCCTCCCATTTTTCACAAGTTCAGCCATGAAAAGAGAAGAGTGGAGTTTGGGACTCACCCTGTGTTTGTTGTAGCTGAGAACAATGTTCCCCCAAGCAGCAGCAAGTGCTGAATCTCTGAGGAAAGAGGGAAAGGAGAGGCACAAATGCTGGATTGTTCTGGACCCGTGGGCTGGACAGGAATGGTTGGAATTGCTGTTGTGACTCTGAGCGAGTCACAAAAGTCACTTTTACATTCCACTGGAAATCAGGCAAGCTGGCACCGAGCAATCTCTGCCCCCTTTTTTTTTTTAGGAGATAGATGAGTGCACCCAAAAGGACCTTGGGCAGGACTCTGCAGGTGAACAGGGCCTGGCTGCTGCAGCACCTGGAAGGGCACAGGTAGAGCAGGACAGTCCCCAGGCAGCTGCAGGACAGGGCTCAGTCATGAGCTTCCTCAAAACACTGGTAAGTTCTGCCTCTCCTTTCCATCTCTTTTATGTTTAAATTGCTTCCAAAAATCCCCTGTGGGATTGAATAAATTGTATAAATAATGTAAAGATGTGTAAATAAATGTAAAATGTTCTCTGTCCTGGGCACTGGAGGAATGAGGTGAGAGGCTGTGGAACAGTGAAATGATCAAGTGAGTGCCCCCTGCTCTGCAAACTTCCACTTCTGCACACTCACAGATCTTTAACTGTCTCAAAGATCTTCTGCTTCATATTCATTTTGTGCCACCTCTAAAAGTTCATTTTTATTAATTGATTATAAGCTTGAATAGTAAATATTCGATCCAGGCATTTTTCACTTTAGCCACTTTACGCTTTTCTCAAGAAATATTTGCGTTATAAATTTTCCCACTTGAGGAAAGCAATATTTGTCTTTTCCCTTTGTGCAAATAAAAGCTGCTGATTTCAAACTTATCTTTTGAAAGGCTGAGTTGAGTGACTGTTTTTCCTCAAATTCTTTTAAGGTCTCCCCAAGCAAAGCTGAAGCCAAAAGTGATTCTGAAGACAAGGTAGGCAATTCTTTTTTCGCTGCTCATTAGATGTTTTTCACACAGGGATTTCCTCTCCATTTTGTTGTTTTTCCCCAACTGATGTCATCATTTGAAGTAATTTAAAGTATTTTTCCCCTGGATAAAGTGGAAAGGAAGATGAGAATAAACAGTGCAATTCTTTATAGCATCTGTTGCAATCAAAATCTGTTGTGTTTTCTGCAAGCTTGGTGATGATTGGTGACACTTTTGGTTACTGCTCTGACTTGTCCTGACCTAAAACTTCAGATCACTGCAGTGAAAACTTTGAGTCCACAAAAAAACTCTGTTTGCTCACAGTTTTCCCTGTGCCATGAAAACAATTACGAAACCAAGAATAAACCCCTAAAAATGGAAGTGTTTTTTCCATGCAGATGTTAGCCCAAATCACATCATTTTTGGGTTTTCTCTTATATTTTTTATTCTTTTGTTCTATTCAATGGTTAGTCTTTTCAGCAAGCTTGGTGAGGATATGGGGGATTTTCGCTCAATAATTCTGAATAACTCTGAAAATCATCCACCAGGGTGAAGGTCTTCCAAGCTATGCAGAAAATGCAGTTCTTAAAGTGCCCTGGCTCAGTGAGACCTGCAGCTCTTCCCAGAGCTGGTGAACAAGCTGGTTTTATGGAAACAATCCCATTTCCATCCCTGACTCTGTCCCCTGCCCCTGTGCCAGGTGACTGCTGCTGTGCTGTAATTTGGACACAAATATTCTGGGTGGGTTTGGTTTGCTGTCACACCTGGCAGGGTAAACAAATCCAGGTGACTTGCAGGATGTGCAAACTCCTTCCAGGAGATTAGGTGGGAGTTCTCTTTACCTGGGAATTCCTTTATCTTCACAGTCTTCCTGATATGGCATTTGCACTTTATTAAAGGGGAAATATGTTTAAGAGGTTAATTTACCAGCTTCCAGGTAGAAAAGGTGCAGATTTTTCGGTTGATAGGAAATAATGGTCATTTTTTTTCCCCAAAAACCAGCTTGTGTGTTAAAGGTAAAGCTTTGCTAAGTGAAGTTTTCCCGAGTGCCGTGGGGCTCTTGGGTGGCTGCTGTGCCTAAAAAAAATCATAGACTCATGGAATATCCTGGAGCTGGAAGGGATCCAAAGGATCCTGCACAGACCCCCCAACAATCCCACCCTGGGCATCCCTGGGAGCGGTGTCCAAGCGCTCCTGGAGCTCTGGCAGGTTTGGAGCAGTGAACAATCCCTGGGGAGCCTGGGCAGTGGCCCAGCACCCTCGGGGGGGAAGAACCTTCTCTTTTTGTAGGATCAGGCTCTTATCAGCGCTGGCTCCGGCTCTAATCAGCTGCTGGCCCACGTGTGCTCCCGCAGGCGGGCGCGCCCTTGGTGACTGTCCCTTCGTCCTGTCCACACCGGGTGATGAGCCCTCCTCGGGCACTTCCTACAAACCAAGAGGGTGTTTGGACAAGATCTGCCCCAAATCCCCAACCTGACCCCGCTGTGGCAGACCCTCAGCTGGTCCCGTGTCACTCTGCATTCAGGAATTATGGGAATTTTGCAGGGAAAAGGGTCAATTTTGCTGTGACAGGTAGGAAGGAATAATCTTACGTCCTCCTTTGTGCCAGGTAACCAAAGGCATCTTACTGCTTTAAATCCCGAGACCATGAACAGTTAATTAATTTCATGGACATTAATGCAAACTTGAAATATTTTAGGCGGTGTATAGCATAAATATTCACACTGCCCTTTTCCTAAATAGTGCATTATATGAAACATTTTAAAGTCCCTATTAGGCTGCAATAAAAAGACTGAAGGTTCCTCCAAAGATTTGTATATTTGCCTATTTTAAAATTATAAATCCTAAATTGCTTCTTCATGAATTACAAATACAGAAGTTTGTGGTATTTAGGTTTCAGTTTAGTGGAGATTTTAGAGGGAAAGTTGTGGTTTAATTTGGAATCAGGTGGATTGCCTTGGCTTTTATTTTGCTGCTCATGAGAAAGAAACTCTGAGGAGAGCTGAGTAACCACCCAGGAAAAATAAAACACGATTTGTCCAGGGCTAAGAGGGAGTATTTCCCTTTAATCCCACGTGTGTGAGCAACGGAATAATGTCTTTGATGAAGCAAATATCTGCAATAAACCCTCACCTCCCCCTGCTGTTGTGCACAAGGGCTCCAAGGCGGAGAAGGGCCATGGGGGGCAGCCTGCCCCGAAGGCAGCGGCAGAATCCCCCTCCAAAGGAGCCAAGAAAAAGAAGGCAGAGAGCCCCAAGCTGGGGCACAGCACCTTTAGCAAACTCTTTAGGCACAAGGTCGGTATGAAGCTCCAGGAGGAGCAGAACCCTGAGAAACCACAGAGGGCTCCTGGCAGAGACAGAGAGAGAGGAGCTCTCTCCCAACATCTGGGCAGATGTGCAGAGCTCTGGAAATCCCTGTGGGAGCATTTCTGTGCCGGAGGGGATGGAAACCATCCTCACCTGCAGAGTTCCTCTCGTTGGGCCCTCTGTGAGCTCGGGGTTCTGGAGCAATTGCTGTGACAATTCCTGCCTGGTTACTAACACGGACTAAACCCCCCGGCCACTAAAACGAAACCAAATCAGAGCTGCTGATGAATGATGAATTTTGCAGAGGTGAACAGAGCCTGCAACTGTCAGAGAGCTGCACTTCAGGTTTTATGTCATTAATGTGCACCATCCTTTGGCTAAAACTGGCATTTGGAGGCATCTGATACGGCACAGAGGAGGTTGGAACATGGAATTTCCTGCAGAAGTCGGGGTTTCTCACTGAGAGCTAGAAAAGGAATTGATTATAATCTTAGTTTAGTTTGGAGGGGAAAAAAGATCAGGTTTTGATGGATAGTTTAAAGTGCTTAAAACGCCCAGTCAAGCAAATGGCTGTTTCAGAGGATGTGAGCTTTTATATCAAAACCCAAAAATCACTGAAAACTTTAGGTCTCAAGCTCTATATTTGGGGATTTCTGCACTCTCTGAAGATAACCCATGGCAGGGATACAGAGAACTGCAGCTTTTTAGCCCAGAGAATGTAGAAGCAGAGACCCTTTCAGCGGGGGAGGAACGTAATTAATATTTAATGCTCCCTCCAGACACCCACGTGGAATTTCTGGTGAGTAGGGGGCTTTATAATCAAGGGCACAAGCCATGCTTTAATAAATTTTAAAACCAAAAATGTTCTTTCCACTGTCTCATTTTTGAGGAAAAAAAAAATGTAATCTGCATATTACTGATATGCAGATTACGTAATATTCCAAATGGAATAAAGTGTGCAGTTCTTGCCAAAAGCTTAAATTTGAGATCTCAGCTTCATTTTCTAATGAAATTAAAATATGAATTACCTGTTCATAATGAGTTAGGGCTTCCTGGTAAAAGCCAAACCTGGATGGCATTTTTTAACACTCAATTCCAACAATTAATCTTGCAATAAGTTGTAGTGAGAAAATTTCCTGGAACATTTAATGAAAATTTAAAGAGCTTTTTGTCTGGAATGACAGCAGTTATCTTGAAGGAATGCAAGAGCAGTAAATTTTTACCCCAGCAAAATCTTTCTTATAAAATATCACCTTTAAAATAGCTTTTTCTTGTTTCTACGTTTATTTTCAGAGTTTTCTTTCCACATACAAAATACAGAAGCAGAAACTGAGATATCATTTATGACCTATTAGGAATCCAGGAGATGGATTTAAATGGTGCCAACAGTTTGCTTGTGAGGCTGGTTAAAAGTGGGAATTCAGCTCAGAGCAGGGATGTGACAGGCAGGCCCTGGAGTTACCACTTCTAGTAAAAAACCATGAAAAATATCGTTTATACCTTTAAATTTGCAGTGCTTTCCACGCTGTGTGAACTGGATGAATAGATAACCAATTCCTTTATTTGAAATGAACATTTTAATGTATATATTTATGTTTAAACACTTCACTGTCTCCTCTGACAGTGCTTTCTCTGCAAATTGTTCAAAATACGCTTCTCTACCCCAATCCAGTTTAGATTGGCTGTGAGTTAACAGAAACACCATTTCTCAGGCTCCTGTGGTACAAAATACTAACTTTAAAGCAGCTTTTGATGCTCTTCCCATCCATATGTATTTGCCTTGCGTTACATCCTAATTTTGCAGTGTGACTGTGTGGATCGATGGAATTTTTCCTCAGAAGAGAAGGGTTAATCCCTCACTTCCAGCACTAACTCTGAAGCTGGCCCGTGGCATTCTCACACTTGTTCTCACCTCCTCTTCTGGATGTTGTTTGTCAGAGTTGAACACACAAAAAAAAGTTCTTGGCTCCTGCAAAATAACTCCCCTGCAAAATCCCTCCCCTGTTCTGCCAGGAGCTGTGGCAGGCTGCTGGAACCTGGCTCAGGCTGCGGCTGGATGGTTTTTTTGTATAGCTCAGGTAATTCTTCTTTGGTGTGAACTCTGCTGGGTGAGGGGTAAGAGGTGCTGGAGTATATCCCTGGCCAAGGAGGAGTTTAACTGGATCCTCCTGGGTTTGTGTGTTTTGCTGGAATCAGGAAATCGCTGAGAATGATGTTTTTACAGAAGGGAATCCCACCTCCTGCCCAGAAATATGAGAGGATGGGTTAAACCAACCTCCAGCACCTGCAGAGCTGCAGCTCCTGCCTTGAGTTACAAAGCCAGGGCTGTCCCGTGCCTTGGTTCCCAGGTTTTCGTGTGCTGCCTGTGTTCTGTATCCCAGAAATCACAGCCTCCTGCTGGAAGGTGACGGGAGCACATCCCTGATGATGGTGTGGGATTCCCATGGAAAACACCCGGCTCTGGTGTGTCTGAGAGCACTGGAAGCTGCACACACAGAAAAATCTGTTAAAACTTTAAAATTCTCTGAAATGATTTACCTGAGCTGAATTGGAGTACATAGAATACGGGAATGCATGTACAAACAGACATATTTTTAAAGAACAATTGAGGACTGCAAGCACAAAGAATGCAGCACCAGGCTGGTGCAGGTACAGGATGGCACCTGGCATTCCCTCCAGCAGCCTCCCCTCTTCCAGGGATCAGTTTCCATGGCTGCAGGAGCCAGGACTTGGTTTCACTAGAAATCAAATAATCGGTGGCACAGACAATTCCTGGCCTGTGTAACTGCAAGTGCTGCCGTTGCCTCAGACAGACCCATCTTTGTGTTTTGTTTCCCTCCAGGCTGCGAAAGAAACCCCACAGACAACCAACACCAAAGTGAGTAGGAGAGTTTGAATTATCTGTAAGGCAGGAAAAGGGGAATTCTTGCTGGCGTGTTCAGCCTCCGAGTGTTTTAATTTCTTTATCTGTGTTCTGGGGGGGATGAGCTTGCTGTGTCTTTTGCTTCCCTGTTCAAGGTGTCCCTGCACCTGGAAGGGCAGGGATGCAGCTGAGCGGGGAGAGGTGGTGCTCACCTGCACCAGGTGATGCCTGAACGTGCTGGATTTGCTCTTCACGATATCCATGTCCTTCTTTTTCCCAGAGCCCTGAGCAGCCTGCTGTTACCTGTGTAAAACCAGACAGGAATGTCCCTCCCTCCCAAGAGCCGCCGGCAAAGCAGAACCCGAAAGCACCGGAGGCCGCGGCCCCTCCGCAGGGAGTGCCCAGCGAAGCCCCCCGGGAGGGGACCAAGGACAAGGGCTCGGCCACTCCTCTGCCCCTGAGCAAGCTCTTCTGGAAAAAGGTACTGGATCTGGGAGCTGGGCAGCTCCAGGCAGGGATTGGAGTTGATTCCAAGCACAGCCCAGCAAAGCAGCCAAACCCACCACGGGCAGCGGCTCCCACGTGCTAAACGTGAGGGGCACAAATTTTATCTGTGGAAATTTTTTTGATTTTATGGCATCAGGAATGTTGTTCTCTCTCAATTCAATGCTTCTGTTAAATGTCCCCCAGAGATTGCAGCATTCTCTACCAAAATTTATCACTAACAGAGATAAAGCTCTAGAACCCCGTTTTGTTTCTTTGCTTTAGATGTTTGAAGAGCTGGGATTGGCTGGATCTATTCCTACTCAACAGGAAAAGTTCTGTGGCAGAGCAGATCAGGCTTTAAGTTTGGGGTCTCAGATGCTTGGGAAGACACATTATTCCTCAGGTTAAATAATGATTTTAACTTTATTTAGGACTAACTCTCAAAACACAGTTTCTGTTTCCAGATCCTTATGGTTTATAAGCTGAAGTTTATTCATTATTCATTTCATTTCATAGAAGGGCTGTGTTAAACTTTACTGAGTCACTGTATGTTGAATAACTGCTTTTCTGGGCTTCTGCTCAAGCTCAAACCCAGAAATTTGCTGCTTCCAAACACCCAGGTGCTCCTGAGCGGCTGCTGGTCCTTCTTTAGCTGTGTTTTCCTACTGGAGATAGAGTCTGGATATTTTATTTATGTTAAAAAAATGAAGGTGTTTAGATATTTACAGAGTAAACATTCTCAAAAATAATCAAGGCTTGAAGCATTTGACACTCAGGACTTAATTTCCAGGGGATCTGAGTGAATCAGGTGCTTAGAATGAGAGGAAAGTTGGGAAGAAGAGGGAGAGGGAGGTTTTTTCTGTAGTTGTTATTGCTACAGAAACCACCTCCTCTGGTAGTCTGCCTTATTGGAAAACAGAGCTGGGAAGCAGGATGTGTGCTGAACATCAGGATGAAATAAGGGAAAGAAGAGGCCTGCTGGCAGGCTCTGGTGTGTCATTTTGGTGTAAAACAGAGCAATAAATCTGGTCTGAATTCAGTAATTTCATAATGGAGTAACAAGGTCTTTTAACAAAAAGAGAAAACGTGGAGGAAGGGAAAATTTTCTTGCAGAAAATTAGTGAGAATCACTCCTGTGGGGGAGAAATCAGTGGTGATGGTTGGTTTAAAATATTCATCTCATAGGCTTTTGGTAAAATTTCAAAATCTGATTTTGAAATATTGACCCAAATTAATTATATTTTCACTACTGTGTAATGTAGGCTCTGTCCACACCAGCTCCCCAAATCTCATATTTCAGCTAAAATAGGGTTTGATACCTGCTCTGAGCACCTTTAGCCCTGTAAAAATCTTCAGTTCTGGGATCTCAAACACCTCCAGGTATAAACCTTGCACCAAAATTGCCTTTTGCTCATGTTAGTTGATAATGCTGGGTTTAATTTCTCCTACATCACCCTCAGCTCTTTGTGTCAGGGGATAGAAAGTTTTGTAGGGAATTCTCTACCACTCCAAGCAGATCTTGTTGCTGCCAAAAATATTAAGGGCTGGTTAAAGCATTTACACAAATACACTGAATTACAGTAGTCTGTGAAATCTGAACTTTGTCAAACGATCTCCTTTCTGTTCAGTTAGAACTTCTTGGGTCTGGGATCATGCTGAGACCAAATGTTTTTGCAACTTTTCTGGATGGAATTTCTGCAGTAGAGAACTGAATTTGGTCCTAAGAAATTTTTTTTTAAAAGATCCTCTGCCTGTTTGAGCATTGAATCCTTTACCTGTAAAAGGCTGATGTTGCTTTGGTGAGTTTTCTTGGAAGAGAATGATATTATATTTCCTTTGGTGAAAGACCCTGGTGACCCAGTCAGCTTGAAACTAAATAAAATGAGGATGGATGTACAAAAACCAAAAAGACAACAGGTTGGCCTCAAACACAGCTTGGTTTGAAGATTCTATGGGGGTTTCCTGCAGTGAGTTTATCTTTTTCTGGCACATTTAACAGACTGTCCTTTCCTAGGACAGAGAATCCAAGCTCCAAGAGGTGGAGAATTCAGAGTCAGGAGTAGTTTTGCTTTTGAAGTAACAAACAGCAACCAGAACACTCAATAGATCCAGGATTCAGCTCCAGCTTCTCTTTCCAGGCAGTCTCTTAAATATCCATCTTCTGATGAGCTTTCACTTCAAAGTGCAGCTAATGAAGTGCCTGTCAACACGTGGCAGTTAATGCTGCTGCTCTGACTGCAGATGAATAAATATGGAAAGGGAAAATGAAAAATTCCTTATTCAGCTGCTCAGCTGGGAGCCACTTTGTATTTGCCCCATTTCCTGATCAGTCTTCACAAGAATTTTCAGAACTGTTACTCAAATATTTGCTGTGCCTGCATTTTTCTTTTTTCAGGAGGAATACTAATAGGGAATTACAGTGGGCAATTTCCAATATTTGTGTTGGAAACCTGCTTTCAAGGGCTCGTAGATATCTGATCAGGGCAGAGAAACATGATGCTCCACATTTATCTGATCAAAGCAGGCCAGGCTGGGTGGAAGGTGATCAAGGCAGCATTATTTAGACTGCTCTGCGAACTGTCTTTAAAAGCAGATGAGTTTTCTTAAAGAACTTGAATTTTAAGCAACTCTGGCCATGCAATTGCAGGAAAATCATGCTCTTTTTACTGATGTGCAAACAGCAAATTGGTTAAATGCTGGGTAAAGCAAAAATGTGGAATCACAGAAGAGTTTGGGTTGGAGGGACCTTGAATCCC
The DNA here is from genome assembly GCF_965178545.1 of Coloeus monedula. NCBI lineage: Eukaryota > Metazoa > Chordata > Aves > Passeriformes > Corvidae > Coloeus > Coloeus monedula. Next base: position 14,497,816 of record NC_138797.1, read on the forward strand.
ATCCAGTGCCACCCCTGCCATGGCAGGGACACCTCCCAGTGTCCCAGGCTGCTCCAGCCCCAGTGTCCAGCCTGGCCTTGGGCACTGCCAGGGATCCAGGGGCAGCCCCAGCTGCTCTGGGCACCCTGTGCCAGGGCCTGCCCACCCTCCCCTCCCTCCTTCCTCACAGGGAGGACTTTCCTCTGTATATCCAACCCAAATTTCCCTTCTTTCAGTGTGAAGCCATTCCCTTCTCCTGGAGAAGAATTTCCTGAAGAAATGTGCAAAAAATCCCCTATGCCTTAAACAACTCAGTGTCTGAATGGCTGACTAACCCTCATTTAACTGGACAGGGATTTTGGAAGCTGACATTTGTTCCCTGGGTGCCTTATTGGTTGTGCCACCAATTCCAGTGCAAAGCCAGAGCTGCAGAGACAAAACTCCTTTGGGATGCAGCAACGTGATCCCAACCTGCCCCCTCGGAGTGATGAGCTCCCAGGAGCTGAGCTCTGCTTTACTGAGCTGCTGTTTCCACTCCTGCACTGAATCCTTTCCTTCCAGCAAATAGATGCAGAATTGATGGTATGGATGTGTGAATAGGCAGAGATCCACAGTAAAATTATTGTAGATTGATTATCTCAAATCGGGTCATAAATATAAATTAAATCTACAATTCCATGGGGAAGTGGGATGTGCTGCAGCCATCTCAGGCAGCAGGGGAGAAGGAATATTTATTCCCTCATCATTCTTCTCCCTGCTGCCCCACCCCCAAAATGTTGTTTCTTCAACAAAAGGGGAGTCAGGAACAAAGCAAAATCTCTCCTGCTGCTGTAGGAGTCCATGGTGAGCCCCCTTCCTGAACATGGGGTTCCCTGCAACTTCAAAATATGACAGAACTAAAAGGTAGAATATTGAGTAAATATATTGGATGGCTTCCATATGAAGAACGACAGAAATTGGGATTTTATTTGCTCAGAAATGGAGATGACAACAGAAAAACTGCTGCAAAGTAAAAGGGGAACAGGAAATGTCATTGTTCAAAATAAAAGTTGCAGAGTCCAAATAAAAGAATGTGATGACAAACAAGAATAAATCAGTGACAGACAAGGGGGAATGCCTTCAAACTGATACAGAGGAGGTTTAGATGGGATATTGGGAGGGAATTGTTCCCTGTGAGGGTGGGGAGGCCCTGGCACAGGGTGCCCAGAGCAGCTGTGGCTGCCCCTGGATCCCTGGAAGGGTCCAAGGTCAGGTTTTAGCAATTTATAGTTCCCATGGTATGTTTTAATTAATCTTAATTCTGCTTTTGTGCGCAAATTCCTGGGTGTGATCTTTCTCCTATTTACTGGTTTTACTTTAGTGTCATCTTCTCAGGACATGTATTGCTGTACGTAATTTCATTTCAATTCTTTTAAAATCATAGTCAAAGCTAAAGTCTTGTGTTTGGGGACCGGCAACTCAAGAAAGGTTATTCCTTTAATTTATATTAACTGGTGAGATTTTAACCCTTATTTACTTTTTTTCAATGGGGATTAATCAAATTCCTGAAGCAACATGAAGAGACCAATGAAGCTGAGGATGCTTTTGTGCTCCGTTTGATTGTAAAATTAAAAAAACCCCAACCAACTCCTCACAGATTGAGGCTGAATGTGTTTTCCACTCTCTTTCCCAACCCCAGAACTCCTCGGAAGAAGCAGAGGCTGTCAGCAATGAGAAGGCAGAGGTGGCTCTCGAGGCTGCGGCTCCCGACAGGGACGAGAGCAAGAGCGCAGAAGCCGCCGAGGTGAAACCGCGAGGGGCGGAGAGCAAAACCCCCAAGGCAAACCTGAGGAAGTTTTTTAAGCTGGTAAGAGCAGCTTTTCCCTTCGGGAGCTCAGAGAGAAGCGATCGCTGCCGGGCTGGGGGGCGAGGCTTGGAAAACACTTTGCCTTTGTCTGGGAGGGCGCAGGGACGCTCAGGGACGGGCGATGCTCCGGGATGCGCGGCTGGAGCTGCTCCCCGCATCCCTCCGCGCATTCCCCGTCCTGCATCTCCCTCTCGCGGCTCCTCCCGGAACGTCCCGAGGGCTCCGGTGGCCCTTCCCCCGCCGAGGTGGCCCAGGGAGCTCCAGGGGTGGCCACACCGAGGATGCTCCGCTGCTCAAACCGCAGCCCCCGGTGGATGCTCCTGGAGGATCCCATCTCCAAACCCATCTCCAAACCCGCCTCCGAATCCGTGTCCCGCTGGCCACGGCGCTGTCAGACCTCCCTGTGCTGTCACCTGTCCTGTGCTGCCTTCAGGGAGTTGTATTCTTAGCGGGACAACTTTTTTTGGCAGTCGATGTAGGTCAGGTAAACTGGCACGAGAAAGGAAAGGGGGCAGTCACTGCTGCAAAGGTCCATCAGATGGGAAAAAGGCATAAAGTATAATCTAATCCTGCTTCCCAGAGGAAGATCATTCCCAAATCATCTGCAGTCTCTGTGCTGCCCTACTTCCCCATATAATCAAACTCGTGGGCAATAAATAGCATCTAGAATCAAGAATAACAAATTTTATTTTGTTGCAACTATTCATGAAAATGCAGCAAGGTATTGGCTGTCCCCACCCTCCTCCTTTGAAAAGCATCCCAATCCACCCTGATTGGTGCAGAAAACTTTTTGGGAAGCCTTGGCCAGCAGCAATCCCAAGTGACTAGAGGCAAGGAAAAGAGGTCATCAGTGCTCTGGAGAGAAATCCTTGGGATTGTTTTGTACTCGTCTCACTGGCAGCAAGAGGGAGCTTTGTCTAGACCTCAAGGTCTTTCTCTGTTATTTTTAACCAAAAAAAAAAAAAAAAAAAAAAAAAAGAAAAGTAGAGGTGGATTAGAGAGGCTGGCTGAAGCAGGGTATTTTTTCCTGGTTTGGAGTGTTTATAGGGGAAAAGGTAACACTGATTGCTGTTAGAGCAGAAACTCTTTTTTCTGAAGGCATTTGAGGACTTGCTGAAACAGAAATGCAAAGTAGATCTTATCACAGTGCATCTTCAGGCACTCTGGACCGGGTTTCTCTCCAGCACAGACCACACTGTGCTTCCTCCCCTCCACCTCTGCAGCCTCCTGCACAGATAAAGCGCCATGAGCTCAAACCTGCACCAGGCTCAGCAGCGGCACCTTCCAGAGACAGAATTTCCCCACAAAAGCCATTAATTGTCCTGGGGTTGTTTAATTTTCTCTCCTGCTGCTGCCATGTATTGATTTGCTGTGGTTTGATAGGCAAATCAGGGTCTGAGTAGCACTGACACCGTTTGTGGGATCGGGGTGATGCTGTTGTGCTTTGAGTTACAAATGTACGAGCTGCAGCAAACCACAATTCCGCCTGAGCTATCTTTAGAACAAAAGTCACATCCTTTCATTGTTTTCATTGAACTTCTGCAATGAAAAATGACATTTAAATTTGGGCACTCTGAAATCCTGGAGTTTATTTTACGCTTTGCTGCTGAGCTCTGTGGCTTCTGTGGTGCCCAGGAGAACACACTGAACATTCCAACATATTTTTAATTACAAACGCTCATTCCTGTTGTCTCTTTTGTAGTGCTGATTGTAACTTAAGCTTAACCTAATTCTCACAAAGCTTGTACTATTTACTCACTTTGGTCAAACAGGTGTTTCTCATTTTTAAATCTAGGTGGAAACAGGGGATTTTACCTTAAAAAGCTACTTCAGAGTCAAGGTTTGCTCTGCGTGACCTTCCAGTGCTGCAGCCTCAGGCTCTGCTTGGATTGTCCAGGCTGGGAAGAGTAGGAACCAAGGAGGATCATTATTTAGAGGTTTAAGGACTGCAGGAATAAACTGGAAAGCAAAAATCAGGATTAAATAGATGCTGAGGACAAAATATAAAAACATCCCTCTAAAGATGAGTGGGCTTTATATTCCCGTCACATGAGCTTAGTAGGGTGGATAAATAGAGAAGTCCCACTAGGTCTTGTAGGACAGATTTGGCTTTGAAGAGCAAGGAAAAGCTCTTTCCTGGAAAATTCCAGCGGCAGAGCTGACAGCAGGTTCTTGTGTAGTGGCTGAAGTGATCCCTGCTCAGGCCTTAGTGGGAAATCTGACTGGCAAGAGACAATCCCACAGAAAAGAAGCAGCGAAATCCACCCTGGAGATGGGGATATTTCCAAAGTGGAGTTGCTGCAGTGCCTGGTTTTGTTGTAAAGAGTGGCTTAAACTCAAACCTTGATTCCTGTGAGCTTTCATCCAGACTGAATGCCTCAAACAGGACCCTTTGTTATTTCAGTCAGTCAAGGGTGGTGGAGGCACACCCAGCTCAGAAGAGGCAGATGGCCCCAGCCCCCATGTAAGTGGACTTTTTATTTTTGGCCTGGACTTTTTCATCCTCTGGTGATGGGTTCTTGCCACCTCTTTCCACTCAGCTCTGCCTCTTGAAATGTAAAAGTCCCTGAGAGAAAAGTGCTACCCTCACTGAGCTTCATATATTTACTCATCACTTATCTGCCTCTTTTATCTATTTGCAATATTAAACAAGATTTTAAAGAGTCAACATCATGTTCCTTTTCTTAAAATAATTAGTGGATTTATGTTCAGTCTTCTTCCCTCTCTTGCTGCTATTTGACTTTCTGCGAGTGCCTCAGCTCAGGCAGTGGAACTAAATACACACAGAATTATTTTGACTTTGTTGATTTACTTGCCTTCTGAGGAAAGAATCATTTAGGTGGAAGCTCTACAAAAGAGAAATGAAAGTGAGAATGAAAACTGTTCACTGCAATGTAACAAAAGCCATCAAAATATTTGTTTCTTGTTCTGTTTTTTTTTCTTCCATGTTCATAAAAGGTGAACCCAACCTTTGGGTGTGATATTTACATTCTATACTTCAAGGCTTTAAAAAGGCTTCAGAAAAATCATATTTTGATTAGAAGTACAAATGCTGTTAATTTGAGAGTCAAACCCTCATCTGCTGCAAGTCAAGATATGCAGAAGGATTGCATTCAGTACTGAGAGATAAAACAAGGTTCTGGGTATAGACTGTTTCCTTTAAGAGAAAAACCGAAGTTGCATTCAAAACTGACATTTCAGAATTTCCTTTTTTTTACTAACTGTAAAATTATTTCTCTCTCTTCCTATTTTCACAATGTCTGATGACACTGAGGTTAATTTTTATGAATTATGTCTCTAAAAGCATCCTAAATATAGAAGGTCTTGTCTTGTGACATTGAATCCTTCTTTTATACAGGAGTTTTGTGAAGTGGTCTGGGTAAGACACCAAAAGTTACAGTCCTGGATCTATTTTATTATTTTAATGAGCAGCCAATTTGCTTCCAATTTTGTAAATCAGTTTATTGTTCCTCCTCCTTCTCTCCCTTGCCCTGGTGTAAATTAGAACAGTTTTATTACACAGAGGAGCCCAAGGAAAACTGGATCTGCTGCTGACTTCTTCCTTTTTAGGGGATTTCTTTGAAAGGATTTCCTTAAACTATGCCATAGTGTCTCTGGAATGCTGTGATTCTTCTCCCCTTTCCATCTCTGCCACTCTGTACCCTCCAGAAATTTCAGCACCACTCCAAAACCCGCAGAAATTCTGGGCTTAAAAATCAGCCTTGGATCAAGGTCTCCTGTAAGATAACGGGGGAAATACTGCCCATCTTTTCTGTTTTCATTTCAGTGTCCCTGCTAATGTTGAGGGAGGCAGAGCAATCTGCCAGGAGCAGCTCCCCTTTGGAATAAGGAGCATTAACATCTTTCATTATTCATAGGCCTCACTTCGCATTTCCTGAGCTGCTCCCATCAATATCAAATATGCCAATTTCCTGCCTTTCAAGGTTAATATGAAACACCTCAAAGAGATTATCTGATGGGGGGGCTTTTTGCCTGGAAAATGTATTATGAATATTTTTTTAAAGCGTTTTGTCTGCCTGACATCAAAGGCCCAGCCTGCTCTCAGCAATGGGGACCACTCTGCCTTGGCTGCAGCGCTGTCTCAGGCACGTGTGGGGAGCAAGGCTCTCATTTGACACCCACAGAGCAAAGCCACAGATTTCACAGAATGTTTCTGAGGGTTCCAGCCTCTTCTGGCTCCTTTGAACTCAGCTGTCTCTGGGCTCAGTGCTGGGCTCAGCCCCAGAGCTGCTTTTGAGGCGCTGTGGTTGTTGCTGAGGCGCAGGTGAACGTTTGCAACTGCACCAAAGAATCATTTCAAAGGTGAGCTGAGGCAAATTAGAGTGAGAAGGGTCTTGGGAACCAACTGCTGGGGCAGCAGCTCAGGGCTCCCAGAGTTCAGCTGAGCCAGAGACAACATTAAACTTGCTGTGTGCTCATCCTTGTGCTGGGAGAGCTCCTGCATCCCTTGGGCTCTCCAAAGCAGGTGTAATTTCCTAGGTGAGGTGACCAGGACACAGGTGGGCTGCGTGTGGTGTCTGTGCAGCCCCAGACCACACCTCTGCTCTCCTGTGACCCTACTGAATCTGCTTTAATGAGCTATGAATCTCCTGATCCCCTCCATCTCCACGGCTTTGTGCTCTCCTGCATTCTGTCTCTCTAGAGTTTCTACTTTCAGGGTTTTCTCTGAAATCATGATATCTAAAAATGTTTTTGCTTTGAATGAAAGCTAAGCCTGTTGTGTAAGCACATAACCCCAGGCCTTTAGAAGAACACCAAATATTTCAAGACTAATGGTAAAATTCCCAAAGCTGGAAAAACACACATTATTTTAATGCACAAGCACTAAGCTTGGGCCATGTCCTGAGGACAGATGTGAGATTTCCAGCTTTTCAACATGGCAATCTTGTGCTTTTTTAATGATGGTAATAAATAAAGCCATATGGGGGTTTTTTTGCATAAGAAGAAATAAAGTCCCATTTGCAAACAGATTTCCTGGCAAAAAACATCCTCATTTACTACTTTCCAAACAGTGACAATTTAATTGTCTGATCCTTTGTTTGCCAGATATGACTTTTTCTTCTGTGAACTTCAAATGTATCCTGAACTTCTCCAGGTTCCAGGATCTTCCCTTTTACTCTAGATAGGTGCTTTGTGATTGTGGGGTTTTTGGCAGATTTTCTGTCTCTTCTTTTGCACTTGTACATGACATTTTCTACCATCTTCTGGCCTTCCATAGCCAAACCCTGTGTTGCTCATTTTTTGATGGGGTGTTGCAGTTTCACATGGAATTGGTTTGTATCCTTTGCTTTATGGGGTCTTTTGATTTTTTTTTCCTCTCTCAAATCTTTTCCTTGCACTTTTTGGGTTCTTTCCCTGCTTGGGGTGCAAACCCTGGGGGTGTTTCAGTGGGCAGTGACTCTCTGTGCATGCTCCCTGCTTCCTCAAGCTGCTTCAGCACACACATAAATGCAGTTGTTCCACGCAGGGATGGTTTGATCTTGCAGTCTTTGCTCATGTAATTCCATCAGCTCCCTGGGAGTCCTTCCCTGAGCCAACACTGCAGGAGTTCATCCCAACCTCTGTAAATGAAAACCTGCTGGACAGCAGGCTTGCTCCCTGCCAGGTGGCCTTTCATTTTTAAAAACTTTTTTTTTCTAACATATTTATGGATCTCCTTCCAAACTCTTCCTATTCCCCACTAAAAATAACCCCTGTTTGAAACCACTGCAGACTTTAAACGCCACAGAGAGGCCTCTTGCCCCATCTGAGAGCGACCCTGGGGGCCAAAGGAGCAAAGAGGGCTCCAAAGACAAGAAGTCCACGGTGGAGCTGGGCAAGCAGAAGGGCAGGGAGCAGCCGGAGCCTCGGGAGCAGCCGGCAGCCGACTCCGACTCCATCCAGAACGGCGGAGACGCCGCCAAGGAGCCCTCCTACAAGAAGACAGAGAAGAGGCAGTCCCTTGGAGGGTTTTTTAAAGGCCTTGTACGTTAATTTATTTTCCTTTTTTAGCCATTTTCCAGCTGATTTAAGCGCTCAGCCTGAAGGCTCTGGTCAGGAGGGACTTGTGCAGCAACTTCACCAGCAGGACTTGGGCCAAAGAACAGCGAGATTTTGGGAAAGGCAGGAAAATTCAGGTCTCGGGGTGCTGATTCAGGCAGGGATGGTTTGCCCAGGGAGAGCTGTGATTGTTCCCACAGCCCTGGGTTTGGGGCCCTGGCTATGGGGATGACTCAATGTTCCCTTAGTGCTGAGCCACCTACAAATTACAGGGTGTTAATTAAGGAAAAGTAGAGGTGGGGTTGGTTTGGCAGAGGAGCCTGCCTGCCCCCATGGGGGTGCAGCTGGGACATCCCTGCAGAACCAAATCCCTGCAGAACCAAATCCCTGCAAGGTAAGAATCAAGGGAAGGCACTGGGTGCATGGGAAGCAGCACAGGGGCCACAAGATAAGCACCTCATGTTAGCCAACAGTTATAGACTAAAGCACACCAAAAGTACACATGGCATTTTTAATTCTTGCTTTTTGCTAGATCTTAGGTTAAACTTGTCAGGCCCCCCTCACGGAAACCTGAAATGCAGAGATGAAAGAATTCAGCACACAAAAAATCTGAATTTCCGTAAGGTTTGGTGCTGCTGATCCAACGGTGATTTGGTGATTCCACAGCGCGTTAAAGAGATGGAAATTTATTTTTTCCACTTGTTCATGTCCAGGGGCCTAAATCATTTGTAAGGATGCTCCTTTTCCCTCACTCCGCCACAGCAGCAATGAATCCACTGTGGGGTCATTTTTAGCACTTTTTGGAAACCTCGTGTGAAAACCAAGCTCCATCACAGCTTTCAAGACACAAAGAAATGTGAGCGTTATCTGTGGTGATTCCTGGTGAATCTGGCTACCCTGAGAAACTCACAGAGCTTTTTTTTCCTTCCTCATTTCTAAGGTTATTGGGATAGAAACAGAGCTGGGCAACCCTTCAAGTAGAAAAGTCAAACAATAGAGATTGAAATGGTGACAGAGTTAAAAATCTGTAGGACACTGGGCTGTAAAGCTGCCGTGCAGAGCAGGGTGACTCACAGGCAGATGTTTTTCCACATCCTAAGACATGTTTGATTTGCATAGATTTCACAGAATTACTGTGGATCCTACAGAGGGAGATTTGTATCACCAAAGTAATGACATATTCCAAGGGGAATTAGGAAAAAAGATAAAAATAACTTTCTGCAGGATAAATTAGCACCAGCTCAGCCACGACCCTGTAGTTCTGGGGTAAAATCCTGGTTCACTGTGAATCAGTGGGATTTTCTGGGGTTTCAACAGAGCAAGGAAGTGCTGGAGCTCACCTGAACTACTTTAATTGGCTTCCACTTACCTTGGCTCTCAGTGAAGCCACAAGGAGAAATCTTTTTACTTGTCACAATGTGAAAAAGTCAGGATATCGTTTTACAGAGCTCTGTGAGCTGACTGAAGTCATCAAACCCATCCTCATGTGCATTTTTCTTTATTTTACCCCTTTTGCCTCCAAATTCTGTGTGAGTTTCCATTGTGCCCAGCACTGGTGCACGTGTGGAATGTGATATTTACGGACATAACAGAGATTTGTTTCTCTGGGCTGGAGATTTCTCTAAATGAAACACTGGGAGCCTTCCCTTGGCACAATTCTCACTGTGTGAGAAAGAGTTTTTCTGCTGACAGTGACACTTCCTGTTGTGTGGTGTCATCCATCCAAGATGTATCCAAAATTCCTCCGTGGAGTTTAACAAAAGACACAAATTTAGAATTCTTCCAGAAAGGGAGATCTGAAGCAGTGCCAGCTCGTGAGGAAACACCTTCAAAATTCATGAAAGACAGCGAGAGGAAAGGTGTCTCAGATTGAAAGGGCAAGAAGAAGCTTTTAGATCAAGGGAGGAGATTGTGAGAGGTGAAAAGACCATTTGAGAAATAAAACACAGAATGAATGTAGAGGAAGTAGGGAGGTTCTGTAAGATTTTTTTTGCTTGCCTCAGTGTGGCTGTACAGCCCCTTATCTTCTGCTGCAATTACAGAGGCCAAGAGTGCTCCTGCAGCTTCCTTCTCCATTAACAGAAGATGGCTCTTAAAAAAAAGAAGGTTTTGACAAGAATAAAGCTGATTTGGTCAGTTTATTGTCCTTTTAAAGTGGCAGCAAACCACACAACAATGAGGTCTGTGTACGGGAAATCCCTCATGGAAAATTATTACCTCTCTTTGAATATCCCCAAGATTACCAAGAGCTATGAAACTCCTTCTGCAGTGCTAAAAAATAATCTGCTCATCTCCTAGGTGATCAGCTGGAGCCCCAGGAAGGTGTAATCATTAATCTAAAAGTATCAGATCACACACACCAACCAATGCCAGCACTGCCATTTCAAGATAACAGCTCGATTGTCTGGGAACAGCTCAGCAGAAAAATTCAGCTTTTTGTGGATAAAATAGGAGCAGGAGATATTTAAGAGGGGATCCAGCAGCTCACCCAGCCTGTGCTCACTGAACAACTCCTGTTCTGTATTTTACCACCCCCCTCTCCTGGATCCCGACTGCCCTGGGAAAGGGCACAGAGCAAGAGGATGTCACAGTGCAGGAATGCAGATGAGAACACTGCAGCTCCAGCCTCTGCTCCCAGTTGGGCTAAAAATGCTGGAATTTTGGCTACAACTGGAGCCACTTATGTGAGCAAACAGCATCACTGCCTGACTGCAGGGTTTGAGCACAGATAAAGTCCAGTGGTTGTTCCTATGGTAAAAGAGATTAATTTATAAGCTGTAGCAAATGTATTTAGGGAGTCTTTGAAAGATTAGATTAGAAAGAAAAAGAAAGGGGGGAAAAAAAGATGAAAAACGTTGTTTCCTGAGCTGCAATAACTCATAGTTCCGTTGTCGGGAGCTGGGAGTGCTCAGCATGTGAGAAGTATTCAGATTTATTCTGATCAGAGTATGTGCTGCACTGACCCAGGCTGTTCCTGAGCAAAACCTGGGGAAAAAAATACTCCAGTCCCAGGATTTTGCTGTGTGTGCACTTTAAAGTGCTCTGCCCAAACCAGCGTGTTCCAGCCTCGCTGTCACAGAGCCGTGAGCTGGTGGTACCTGAGCTCCCGAATCCCAGGACAGAGCTGGCGTTTGTCCCTTCAAAAGGCAGAACAAAGTTCTTGCTTTCACACACCGGGCTCGGAAATTCCAGTTCAGCAAGAATCATGAGCAGGTCTCCCTCAGAGCTTCCTGCTGTAATCAGCAACCACCTTGAGCATGGGTGCAGCAGGAGACTGCAGTGAGCAAACAGCGCGACACCTCTGCGAAACGAGTGCTAACAGAGGCAGAATGGGGATTATCGCCAAGGAGCCTCCCCTCCTGTCTCCTCCCTCCACCCGTGTATAGAAGAAAGGGAAAATGTATCACCTTATTTCCTAGATCAGTTTAGAGGTGACTTCATCATGCTCTGACAGGGGCTGTAGCTGACAGAGCCCATTACTCCTGTGATGTGGGAAATCTTTACCTGATGTGTAAGTTTTTAGGCTTTCTGGAAACATTTGGAATGAGTAGCTCGCTTAGTTTTGTTTGATGGATAAATGATGGATTTGCTGCTACCTGTAAATGGCCAAACCTTTTTATTCTGCTCTAGAGCATCCTCCAAACTCAACATCAGGGGAAGCAGAAGCAAAGCCGCTGCAGCCAGCTGAGCTGCACAAGGTTGCAGTCAGTTTAAGATGGGATTTTTCAGTCCATTGTGATTTTTGGCTGCTCTTTTTCATACTTAGATCCTCCAAGGTGAAATATTAAAAGAACATCAGTGAGGTGGAGCCTAATCAGTATAAAAAACCCCGCAGTTTTTACTTCCCTGAAGGGGATGACAAAGTGGAGACCTTTCACTCTCCATGTCTGACACAGAATCATCCTGAAGCGGTGGCTCAGGTTTCCAGGAAAGGACAATTCACAGATGATTCTGCCCAGTTCCTATCCTCGGGAGAGCACACAGAGTCACCTTTAGCTTTGTCGTGCTGCATTTTCTGCTTAGCATGGCAAGATTTAGGCTATGAAGAGCACTGACAACCCGCTGTGGTAACAGTGACCTCAAACAGTGTTTGTGGGTCCGTTTTGCTGAAGTTTTCGCAGCTTCAAGGCCAGCAAAATTAGGTCAAGCACCTTAAACCAGAGCCAAGTTTTTGTCAGTTAGTGAAAAACGTAGCTGGTATAGCTAGAGCTATACATTTCCTTCATCTAAACTGGATTAGTGTCTTGGATGGGTTCCAAACCCAGAATTATATTTGCAGTGTAAAAGAAGCTTTATCACTCAAACATTGTCGAATACCTGTCATGCATAAAAGTATTTAATGTTCCTTTAACCTAGAGCAGAGCAGGGCTGGCTGTAGTACACCATTAATCATGCTTCAAGGACTCTGAGCAGGGTTGCACTGAAGCGTTTAGGGTGGGGAAATTTTAGAGAAAGTTATGCCAAAACTACAACACTACAGGCACACAGCAGCCTGGCTCTGGTATGTGAGCCCAGTTCCTGAAAACAATTGTTTCCATGCCAATTGAGAAAATTCTATTAAAATAACCCCCGCATTTAGGCAGAGTCACAGGCAGAGGTTCTCATGATATAGGTGGTGCTCATATATTCGTGCCTATTAAACAAAGAGCAAATTAAGAGAAGCGGGGAGATTAAATCAGTGTAAAATCTCTGGTAGCAAAAGTCTAGGACACAATTCCAGATTTGACCTTTCTGAAATACTTGGAAATGTTTCTGAAGGTGTCTCTCTTGTTGCACAGGGCTCCAAAAGGATGTCGGACGCAGAAGTGCAGACAGATCCCGTGTCCATCCTCCCCGCTGGGAAATCCAAGTAGTGCCCGCCTGTGGCTGCTGAAGGGAGGCTCAGCAGCTCTCTGGGAGCTCCTGGCAGTGGAATTGACTCCTTTTCCTTCCCATGGCTGTCAGCAAATGCCCAAGGATAAAGCAAACACTGGGGTATCATTGCAGGTGTATCGTTGGCAGGGTTTGTTCCTTACCTGTTGGAAAGCAGCTCTAAAGTTCCCCAAGAAATGTGTTTAGAGAAATGTGGATGGTTTGAAGTGTGTAGAGGGGAGAGTAAGTCAGGTAGGAGGGTGGCAGAGAACGAAATAAATGGCAGAAAAACAGAGCACGTGACAAAAGAGGGGAGCGAGGCACGAGCAGCAAATCCTCCACTTTAGAGAGCTTGAAAGCAGCCAGGAAAAGCACCAATCCCTTGGATAAATGTTATGCTTCAATGTAAAAACAGCCGAGCCACTTCTAGTGGGGTTTCAACAGAGCTGAAATTAGAGCTGAACCCTTCAGCCTGGTAGAATCAGTGGTGAAAAAGTCCTACTTCCTATTGGTTATTAATGTAAATTAAAACGCTAAAATGCAAAGGCTTGACGTGATTGAGGCAGCTCCTCTCTTGGCCGGGTGAAGTGGGATAACAAATTAAAAGCGATTTAAGGTTCTAATAGGACACAAGAGGGCACCCACGTCCCCTAACGCCGGGCTGTGCCTGCCAGCCTGGAATTAATGTTCCTTAGATCATAGGAAACTTAGTTGTTTATCCTGATACTTGTTTATATCCATACTTGTAATTAATCCTAATAAAAACCAAAATCGAAGCTGCCCAGGCAGCTCTCTGCTTCACAAAACTCCTGTAATAACTGTAGTTAATAAATTTTACAGAAAATTAAGATTTCTGTTTGTTCAATCCTAGCCTGTACAGGGAGCCATGGGCCTGACATTTTAATCCACACTGATCTTAATGATACAATACTGTATATTTTGACATCCTTATCTTTAAATAAACTAATACTTATCCTTTGAAAAAAAAAATCAGTTGCTGCCTCAATTTTCAAACAAAGTTTATTATTTACATCCCTGTGGTCTGGTGATTAATGTGACTTTAAGGCATAAATCAACACATACAAACCCTGCCTGTGGAGGGAATAGCTGATATTCTCTCTTTATTTCAGTGACGATTATACCTGGAAACCAAGGGAGAATTCTGTAAATTCTGCAGAATTATGTTTTTAACTAGTCAGGGAGGACAGAAGTGAAAAGCCCCTGCAGTTAAGTGGGATTTTTGCTCTGGGTTCTGCAAACCTGCAGGTTTGGGGTGCACAACCAAAACTTGCTGCTGGTTCTGTGCACAGAGAGCACAGACCAAAGGTTCTTTAGTTAGAGTGGCACTTTCTGCTCCCCTCCCTGGCACTTTCATGCCTTATAAAGAGATATCACTCCGTGGTGACTGCTCACAGGTTTTCAACCTGATTCACAACCCCTCCTTGTCCATCTGGGTAGAATCAGTGACTCCTGTGCGTATTACTGGATTACAGACAGTAGATATTGATATGGATATTATATATTATATTATATTATATATATTATCTTATCTTATCTTATATTATATTAATTATATAATATTATATTAATTATATTATATTATATTATATTATATTATATTATATTATATTATGGGTGGGCCAGGCGTTCTCTGGAGGAGAGCAGCTCTCCCCAGCCCCGCTTCGGGAGCAGGCCTGTGCTGGCTGCAGCCTGTGTTCCCAGGCAATCAGGGCTGCTCACCACGTGCTCTGACCCTATCACTTGGCAAAGGGGCTGATTTGAGGAATCAGGAAATCCTCTTGGCAGAGAAACAAGCCAAGCAGCGAGTGTGGCTGTGGGTGCCCTCATGGCACAGGGCTCTCGTCGCAGATGAAATAGAGTAACCCTGAGTGCTGACACTGCCTCCCACGCAGAAATTGCCCAGTTTGTTTGATTCCTCCTGCCAACGGCAGCAACAGCAGCTTTGGAGAAGCCACTCAGCCTTCCCATAAAGCAGCCACACGTGGAGCCCCAAGAGGAAGAAAGGTCTTAGGAGAAGCACCCCCAGTTCAGCGGAGCTTCCACATTTCACGCGTGATGCAAGAAACATTAGAGTGCAGCTTTCATGTCCGGGCCCAGGAAAGCTCAACAAGTCATTGGAAATCAAAGCTGGGGCAGAGGCTGCAGCCCAGGACAAAGGAAAAGAGCAGCCAAGGCTTGCATTTAGACCCTGTTGTCAACAAATAAACTCTGGTTTTATGCACGGGATCTCTGGAGCAGAACTGAAGCAGATCACATTGTTCAAGGATCTCAGAGTTTTGTGTGGGCATTTTGGAAGGACTTTAAGCAGGTAGTTCCATCTGATAAATATAAAAGGGAATGGATTGAAATTGCAAGTTTTCATGTAAGAAATGCTGGCTTCCAACACACAGATGTTCATCTGCCCCTCAGGAAGAGCAGGTTCCCCATGAGATTCTCTCTGCCAGGTGTCCATCCCGCTGTCCCCAGGAGCTGAGCTCATCTTCCCCGTCTCTGCATTCCCAGGGAGGGCTGCAGAGCCATAAACTCCTCTGAGAATATGCAGAAAGCACCAACTCTGTCCCTGCTGGCCATGCCAGACCTGTGTCTACCCTCAGAGCAGGCTTCCAGCTGCAATGTGACCAGGACCTTGCCCCTTGTAAGTTTAAGATCTTTCACTTTAGGAGTTGAGTCTGCTCACATCGAGACAGGACCTGACTTCCACTGTTTGTGTTTCACAGCTCTGCACTCACAACGTGTTCTAAGAGCACCTCAATACCTTCTTATATGTAAATGTTTACAGCTGGCTTTGAAGCCACTCCTGCAACAAAATCCGTGGTTTCCTGCATGGAAGGATGGTGTGACAGGAGATAAACACAAAGGGGTTGTGGCTGTGGGGACTGACCCCGTGTGTGAGGCTGGAGATGGAATAGCTCTGAATTCTGTACAGTCTCACGCTCTTTGAGAATATCAGTGAAGAATCTGGATTTGCTATAGACTCCACCTCTTCTGGATAACACACCCTGGGCTTTACTGGCAACTTCAGCAGCTCAGCAGTTCTGAGAACACAAAAACAGGAAATTCTGCAGCAGCCCTGACGGAGGCTGAAGATGCGTACGAATTCCTTAAAGAAGTGTCATTTTCTGAAAACAAATTATCAAAAGCCTCGAAGAAGAATAAACCTCTTATCACCACTCTTTGCTTTTACTTAATCATTTCCTATTAAAGCTGTCACCTGCTGAAGGGCAGAGGAAAGCAGCCTCCTGCACAGGAAGCACCAGAGATTTGACTTTAAACCGGAAAGGGACAAAGTCCAAATTCCTTCTTTATCACATCCCAGCGTGAGCAGGTGATGCAGAATCCAGCACTGCCCCTTCACCTACCTTTGCACAGAGCAGCAGCAAGGTCCTTTATTCTTATCACAGGGCACAGGGAATGATAAAGACAGACCCTGAACACAATTAAAACACAATTAGAATTTTGCAGACTCATCTTAGTTCACCAGTTTCAGGGATGTTTGTGGTTACTTCATTGGAGTTGTTTGGAAAACAGAAGGGAAGTGGGGATTAAGCGGCAGAGTTTTCACTTTTTTTTTTGCTGTCAGCAGTTTGGAGTCGATTGGAGAAATGGATTCTGAGCTGCTAAAGGCTGAGGTTTTATTACTTCGGTAAATGAAGCTGAAGGAGCCCAAATGTTGGGACTCTGTCATCACAGGAAGCTTTCTCTCTGCAGCTTTTGAGCCCTGGCAATGGCTGCCACGAGTGAAGGAAAAGAATTGCTTGGGAAAAATTTGCTCGTAAAATTGAGCTGAAGCAATCTTTTTCCTTTTTTTTTTTATTTTTTTTTTTATTTTATTTTTAGCCACTGCTTCACAGTATTGAAAAGGCACATAATTATCAAATGTTCAGGCATCCTTCATCAAATTCAGTAATCAGGGCTAGATAACTTTATTACTCCCTATTTATTGCACAAAATGCTGTATCAATATTCACAACCCCAGTCATGGAGCAGAACCAGTCTTAGATGTTACAGAAAAAATTCTCTCTACCCCAAGAACCCAGGACTGGCCCACACCTGAAGCATTTTGGTCCTTCCAAATGTGAGTGGAGCAGCCCTGCCAGAGACAGGAGCCACACGAATTTAATTCCAGTGTGACTGAATCCATGCAAAGCTTTTATTGACATTGTGACTACACTTGAGAATCATTTTTTGGCTCTCTTTTCCCACTTTGTAGCCTCCACACAGTCCCACCACAGTAAAGCTGCCAAGTAAAAACGAAGTTTTGCCCCTGTCAATCTGCTGAGGGGGGGTCTGCAGGTGCCACAGGGCCCAGCAAGGGTTAAGGATCACACAGGGGTCAGCACTGTTGGGTTCATTTGGGAGCTGATGAGAAGGTTTAATCCTCTGAAAGGGATGGGGAAGGGAGGCAGAGCCAAAGGGAGCTGCTGGAGGAAGGGCTGGGTTTTCACAGGAGCAGGTAAGAGCTGTGCCCAGCCAATTTTGGGGGAAATTTGTGTGTTTGGTGCCTTCTCAGTTCTTTTATGGCTTCTCAAGGAGACACCAGTCCTTGATAAGATTTTTTTGGTTCCAGCCTTGTCTGGAGTTTGTGGGGTGATTCCTCTGGAGTTTGTGGGGTGATTCCTCTGGAGTCTGTGGGGTGATTCCTCTGGAGTTTGTGGGGTGATTCCTCTGGAGTCTGTGGGGTGATTCCTCTGGAGTCTGTGGGGTGATTGCCCTGGCAGTGCTGTGCAATTGCTTGGCTCAACCCCCACTAAACCCCACCTTTGGGAGGTGCTGCCCACCTGCACCCCAGTGCATCCATCTGCTCTCCCACCTTTTTGCTGGAAGCCAAACTGTGGCCTCGGCCACCTAATTCAACCCTGGGAGCATAAGCAGCTTTGGCCTCCTTAAATAACTATTTAAAGGTGAATGGCAATGGTAAAATGTAAATTTAGTGGAGCCTGGATGTACAGGGGAACATTTATCACAGAAATAATGAGTTTTTAAAGTGGCCTTTCCCTATAAAATGTGCTGGGAAGGAGAGGATGTGACACTAAAGTGTCTGAGACACCCAAGCAGGGCTTGTATTGAGAGTTTTGATGGGAAAAAATGATGGATTTTGGCATGTCAGCATAAAAGACAGACAGCAGGAAATGTTCTTTCTTGGGTTAATCTTGGGGGGAGGTTGTCTGTGTTTTCATTCATTCTCAACAAACAAAATTTTCTGCATCTCTTAAGTTTGTAACTATCTCGATTAGTGCAAAGAGATTAAGAAATGGGGTAAAAAGAACCTGAATTCTGTGTTCAGAGCACACAGGAGCTGTGGCCAGGCGAGGGTTAAGGGAAATCTCCTTTTTCCCTGGTCCTGTGGCTCTGTGTCAGTCACAGAGCTGACCTGCAGTGATGTAACATAATATGGACACCGAGGCTTTTACCAAATGTCACTTTGAGGCAAAGCATGTGCTTTTAGAGAAAGTTGTTTGTTTTAACTGAGCCCAAAATTAAGCATTCATCATCCTGTCTCCCAGAAAGCATATTGTCCTAGCTTGGAAAAAACTGAAACTAAACCATATGCTGAAAGGGGGGGAATTTAGAAAAATTTCCTTGCTTCCCATTCAGTCTGTGCCTCGTTTTTTGAGCTTCAAGGAGGGAAAAAATGTAATTGCTGTAGACAGGGTAAAGATGGTAGCTGCTATTCCTAGTCCTTTACACAGAGTAGGTGCTTTCAAGAACTTGGAAACAAACACGGTACTAAAATTACTGCTGCTTACTGGCAGAATTGCTTGTAAATGTCTGAATTCTAGGCTGGAAATAGTATTTAGGGGTTTGCAGAGCGTGTTCCTCAGGCTTTTTGTTCACAGTTGGAGCTTTGTTCTTACAGGCACACGGCTGCCAAGAATTTCCTAAGCAACTCCTGATTATGCAGACTTCAAATTTGGGGGGTTCTGCTCGTAATTTCACCAAGAAATGAATAATGTATAAATGCTGATTCTTTGGCAATGAGATGTCGCTGAGGACACCCCAAATTGATGTTTTCAATTTCTCCTTTATCTTGAATTTACTCCGAATTGACTCTTCATAAGATTGTACTGTTAGTTCCTATAAAAGGTGAAAAATGTGATGTTAGTTTGGAACTGGATTTGGAAGTTTGGGGACAAATCACTGTTTTTGTGGAATATTGTCTATGTTTTCAGGATAAAAATTTATTGCTGGACTCCACATATCGACCACATTTATCTAAGTACTTTTTTATATGACTTCTTAATACACTTAGTTGATCTCTGCCCTGCCAACAAGAGAACACAAAGTTCTCCTGAAAGATCTCAATTTGCAAGCTGAGATAATTAAAACTAATGTAGCAGTCTGGTTGTTATCACTAGCAGCCATCTCAGATATTTAAAGTGAGATTTTTATTCCAGTTGTTAGCCTGAATTTAACTGTCTGTAGAAAAAAAATTAATTAATTGGCAGTTTTTGCAAGTTAATGCAGTGTTGGTCTTCAAATCAGACACCTCCAGGAGGAGAATGCTTTATTCTTCTCACACTTACTTATCCTTCTTGGATGTCTCTGGGGTTTTTTACACCCAAGGCAGAGATACAGAGGACATGCAATAAGAGAGGTACATCCACGGCTCAATTTCCCTTTTCCCAGTGTTTATTCCACCTGAGCTGTTCCTCCACAAGCCAGGTTTGGTGCCAGTTTCCAGCTTTGCCAGAGCCCTGGTTCTCCCGTGGCCATTGTTCAGGTGAGAGATGTCCACACTTAGGCAAGACAGACTTTTCCTTTTTTGCTTTTTCTTTATTTTCCCTTGTTGCACATTAAATTTTCATCATCAGAAGCAGTCCTGGGCTGTTTCTGATTTAATATCCGGCCCACAAGGAGGTTTAGGCTGGGGCCAGGTGATGAACAGTGTTGAGAAGCTGATGTTGCTGCACTGCAGAAAAGCTCAGCTCAGGTGGGAGAGGGAAGGTGCCGGGAGGGAGGGGTCCACACTGACCCGAGCTGCACACAAGCTGCTGCAGAACCACCTGCAGGACCCGTTGTCAGCACTGAAATATTAAAGATTAAGCAGAGAAAACAATGCTGGCTATTGAAAATCAGATTACTGCTGTCATGCATGTGCACTGGCAGGGCAGCCCTGCCGCAGATGGACACTATTAAAGGCAGAAATCAAACACCAACATGTGTTCCAGGCAGAAAGAGACCCTGAGCTCACTGGTGAGCAGGAGAACGCTCAGATTTATTTTTATATCAGAAAGGTGACCAAGACTGGAAGCTTTTTTAGGCTGCTCCAGTGCTGGTGACTTGGAACTCTGTGTGATTCTCACAAATTCCAGTTTAACAAATGCAAAATGCAGTTGTCTTTTTTTTTTTTCATGAAAAAGTCTAATGCATGAACCTGGGTTCATGGAAGGTCTTGTCACTCTTCCAGGCAGGTTTTAATGTGCGGCAGGATAATTTAGATGTCAAAAAGCAACTTGTTTTTACTGTCATTAAATGTGTTTACATCAGGATTCCCCAAACTGAATGGAGTAGAGTCACAGAGTGCAGAACAGAAGCAATGCTGCAAATCTCTCCCAGGATGATAAATATTGCAGCTACTTCCTGGATTACTTGGGATATGACAATTCTGAAACTGATTCTGGGCAGAGCAGGGAAAAGGACACTGTCCCAGACCTGTGGTTGTCACAGCAGTGAGTAATCCCAATCCAGCCTGTTCAGGCTGTGCAGGGCAGGCTCCTCCCCTCCCTCCTGGCACAAACCCAGGCAATATTGTCACTTCCCCGAGTTCTTCCTCGTGCAGCAGCTGAATCCCATCCCTGTCCAGCTCCCCGGGCACTCCCCCGGCGCCTTTGTCTTGAGAGTGTTTGGGACACAAACTCTGAACGACATCACTGCTGTTACTACACAATTGGGAAGTTATTCCCCCAGAATTGTATGCATTTTTTAATCATCAGTTTATCAAAGTTTGCTGCTTTTTAAAATTTTTTTATTCTTTTTACCATAGCCCTGCTGTTGTACTGCAGTCAATCTGTAATAATGTTAGGTTTGGTTTTTATATATTATATAATATATATATATATAAATATATATACTGTAGTTTTATATATATTATATATATATTATATATATATAATAATGTTTGGTTTAAGTTTTATGAAGGCTGTTGAGAGGATCCTGTGGATTACTGAGCTCAATAAAATCTCTGTGCCCTACAATTCTGTTTTACACACTTCTTCGCCCTGCAAACTCACTCAGTGTCAGCAATAAAACCATAGATGCTGCTTTTCTACCAGGGCAGGAATGAGTTGTTCTATTCAGAAATGTCTGCCTGAAACAGGTTTTCCATGCAGTGTTTTGTCAGTGTGTGTGCACACACCATCCCGGCGTTCCTGGGACCTCAGGGATTAAGTTCCCATAAGCATACATGATATAATTTCTTCCAGGACCAGACTCACGTGGTAATGTCATTGTTATACAACTGCTTTTCTCAGCTTTAAAATAACGACATGAAGTGCCAAATAATCAAAAGGTTTCTTCTTCCTTGCCTCCACCGCTAATTTTTCCAGTGTGAAATTGAAAAGGCAAAAAGTTTTTTTAAAAAAAAAAAAAGTGAAAAAAGTAGAGTGATCTGCTGTCCCAACAGAGCCATTACATCCAAAAGAGCTTTGTTATCTCCCCTTCTCCACCCCAAAGCAGGAGCAGGTTCAGCACCGCGGCTGGCCCGGCTCCCACACAGCAGGATGCTCTTTGGCATGTGCTGAGCTCTGCAGCCCAGCCCGCCAGCCTTCACCTGTCTGCGGCTGACCAGAGCGTCCAGACCGTCCCCCCTCTACTGGCACCGTCTCCTTGGCCTATTGCCCCACACCGCTCCCTCCTCCCCGTTATCCAGCCCCAGCTCTCCCTCCAATGCCAGCAGAGGGCACCTGGATTTAGTTCCTCACACGTTTCAGGCTCTAAAACTATTCAAGCAGTTGCACTTTGTTTGGGTTGGTTTTTTTCGTGTTGTCCCATTCATAGAAACCTGGAGACAAAACCCAAACCCCAGACAAGCCAATAATCCCGATCTGCACGACCCCAGTTTAGGATCCAGGATCCCGCTTAGAGCCCCGGGAGGAGCTGGGGGTGGCACTGCAGGGAAGGCACCGCTGTGGTGAATCCCAACTCATCTGTTTTCGTGAGGAGGATCCTTCCCATCCTGGAGGGAGGATAATGAAAGGCTCCTCCGAGACGTTTTCGGAGCAATTTCTGCCCATCTCTGGGTAAATAACACTTCTGCAGCCTCAGCAAAACCAGGGCTTATCTCAGCTCCAGCTCAGCACCCCCCCAAACTTCCCTGTTCATTCTCTGTTTGCTCTTTTTGGGCATTTTGATATTTTCCAGGATTTACAGTTCAGACTGGATATTGTGCCCGGTAATCTCTGTTCAGGTTTCCTGTTAATCCTCCCCTCCTTCACGAAGGATAAAGCAATGCCCCTGTATGGTTTAAATCCCAATACCTGGCTCAGAGAGCTCCTGCTCGGCTCTGTTTGGGGTGTCATTGCGGTGGGGTATCATTTGGTACCTTTGTTGGGATCCCACTGGTTAAAAACTGATGTGGAGCACACAAAAGCCAAGGAGTACCAGAAAAGGGTGATGATAAAGGGGAAATGAGAGACTGATCCTTGCAAAAACCAGTGTGCTTAGGACAGAAAAGAATAATAATGCAACTAACACTAAAAATGTAACTGCGCAGTGTGACAAGAATGCTAAGCAAGCACCGAAGAAGTGCTTTTAAATTAAAAAGAGAGAGGATAAATGAAAATAAGTGCCTTATGTATATGAAAAGATATATTTCCCCACTCCATTTTCCCTTTGTCTTTCAAATGCAGAAGAAACAAAAAAGGTCAGGAGAGATTTGGTCCATACCACAACACGGAAGTCACTTTTTGCACTGCTGTGAATGTGGTATTGTTCTTCTCTTGCTGTCCCGTTCAGAGTCAGAATGAAATTGAAACAATGCTACTGATGAAGGGCCAAAGCCCGTGGTGAGAGGAAACGTGCTTACCTGTGAGCCCCACCACGCTGCTTTGAGGAAAAGCTGCTGCTCGTTCTCAGCAGCACCTCCTCAGGAAGCAGCTTGCCATCTTCTGCCTGAGCCCTGAAAGATCTCAATGTAAGGTTTCCTCCCAGCCCTGCCATCCACCTGGGCAAGCTGGGGTGCTCAGGGAGTGTGGGCCAGTGCCCTGGGCAGCTCCAGGCTCCCCATCCCAATCCTGGATGCTGTGTACCCACACGAGGAGCCCCTGCCCAGCCTGGGGACTGTGGGATGGTCCCAACCCCACCGTGGGCAAAAGGAGCCAGGCTGCCAGAAACCTCCTCACTTTTGTGCTCACGTTCACGGAGTTCAGGCCAAATGAGCCACAAGGGGCCATAAAAAGCAATTTGAGAGCAAATTCTGAGTTGGCAGCAACGAGTGGCTGAGTGGGGATGGAGAACCTGCTGAAGATTTGGTGATAAGCTGCTTCCAGCTTTTCCTCCATGGGGAGCTATTGATTTATTATCAGAATTCATTACCAGAATTAATCCAGTTTAGGTGCTTCCCCTCAGTGGTGATGCAGCTGCACAGTAAAAGGAGATGGACTGAAGTTGTGGTCAACAGGACAGTGAGAGGCACAGTGAAATAGAACCGATTTTCAGGTAGTTCTTTTCTGACCATGACCCCATTATGATGGATGAAATTTTGAAATGTAAAGCCCAATCAAATGCATGCTGGACACTGATACAAAATATTTGTTTGCAGGGCTGTCAGGGCTTGCCAGGAGTAAAAAACCTTCACAAAGGGCTTCACATCTGCCTGACAAACTCCATGGTGTTTCCTTGCTCCTAGTAAAGATCACCCAGCAGCTAATTCTCTATCAAAGCTTAAAGACCAAATAAATGCAGCACTCCCAGGGCCTGTGCCCTGGTTTTATTGGCGTGCACAACAAAGGCAAGTCGGGAGCGGCTGGAGAAATGAGAAATGCAACTTCCCACGTGCAGCAGGGCTTTTTCTGGCTTCAGGTTTGCTTCAAAATACCTGTTCTTAGAAAGAGCTCTAAGAAATCACTTAATTTAGGCTCCAGATGAAATTCTGGAGGGAGCAGGGAGAAAAAGAGAGACAATCTCCCAAGTGCAGCCGCAGTTTGCAAGGCCCAGAGGGGTTTATTGGAACCGAGCAATCGATATTTTGCAGGGTGATTTATTCTGCGAAGCAAGAACAGCCCTTCCTTCTTCAAAGCCTATCAAGTGACAACAGAATTGAGGCACAAACCCCAATTCTGGAACTTGATGCAGAAGATCTGGGGACCTCTCCCCGGCCTGTGCACAGGGACTGATAACCTGCGAGCTCCTGCCTGTTTGGGCCAGAATCTGTTGGTGTTTTCTGTGTCAGAGGGGGTTACAGAAAGAGAAACTGCTGATTTTGTTTCCACACAGGAGATGTTTGAGTATTGGTGTGCTCAAAAAGAAAAAAAAAATCTCACAGTACTGGAGTAGGGAAGTGACATTTTTAATGTCAGTGAGAGACAGGTTGGGTTTGGAATGAGCAGGCTGGGCTGAGTAAAAGAAGTGACCCAAATCTGAACTGCAAGAGGCTCAAAACTTTGTTCTTCTTCGCTTCAAACCTCACTCAGTGTGTCTCACTTTACCCTTTAATACTTAAATGACTTAAATTTAGGCATTGGGTAGTTTAGATGAAAAATAGTATTTTATGGAATAAGACAAAATAAACCACTTAGAATTGATCACATTCATCATGAATAATCGAATTTAACCCTTTTTTCATTTTAAATCACCTGATTCAAATTGATTTATTCACAGTGATTTGTCAAATAACTTGTGCAAACAACCCCTGTCCTGTGATTTTTCCGTAGATGGTCCAGGAGCAGCCTCACATTGTTCAGCTTTTTTGTCACATGATCGGCCACAAGTCACATTCTGTTATTTCTGTTTCCTGTTTGATGACAGAAATAAGAGATTTGCAGGCCTTGCATATTATCTGATCTATTATGCAAATAAACCCAGCTTCTGAGAACTGACCCAAGAACACTTTCCCTGTTGTTCCACCCAAAACATGTTTGGCTTCAGGACTCCTGCCAGAGCTGCTTTTCCTCAGAGTCCTGGAGAACAACAATGCACAAATCTTTCTTGTTTGTGTTTACACACCTTTTGTTTAAAGCTCCATCTGAACAGTTGCTCGGTTGATTTATCACGTTCATTTCTTGTATCATGGGCCAGGTTCTTTGTCTCCCTGTGGAAAAGCAGTTTGAGGATTCCATGTAAAGCAGCTCCATGTACATTTGGGGGTGTTTTGCTGCTAAATTCCCACACCAGTATGGAATCATGGAGTGGGTTGGGTTGGAAGGGACCTCAAAGATCTTCTCATTCCACCCCTGCCATGGGCAGGGACACCTTCCACTGTCCCAGGCTGCTCCAAGCCCCTCCAACCTGGCCTTGGACAGTTCCAGGGATCCAGGAGCAGCCACAGCTGCTCTGGGAATTCCATCCCAGGGCCTCCCCACCCTCACATTAAAGATTCCAACAGCTCTGTGTGGGACCCCAGAGCTGGATGTAGGATTCCAGCAGTGGCCAAGTTCAACTGGACACAGAGCTGCTCATGCAAAGGCCCCAGGAACACCTTATACCAAAATAACACCTTTCATTTACAGGCTCTTGTGGCCCTGGCTTTGTTGTCCATTAGTAATTGAGCTAAAATTAGAAAAAAGTAGCACAAATGGGTGATGGTTGAGGAAGAGATTCATTTCCTGTAGCTCACAGAACCCTGCTTTTAACGAGCTCAGCCACAGCGTTTAACATCACCTTAAATTAAAATGAAGGAGCAGAGATCACACTAAAAAGGAAAGTCACTAAACTAATTCTGTGGCAGCTCATAAAAGACATTTTTATAACGGTATGTTTAGCAAAAAGCAAATGTTCAAGCACTGTCTGTGGTTTGACCAAACTGGACTTGCTGATTGTCTCTCACTTTCAGGTGCCTCTGAAATTCAGGGGGTGAGGGAGACACAAAGAAAAACCCATCATGGAGAACGAATGTCAGCTTCTAAGAATAATACAAAATACCCATTAAATTCCTGTTTTAAACCCCCATAAACCATCCAGCAGTAAATAAGGACAGGCAGAGTGCTCCATGCCACCCTCTCAGCAGCAAGGGGTGTTCCTGGAGGTGGCAGAGCCACCTGTAATCCCCGAATTGGGTAATTCACCCAGGGGAAATCAGGAGCTGATTATCTGCAGGACTCTTGGAGTTAAAGTGCTTTATGAAATCACACCACTGTAACCAGAATTCTGCTCAGGTCAAACCCAGAAAGGTTTAACAAGGTTACATTTAAGCTAATTTTAGCAATAAAAACCCCATGATATTTGGTTTTGTCTATTTATTTTGTAGTTTAGACTACAGTTTAGACTACAGTGCTATCAAATCTAAAAAGAAAAATAGAAGAGTTTACAAGTCTAAATATGTGAGACCTTTTTTAACATTTGGAATAGATCCAGCAATTCAATGTCTTAGTCCAAAGTCAGACTTTCTGCAGAGCTGTAGTTTTATTTTTGTGGTTTAGGTGTATCTGGGAAGGGGGGAAGAACTAACTGAGTTTTGTTGTAATTCAGTCAGAACAAAACACAACCCCTTAAAACTGCAGTGCCTGAAATAAATACATCTGACTAGGCTGGATTCATGCAACATAAATAGAACAAAACAATGCCAGCAAACTTTGATTTTGTGACTTGGTGTAAATCAGTAAATGCCTCAGTTCATGTTCATTCAATACCCCGATTTTAAATAGCATTTTTAACTACACTGTAGGGGCAATTTTAAATTGCTATTTTTAAATAAAAAAGGAGGTAAGTTTGGGCAAATGGTCCATTTAGTCCCCTGTCATTTCAGGATTCTTCCATGCTCTGGACCTGTGATGCTATTTATATGTGAAAATCAACTCCTAGAAAAGATTCCTTTAATAATTCTGCTGGAATTAGCTCCTCTTTGGAGTGAGGAGTTTTGCTCAGAGGTCAGTGTGTGGCCAGCAGCAGGGTCTGTAGTGGATTTCGGAGCACTGGATCGTTCCTGCATCTCAGGATCAAAGCTCTGCTGGGATAAGATCTTTGTTTATGGAGAAGCTGGGCCGGTGATGTGTTTGGGTGTTGTTTTCTTTATTCTTTCCCTCTTTGGAGTGAGCTGGTTGCACTTTGAGAGCAGAAGGAACCGTCAGCATCTCCCTCATCTCCTGCTGGAGGGGCTTTAGGGAGCCTCCGGGAGGCTGTGCTGTTACCCAGCCTTATTTCATTTTGTGCCAGTCTCTAAAGCTTACACACACCAAATATTTTAGGTTGTTATCATATCCTCCCTTAGTCATAATTTGGTCACATCACAAGCATTCAACCTTTTTCTTGTTGTCTTCTTTTTGCTTTTCAGTAAGTTAATTTACTTAATTTACTTTCTATTCCCTGAGTTAGCAGTAGAACTCTATAAATAGGCATTAAGGGGGGGGGGAAGTGGGAAATTTTTGAAATCAAAGTGAATTCATATAGAAATATTAAAAATACTCAGCAGTGTAGCAACTTTTTTTTAATTGAAAGTATTAAGATTTTATTTTTATTCTGTGTAAAGATAACAACAATTGTGCAAATTAATCCTGGGTGGGGTTGTGTGATTTTGTTTGGTTGGTTTTGGTTTTTTTAACAATCCTCTCCCTGCCTGTTCAGAGCTCCTGAGCAATTCTAAAATTAGTCACTTATGTTAATTTTTTTTCCCAGGCTCTCCAATGATGATTTAATTTGAGCACACTTATGATTTATGTGAGACAATAAATTGCCCTTTCCAAACAATAGCCTGGCTTTGGGAGAGGAGTTGGGGCTGGCAGAGGAGCAAGCAGATGATGCTGGAGAAGCTGCTTGGAATTTTAAGCTGATATTAGGATGGCTTTTGGGCAGGCAGGGAGGCTGCCCTGCATTTCCTCCGTGTGTGGAACATGAAGTGTCCGAGTGCAGCGATGGGGTTTCCTGCCAGTGGGAATTGTTTAGCAGCTGATCACTCCATAAAGCGCCTGAAATAGCCAGGAATAGGAAATTCCTGCCGCAGGGAGAAGCAAAACCCTCAGAGGCCTCCAAATGAGGAAGATGGAGCTGTGGTGGCTTCTGTCACTTGTCCCTGAGTTGGGGTCGCTGGGCTGTCCCCAGTGGGAGTGGTGTGGGCACTGGGGGCTCTGGGATGAAGGTCCTGCTCCCCATCACGTGCCCAGCAACAACAAAAACCCCGATTCACCCTTTCCCTCACAAAGCTTGCCTTTTCCCCCCCTTTCCCATCTCTTTTTCAAACATCCAATTGTCAATTAAAAATCGCAGTGTTTCTTCAAATGGTTGGGGAAATGCTGTTTTCCAGTGGGATAGGAGAAGCAAACTTTACGGGCTGGGGGAGGGGAGCAACAACAAAGCACTTATTCTTCCCTTTCCCCTCCCCCAGAGAGGGAGGAAGCAGAGGAGTGGTGGTAGAAGTAGGAAGAAGAAAGGAATTAAAAAGTAAAGAAAACTTGAAAGTGGAGTAAGGAAAGGAATTTAAAGGGGAACTGTACACTTTTAGCAAGAGGGCTGAACGCTGGGAGGTAATGACAGCTCCGTGTTAATCGAGCCAGTTCCTTTAATTTTCTGTGCATTGTCCTGCTGATGCCAGCTGAGTGACCGTGATTGATTCCAAGGGAAGGTGTGGCCTAAAGGTTTAGGATAAAGCACAGAGGAGATGATTTGTGTAACCTCCCCACTGCTCACACGCCGGGGGAGAGGTAACTCACTCGCAGAGTTTCACCCCAGAGGTTTCATAACCTTTAAGCTGGGTGTGTGCTGATTCCGAGCGGCCAAGGCAGCGTTCAGAGGCGGCCCGGCTTTGTGTGCTGCGAGCTGTGCTGGGAGGATTAGCCCAACCACCTGTCACTAAAACATGAAACTCGGGCAGCAAAACAATGCTGTACCTTTCCAGAGGCACTCGGAGAGGCGCACCTTGGGGGGCAGGTCGGAGGGAAGGTTTTTGTGAGGGAACATGCTTTTGTCTGCCAGCGTGAAACTTTTCCGCTGCTGTCCCTGCTGCCAGCTTTGCGTTTCTGTGATTTTTGTACCCTGTCTTCACGCACACACACGTGTGAGGACACATGAGCACACGCACTTGGGCTCATCCCACCGCTCCTCAGTCCTGGATCTGAGCACATTTGCACTGCTCAGGCTGTTGAAAAGCAAAGTTTATGTTCCATGCTTGAAATCACGTGCTTTTCCAGTTGTGGTTGTAAGTGCAGCACAGACAAAATATATATAATATTGACCAGCATGCTGACCTGGGGCAGAATCTCTCCTGACCGATTTTCCTCTTAAATCCTGGTATTAAACACAGAGATCTTGTTTCATTTGGTTGTAATTACTCCTCAGTACAGAAAAGCAGGGTTTCCAGTTCACAAGGTTTCCTTTCCCTTTTTTTGTTTGCTTGCTCATTTCCAGCTTGCTCTGAGTCCCAGGAAGATGAAGTTTTTTAATTTGGCTGCAAAGCAGCTCCACAGCCCTCCAAGAATATTGACAAGGACAGCAGGGAAAAGCCAGGAGCTGCCATGGCCCAGCAGCTGCCCCAGCCCTAGGCTGGACCTGCCCCAGCCTCGGTGCCTGCTCGTCAAACCCAGGATGTTTTAAATAACATGTCCCAGGCTTGGCAAATTGTGATTGCCCAACAAAACCTTGCTTTGTCAGAAACTTTCTGCCCAGCTTTACTTTTGAGTAACATGCTCCATCTGACCCAAGAGTAAAATCCTCTTTCTTGGGGCAAGGAGCGTATGAGTAACTGATAATGCACGCCCAAAGTTCTCCCACTGGGATTAATAGCAGTCCATAAATATTGTTTCCTTGAATTATATCTGGAGCCATCGCTCAGTTTTGAATAGAATCGAACCTGCTTCAACCAGATCTGTGTTTGGGCCTGAATTTCTGCTCTGGGAACTCTTAAAGCAGAGGCTCAGTGACAACACTGCTGAAAACTAAAACTGGGAGGGTTCCTCGTTCCTCATTCCTCCCTGCAGGGCAGAACACTGCGTTTTTGACAGTGACCTGGACAAGCATACCAGCCTGTTTACTAGCTGTTGGAAACCGGTTGTAGAGCCTTTGTGCATGAACTTAGCAGCTGTAACAAGAGACAGGGGTGTGTGGAAGCTCAGCCTCCTCTTCCTCGTTCCCTGGCAGAGCTGCACCAGCACACACTTTGCAGCACCAAGTTGTTACTGCCTGTGCAGCCTCAGGTTGGCTTTTTCCCATTTCCTTAACAACGAGGTTTGGGGTTAAAAGAGGAAACAAAAATGTGCAGCTATTCCTATCTGAAAACCAGACCTTAGCTCCCGGTGGTTCTTTTCCTTTCAAAACACGAGCAAGATTAAAAATAAAGAAGTGTCAGTGTGCTAATGTTTCAGTTTCTAATCAGTTCACAAATGGCAGGAAATTAACTGGCTTTTCATGAACATCTGTTCCACTTCTGGCTTGAAAGGTTGGAGGCAAATGCTATCTGTCAAATCTAATAGTGAGAATCAGCAATAAATACACTTTTCATTTTCCACCCCCATGTCTCTATTAGCCATTCAAAATAGTACATTGTAGCCAAATGCCCTGGTTTCTTTTCCTCTTGTGGTTTTTTTTTTTTTTTTTGGGGGGGGGCCTGGGGGGTGGTTGGCTGGTAATGGAGAGGATGATGAGCTGCCTCGGAATAAGGATCAGGAAAAAGGTGGTGATTACAGCCCTGCAGCGCTGTACACCTCATCCCGAGTGCTTCTCAGGTGAAATGGGCTTTTGTGAGCACTTCACAAGGGCTTGGGAAGCAGAATCTCTTTTTCCTGGTATTATTTAAGTGGCTTGAGGAACTAAAGGTCTTGTTGCTGCAGCAACAGTCTCTGTGAGGATGTCACATCCAAGTGGCTTTACTTAATCACCTTTCCAGGCCTTGTGTGCCCAGGTTCTCCAGGCTACAGCAGCAGCACTCCACAGGACAGGTGTAACTCACTTTGTGCTGAGCTTGTTTTCTTCAGGTTGTGGGGAATTCATGAATATCCAACCACTTTGGGAATTTGCTGCCACCTTGCCTCACGCTGGGACTGGAATGCTGGCACATTATGCTCTTTTCAGTGCTGTGTACTGGCTGTTGTCTCCTCCTTTAAAACTGGACAAGCATCCCAGATTTCCTGTTCACTGCTACGAGCTGATAGGGAATTCACAAGCCCAGACTCACCTGGAGTTTGTAACAGCTGTGCTTTTCTTGGTTCCCTGCACATACAGGGCTTGAAATCCTTGGCTGAAGAGACATTGGGATATCTGCATTAAACTCTCGTACCTTCTGATTGTTCCTGAAATTGGTGTCAGTAGCAATTCAAAGAAAAGTTACTCTGGAGAACAGAGAAGCTGTAGACCACTCGGTTTTGGGCAATCCCCAGCTGAAATAGAGAATGACAGCCCAGATAATGCAACAAATGGCCTAAAAAGCACCAAAAGCTTCCCAGATTCCCTCGTGGGGTCCAAAGAGGAGAACATTAATCAGGCCAGACAGAGGAATCTGTAACCAAACAGGTCTGGCCATTACACAAGAATACCACGCAAACATGAAACTGGAGGAAAAGATCTTTATCAGCCCCTCGCATGCAAAACCGTAGGGGGCAAACTCAGAGTGTTCTGTGCACTGATCCAGCTGCAGATGGAGGTGGTGCCTTGTTTTCTCTCCTTACTGGCAGCAAATCCTGGTCTCACACGGAACACTCAGTAAAAGTACTTCCCCTGTGTGCCTGCTCAGCATCAGAGCTGCTCTTCCCACCATTCTGATTGCTTGACTTGAAGTAGGACTGGAGCTTTATGGGGCAGAGAGGCTCAAAGGGCTTCAGAACTGATACATCTCTCTTAAGCAGAATTCTAAGGTTTTAGAAAAGTTGGTGCACGCTGTCTTTAATCATAAGATGAAGTTACTGCTAATCTGCAGAGCTCAGACAAGGGACAAGGCTGGTTTGATATTTCAGGGTGTAGCAGGTGCCTTAAACTCCCTCTGTGGCTGATGCTATGTCTGTTATCCATGAGAACACTTCCCTGATTTGCCTTTTTGGACATGGCTTTCCTTAGCCTTGTCCAAAACTCGCATCACGCAGTGGCAGTGTGGCTGAGGGGGTGAAACATTTCACCGTTGCTTCCATCCACCCAAATCCATGCAGGAGCTCAGCCACTGCTGGCTTCCAGTTGGAAAGACTTCATAAAGAAGTCCTGTGGTGGAAAGGGATGCCGCAGGCAAAAGGCACCCCAAAATGACGGTCACTGCCACAGCTCTTCTCCTCCTGGGACCAAAAGGCCACTGGGACTACAGAAGCACCCATCCCTCTGGCCTTATCATCATGTCTTATCACTGCTCAATGCTGCCTGGCAGAGGTTTAAAAAGGCTGTAAGTCATTTATTATTGCTCAGCTCTAAATTCTCAAAGCTCCCTGCAAGGCTGGGGAATAATTGCCCTTGTCTGACTTGTGGGAAACTGAAGTGGAGCAGATGTGCTGAGAGATAGAGATTTGCTCACGCCACCAGAGTCAGGTTCCCTCAATTTACTGAATAGTGCCAGGCTCGTATTGTTCCTTCCTCAACAGTTAAACAAAAATAAAAAGTGAGTGCTGCACGGCTGCTGATTTATATATCCTTATTCAAACAGATCTGGTTTAATGAAAGGACAAGAAATATTGTCTATTAATGAACTCTGAGTAATTATATCATGCTCTAAGCATTGAGTACAACAGTGCTCACTAGGGGAGGAAGAATCATTGGGCAAGAAAAAGAATTGTCTTGCTTGCAATTACCATTAAAGTATTAAAGAAACTGACGTACTTATCATTAAATAATCTCTCTGGAAGCTTTTGTTCCCTAATAAAGTGCTCATCTCATGAAGTGCCATCAGGAGCACAGTAATTTGATTTGATTGTGAGCCTTTACCTGCTTACTGGAGAACTGCTTGTAAATATTAATAAAGGATCCTCACCAGGGGAAAGGAAGGTACAAGGGACATTCTGAAATTAGGAAAAGAAATCACCAGGTGCCCTCCTCTGTTCTCAGTATCTTCATGGCATTAAAAGCACAGTTGTTACAACACGGGTTTTCCTTGATTGTACAGTTTATCCCTCTGAAATGGTGCTTTTTGATTTGTTTTTTCTTATCAAGATGGAATGTCTTGGTCTGCAGTTTAGTGCTTCCACTGAGTTTTTTCACCCACTCATTACCTTGAGTTTTTTACTTGCAGGTGGAGAATCTTCCACTGTGCTGTACAGCATCACCAGAACCTCCCAGACAGACCAGGTGGATGGGGAAAAGAGGTTTGCTCTGGCCAAAAATGCATCACAAATCTGCCATTTCCCCCATTTCAAAAATCCTGAAGTGCTTCAAGCCAGAGAACAAACACATTTATGCAAATCAAAATGCCAGGAGGTTTCTACAGCCGCTCTTCAAAATGCCAAGGCACTTGTTCCACTTTCTAAAGGCACCACAGTCTCCTGTGAACACAACTTGAGAAACTCAGAGCTGTACAGATTTGGTCTCGAGTTTCTGCTGTGTCCCAGAACAACCTGTGAGTTCTTGAAAAACAGCCACAAAAATAGCATGAACCTTGTAGTTTCATTTTTCAGTGTTGTAGGTCTGCAGAACCCGGAGCAGATGCTTTAACAGGAAGCCTCAGAAGGAGAATTAAAGGTTGTTTATTTTAATATTAAGTGGTTTTAATATATTAAAAGCTTTGTCTAGAAGGCAGATGGCACATCCCTGTCGCTGCACACCTTGGGCTGAGCTTTCTTTGGACTCTGCTTTCTTTGGACTCTATCTAACACTCAGGTGTTGATATGATCAGCTCCACCAGGAGCCTTTCATCCCTCCCATTAATCTTCATTTTATTGCAGTTGGTGGCAATGAATGTGGGATAAGATGCTACATTTGTCCCTAAATGATATCAATTTATGATTTCATGCTGTAGGGTCAAAGTTTCCTGGCTGGTTCTGTACTGAGTGTGGCCTTGTGGGGCCCTGAATGCCTCCTTTGTGCTCTAGTGGGAAAATCTTACCTGGGAACTCATGGAACACCAATCAAAGAGACACTCCTGGGTCCTGCTGGCTATTATTCTGTCAGCCATTTAAACAGCTCTTTGCAGAGAAAAAAAAAAACTTATTGAATAGGCAAAACTAGGAATATTTGTCTGGTTTCATGTGGGTGAGGATTTCTAATAAGAGTTCCAGGAATTTTAAATGTGTCTTTTCTGTACATTTTATTTCCCCATCTCTTACAGGTGTTTTTTTGGATAATATTAACACAGACCTTTGTGTCACCCACATCCTGGTATGCATCACCACGTTTTACTTATTATCAGAAACACACAGAGCAATAATTTCTATTTTCTTCCTTTTTTCCACTGAAAAGCAGGGTGAGAAACCTGTCCTGGAAAAGTCCTACACAAAACTTCTCTGAAAAAGAGCAGCCTGTGGAACACGGAATGTTCCTCAGTCCATCTGGGGGGGGGAGGGGCTGGTCAGATCAAATTCTTCTCTAAAAACTTTAAAAACCTTTCTCAGCAGGGTCGGTGTTTCCTGCCCTCACCTCAGTTGGAATCAGTTTGGGAATACTGGGAATTATGGAATGGTTTGGGTTGGAAGGGACCTTAAATCCCATCCATGGCAGGGACACCTCCCACTGTCCCAGGCTGCTCCCAGCCCCAATGTCCAGCCCGGCCTTGGGCACTGCCAGGGATCCAGGGGCAGCCCCAGCTGCTCTGGGAATTCCATCCCAAGGCCTCCCCACCCTCCCAGGAGAGAATTCCTTCCCAATATCCCATCTAAACCTCCTCTCTTTTAGTCTGAAGCCACTGCCCCTTTTCCTGCCTCCACAATCCCCTGTAAATAGGAATGGTTCTTTTATTTAGGCTTCTTCATTTTCATGAATCTTGACCTATGGGCTTTGTCCTGTTTAGATTACTTTGGGCCAAGACAATTAGGATTTTAACTAGAAGCTTAATCTACATTTACACCAGAGTGAGGGAATAGTAGTATTATGGGATATAGCAGCTGCTGCTGGGTTTAGTTCAGGTAACACAGGTAAAATGATATTAATGTGAAGAGTCAGCAGGAAGGAAAAATCCTCTGTATTCAGGATATTCTAAGGCATTGCTCCTTCTCCTTTACACCTCTTCTTCCACCTGTCCATGGAGTTCTGCTTCCAGACTCCAGGAAAGGGTCAGGGATGGCCAGGAGGACGGGATGAGCTCAGCGGGGTTGGCCTGACCACTCCCAGCACACAGCCTGGGATGCAGATGGAAGGATAAATGTCCAGGTACCTTTCAGGGGTCTGTGGTGAAGTTTTCCAGCTGTAAAATTAAGGCTGTGGCATCTATTTAGCACTAACACTTATGCAGAAGAGGTGTGAAAGCACTTCATGGAAGTCTGCACTTATGTAATTACAGCTACTCTGTAAAAAGCATTCCAAAAAAAAAAGTTTGAAATACTTAAAAAACCGAAGTTACTAAACACTAGGATTCTACAAAATGTTACAACCCACTATGGAATTTCAGAAATTTCATTTTATCCAGTAAACAAACAGAGGAGGGAGTGGAGCAAAATGAACACAGTTTTTATCTCCACGCTCCTCATTTCTGCAAGGGAGGGGTGTGCAGCAGCAAAAACAAACCCAGGCCCTCCACAGTCACCAATTAGAACCTAAAAGTCTCATTTATAAAGCTTTGAATGTTTTGGGAAAGGGTGTCCCAGCAGTGTTTTCACACCAAATTCTGTGTCTGACCACAAACCAGATGCACACTCAGTCCCAGGCAAGCTCACAAAGAGCACCCAGGGTATTTAATGAAGTCACTCCTTCTGGAGCTGGGAGAAATCCCTAGGGTGTTGCAGCTCTTCTAAGAACCCCAAAGCTTTTTTTGTCAGAAATTCAGCACATACCTGACCAAAAAAAAAAAAAGTTGTCTGACTGGTTTTGTTGTTTCAGCTGTGCTGAAGCGGGGAAGCAAACAAAGCTTCAGCATTTCAATTAACTTTCAGCTCTGACGATATTTTCAAGTAAATATTTATCAGTGTTGATGCCTCCCCCAGTAACTCAGCTTCAGCATTTTATACTGGACAAACTGTTGGTTGCTATCAGAGATAAATAACGTGGGTATTTCTCTCGAGGAGGAAATGTGTCACTGCATCCTTCCCTTAGCTCTGGATTTCTTGTCTCCTCTGCTGGAATTTGTCCAGCAGGGGAGGTCTCACATCTCTTTTTTAGCACTTGACCAGACGAATGAGTTGTGATACGAGAACTCCCCGATCTCAGTGCAACCTGCAGTAAATGTGGGTTATTTTTCCTGCTGTCTGGAAGTGGCTGCCAGGCCCTGGGTATCTTTCTGCTCCACTGGTAGAAACAAGCACCAAAGGATGTCAGGTCAAACTCTCATCTCTCCCTTTCCACTCCATGCTGGCCTTAAAAAGAATAAAGTTTTGCTTTGCTGTTTCCAGCTGGTTTTAGCAGAAATCTATCCCAATGCATCTTAGTGTTTTCTTTTCAATATTTTCAAAAGACCTTCCAATTAACTGCTAATAATCCTGAATGCAGCACTCAGAGATTTGGGGTTTATTGGGACTTG
This sequence comes from Coloeus monedula, assembly GCF_965178545.1. Taxonomy (NCBI): domain Eukaryota; kingdom Metazoa; phylum Chordata; class Aves; order Passeriformes; family Corvidae; genus Coloeus; species Coloeus monedula. Next base: position 14,534,166 of record NC_138797.1, read on the forward strand.
GCAACTTCAAAGCAGCAGCAGCCCCGAGATTATCCAATTGCAGCTCCTGGCAGCAGCTGTTAAATCTTAAATTGCTGAAACATTATCTCCCATGCAGGATGATAGAGCCCGGCAAAATTGTGTGAAAATGCACAGGGACAAATCCGAAACTTGCATCCTTTCATACTTCAGTAAAACTACAAGTTAACTCAAGGGGGAAAGGCCTTAGGAAAGTGGTGATCGGCAGACAGCATGGAGACAGCTTATCTCTTTGATCAAAAGGTACTGGTATTAAATCACAGGTAAATAGGCTTTTGAAGTATAGCAGACTATTTAATCTCAAACCACCAACATGAATTTTTTTTTTTACCCGTTTTAATCAGCAAAAGTGACTATTTCAGCTTCGAGGGAAAGTGTCTTTAGCAGGGTGACCCGGTTATGCTGCGGGGTGACTGTTTCACCACACCCACAGCAGCAAGGCACTAAACACTGGTAAATAACCCAAAAAGTACTGGCTGGAGAGAAGACCTTTTATACATGTGCGTGCAAGAGCTAGGAGTGCCTTTATTGGTATTTATTCAGCCCAGTTATTGAGTTGCTATGACTCAAACACATGCTCATGTATCTGTATTTCCCTGCACCAGTTTAAAATCTGCATTTCTCATGGTGTAAGACCGGCCTTGCAGAATTAAGGGTCAATGTCTAATCTTTCCTATCTCTTGGAGTAAATTTGCCTCTTGATATCCCTCCCCGTGCATTCTTTTCGAGAGTGTGATTGTTCCAATCAGGGAGCAATCGCTGGAAGAAAGAAAAGCTAAATGCGATTAAAGTTTGAGCTGGCCTTTGATTTGCATGCAGATAGCGCCATTGAAACCTCTCTTTCTTAAAGATTTTTTTTTTTTTTTTTTTTGTTTCCTGCTCTAAATCTGTGTCTATCGAAGTTCTAACAGCTCAGGGGAGGTGAAGTTGATTTACTGGAGGTGGAGGGCTGTTACAAATGCAGGTCTCTCATTCAGTCACTCAGGCTTGAGGTCAGATTGGATGGGGAGCAGTTACAATTTGTCTGTGGTGATGAACTCTCATTGTCTTAATATCCCAAGTAAGGTACCTGCTACAACAAAACCACTTCCTTTGTATCACTGGGTAAAAAAAAAATCAGCCTGGGTCTGTGTATTATAATCTGCCAAAGCTTCAAATCTGCACTTGCTGAAGAAAAAGGAGCAGAAACTCTGAGCTTGGTGCTCAGCTGGGCAAGGGGATGAGTATTTGACAGGTTAACCTCACATTCTGTTTGGTAAAACTATCAAAAGTTCAATCATTTCATTCCTTTTATCTGGGTTTAGTGGGCAAAATTTCAGCAAAAAGGTGGAGGGAAAGAGCAAAAAGTAAATATAAGAAATAGTCAGGCAGCAGCCTGAGCTGGAGGACTGCTGTGATGGAAGGCAGTACTTTGGGGGAAGAGGCTCAGGTGTGACACGTGTGTAATCATCACAAAACTTCTTCTTCTCACACTGAATTGAAATCATCTGATCCAAAGCCTCTAAATTCAAGAGAAGGCAAGAGGTATTTTTACCTCAGGACATTTTAACATCCCTGAAAACGATCTTTGATTGGCTTAAGGACAATTTAAGACTTGGATGCTGAGGTAAGAGGAGGAACAATGACCATTCTTTTGGCTCCGTGTTAAGATCTTTGTGGTTCTGTTTTGACTACAGCAACTAAACACAGCGGTGCCCAGACTGGAAATGTAATTTAGGATAAGAACTGCGGAGAAAGTGAGAGATTTTTGAAGGTTAACCATAGAAGCTCTATCTAAAGGCATAACACAGCGAAATTCTTCCACCCAGGCTGTCTGGAATATCTGATCCGTGATCAGTTCTGCGAGGACTGAGCAGCAGAAGGGCATTTTGGAAGTAAAAAGCAAGAGCTGAGACCTTTGCCCTGTAGATTCAGGTGTATCTTAGAACAAAAATAGACACAGAGCTGTCAGTGCAGCAGGGTTTTTTCTGCCCACAGATGTGGTGTGCACTGTCAAGTCATCTGTAAAGCGATTAAAAGCTTTTTGTTCTAGCTCGGTGCAAGGGAAGTTTCTCCATGTATTTTTAATGTGGGAATAGATCCATTACATCCCTGATGTGGACAGGTACTAACATCCAGTGGCATCTCGATATTGATTAAATATCAAAGCAGTTATTATTTGTGACTGATCCTCACTCGAGGAGCACAAAACATTTTGGTGAGACAGCTCTCCAGAGCGCCGTTTTAATGGATAAAAATGCCGGTACAACGTGCGTGCCTTGAGATGTTGGAACGCACACAGCTCCCAAGTATTTAAATCAAAATCATAAACACGACCCCGTTAGAGCTGCACTGTTCCTTTTTTTCCTGAGCTGTACAAACACAGAAATAAAATAACAGCTCGGTAAATACGTGCCCGCACTTCTGCAAACGCCACAGCTCGGGGGGTGTAAATACGTGCAGAGGGGTATTTCGTGCACTTTTATTTACAACGCAAGTGTTGATCTCACGGAGCAATGGTGCAGCTGGAGGAGCTGTGACTTTAAATGTGCCCAGTTGGGGAAAAAGTGTGGAAATCTTCAGACGGGGTCGTGGGTGGCGTCTGAAAGGGGAGTAAATGTCTTGCAAGGTTTCATTGTGCAGTCACTCATCTCTTTCACTGGATGTTTTGGATTATTTTGACTAGATTAGCTCGCACAATGTCATGAAAAGCACCTAGCCAAGTGTTCCGATAAGGGATGTACTTCTCATCCTTTTGTTTTCCTGCTTTTCCCCCTCCTCCCCCGGCTCCGTGTGTCCCAGCCCTGGGAAGAAGCAAGTGAGGCATGGCAGAGCTTCATTAGGCTGCTGCAATTACACCCTTCCAACACTTTTAGAGCAAAAAGAGAAAGCATTAAACCAGGACCTGTATTACTGAGCCCATTCCACACTGGAAGTCTCACTTTATTCTTCCAGGAGATGCTCAGTTCCTCTCCTTGTAATATTTCAGCGTTTCAAGGGTATGGAAAACCAGGGAATTTCTAAATTTCCCACTCAGTGCCTGTCTGCATCTTGCACTGCAGGTTGTAAGGGTTCCACTCAGCTTTCTGCAATCCCGAGGTCGGAGCACCTGAGGGAAATGGATCCTAGAACGAATCCCAGAATGGTTTGGGATGGAAGGGACCTTCAACATCCTCCAGTCCCACCCCACGCAGAGACACCATTCACTATCCCAGGTTGTTCCATGCTCAAAGAGAGAAGTGCCAAACACCTCTTGCAGACAGTGACAGTCCAGATGTTGGGGTTTGGGTTTTTTTGATTGCACCATGCCAATTATAAACTCTCTTTGCTAATAACAAGAAGATTTTATGAAGAGTTGTCCCCAAAGCCACTCAAAACAGACTCATTAGTTGAGTAATTTCAAACCAAATCATTGTTTTTCTCATGAAACAAGGCTTTCACTTAGGTCTAAATCTCGAACTGTAGCAGAACTGGGAGAGAAAGGGCGAAGTTTCTCTTTCTTGTTAATACCAGCACAGTCTCAAATGTTCAGGAAAAGGAGCACAAAGCAGTTGGACCAACTAACCTGTATATGAAAGGAGGAATTGCTTAAGTGAAGACAGTTCCTTGGCTCTCACACTTGTATAAGAACAAGAAATAAACCCAAATTTGAGTTGTGAACAGTTTTGCATATGGAGAATTTGATAAACCTGTAATTAAAACAAATAACAACAAAGCAAACCCCAAAACCCCCAAATATTGGGCGATTTTTGTTAAAATTCTAGTTGGTTGCTGTTGTTGATGATGAAATATTATCCATTTTATCGAAGAAAATGAATTTTTTTTTAATGGAGAAGAACACAGAAGACCCAAAAAGGAACAATTTCAGCCTTGATCTCTAATCCAGCTCTGTGCTGCTTTGTCTTCTATCACTAAAATTAGAATTAAAAAAATGAAAAGCCAAATTAAGTATGTTTTATAGGTTATCTGAGCGATTAATTTGCTCCAGGGGGTGCAATCTCTGTTTGCAGAGTGTTTGGTCACCACTGGCCCTGCCCATCTCACTCTCCCGGCAGGATCAGACACTTTTTATCTGCACTGCTGTCTCTGAGTTTCAAAGCACCAGCTCAACGATAATTTTACAACTCTGGCACTTTCAGACTTGCTCAAGCAAAGAACACAATCTTTAAATCCAGCTGAATCCAACACTTGTATTTATTAACAAAGTGGCACCGGGCCAGAATTCCCAACACAGAACCTGTTTGCTCATAATGCTGCCTTTGTGAGGATATCTGAATTTCTGGAATTCAGACCCACCAATTTGCTCAATGAACCAGAAAGCATTTCTATTTCGTGGCAGGAGGAATTAGGAAAAATTACCAGCCTTGCATTTTTTTCTTTTCTGAGCTCTGTAATAAAATTCTTTTTGAACTTTATTCTACCGAGGTGTTCCTGTACATTCCAGTAATCTCAGGATGACCACATGAGGAGTAGGAGGAAACAAAAAAACCCAAACCAGTACTGAAACAACAGCAAATATTGTAATTTCCTAGTTTCTTTTTCCTAGAAATAACCTCAGAAAAGCTTCCTAAGTAAAGATGGTGGCTAAGGGAGGAGGTTTGTTCCAGGGAGTTATACTGTAGAACTGAAAATACTCTGAAAAGATCAGCAAAGGCTGTAATTTTAAAATTAGAATAATTTTTTTTGAAGTGGCAAAAGTAGGGTTGTTGAGCTTTGGTTTGTGTCTCTTTTGAGAAATAAGCACTTCTAAAAAGTATTTTGCCTTTAATTGTTTTATGGTTTTGTTTTGATTTTCTTTTTAACAGCAACAGGGATTTTGTCCTCTCTGAAGAAGTGTGAAAACTTTTCCTGTAATTTCTTGCATCACTTTTGCTAGGAAAGTTTGGACAGTGCCAGGATGTCCCATCATTAATGTGTAAGTCGATGACTTTTTTTTTTTTTAATGTTTAACAAAATCAGCACTATTTGTCGTTTGTTGCTTAGGGGAAATGCCTTCTTGACTTAAACTTTTGGTTGTTGTGACACTGTTATTTCACTAAGGCTGAGTCTGTCAGAGTTTGGGTTTGAGAGTTGCATTTGTAAATAAAATTAGAAGAGCCCTTCAGCTCTTTTCCTAGAATATAGATTTTTGATAAAAGACTGTGTACCCGAAAATTCAGGGAAAACACCTTGTTTATTTCAACCGTCATAATCCTCATTGTTCTGCTCTTGAGGTTTGCTGATAGATTTAGAGGTGCTAGAAAAGATCAGGGGTCTGGTAACCCAGATAACTCAGGCTGAGTTGAGGGGACGTTTTGGTGATGAACTGAGAAGAATTCCCCAAACATTTGGGATCTGCATTTTCTCTACAAGTCATTTACCTGGATTGTGAAAGATTTGGGAGATCTTAGGCTGTGTTCAACCAAGCTCAGGGCTTTTGGGGCTGTCATAGCAAAAGCTCTGAACTAAGCTGTGAGTTTCTAAACACAAGGCCAGATGTCCTGGCGATGGCCAAGCCTTTTCCAAGTGGTGCTCCAAGGAAATCCTGTATCCTGCTGTCCTGTGCCCCTGGAGATGGGAGCTGGCCACACACTCAGTAGCTGCCACTGAAATTGCACCATTTCCAGATGACATTTCGATTTGACTGTCTCAGCAAATACTGTCAGAGGCCAATGCTATGTCTTATTTTTATTTTTGAAGCCTTTCACTTCCTCTTTTGGTTTTCTCCTTGGGCTTGCTCACTCTGATACTGTTTTGCTACTGTGCATTTCACATCCTTCCAAATGTAAATGAAAAGCCGAAGACTGCAGGTGGAGGAGTTGGTTCTGAAGCAGTGGCAGAGATGCTGGAAGATCAGATCTTTCATTTTTCTACTTTAAACTGATGGTCACAAACCAGGAAATCTGCTTCAGGTGCTGCCCCAACCCAGCAGTCCCTGTCCTCCTGTCCTTGGCATCCTCTCATCTTCTGCCTGTAAATTTGAGTGTTCCAGACACTGATGACCACACAGAACCAGAAAGAATCCTTCACTTTAGATCTGAGTAGCAGACAAAGCACCTTTGGGGTTTTTTGTTTTATTTTTGTTTTCCTCTATTTCCTCCTCTCTGTTTCTGTATCACTTCACTTCTCCATGTGTTGGTTCTGCCTTGTTTGGGTATTGCTTTCCAGTGCTGATCCCTCTGTCCCAGTGTCCCTCGTGCACAGGTGAGGGACCTTTGTCACCCAGGTGTGACACATCTGGTGTTGGCAATGTACACTCCCTTTAGTAGGGACTGAGTAGGGACCTTTGTGTTTGGGGTAATTGTCCCTCGGCCTGTCACCACATCACCTGTATTTACAGTTCTGCTCCAATGTGCCCAGGTGACTGTTCCATTTCAGAGTGACAGACAGTGGCTTTTGTCCCGGAGCTTTGGAACCATTATTTTCTGACTCTTCAGCACAGGTGGCATAAAGATGGTTTAACAATGGTGTCCCTGCTCCCCCTTGTTATTTCCATTTTAATGACAAAATAAGGAGAGGGCTGCCCTGAAGATCTGGAACCTGGATGGGGAGCAGATCTGAGCAGAAATGGGGCACGCAAGGCAGGATGAGGGATGCCAAAACAAGAGTGAGGAGCAGGAAGATGGTGTGCTGTCTAGCTGGCAAGAAGGATCTGAAGGAAATCATTGCATTTTTCTTCTCCCCAGACTCACCTCTGACAATTGGTCATTTCATGGAGCCTGAGCAAAGAAAATGGTTTGGGTTTGGCTGGTTCAGCTCCCTGAGCCAGATCCCTGTGGCTGGAGGTGCTGGCACAGGGACCCTGGGCTGGTCTATCTGTAACTGGAGCGTTTGTTAATTTTTGTAGTTTAATATCAGAGGCCCTCCCTGGAAAACTAAATTTGTATTGTTCAGTTGTTTGGCACAATTCCAGCTGTGCTGATTGTCTTTTATTGGGCATTACAGATTTTAGCTGCACTTGATTAGAGCATCAGTTTGATTTCTTTGCCTGATGCTTCCAGTTCTCACATGTTCTCCTCTGCCAGCTCAGGCAGCAGCAGCAGGACACTGAGTGGCTGCATTTGTTCTTCCTAAGTAGCAACTTTCAAAGCAAAAACCATCTTTGAAGCAACCTTCTCTTGCCTAGCCTCATTTCTTGACTTCATCCTTCTAAAGGATAGACCAAAGTCTGTGTCTGTGTCTCATCTCAGTGTGGTGGGAGGAGGCAAAGTAAATAAATGGAGTGGGACTCACAGCCTTGGGTTTCAAGTCCAGCCAGGCATAAAGGTGCCAAAGGATAACCCTGTCCTGCCTTGTCCTGGGAGGCCTTCAGGGATCGGCTCTTAGGGATTCCATGGCCACTAACATAATTTAAAGCAGCACTTAACCCATCTGAAGACTTATTGGTGCAACACAACAAGGAGCAGTTGTTGGCTCCCACCATGGCCATAGAGCAGAGGTCAGAAGTAGGAGAGAGTCAAGCTTCTGGTTTTGATTTCATATGAAAATGTTTTATTATGGCTTCATTTCATGTCCAGGGATCCACAGTTAAATCACACATCATTCAGCCTCTTAATTTCCTGTAATAAAAATATAAGTGTTCAGATAAAGAAGTTCAAAGACCTTCACTTGAAAACCATGGGGTTGAGCGAGAGAAAAATCTTCAAGGTTTCTTCCAGCTCTTACCCAGATCTGCACTGTCAGAGTGTGTTTGCTTGGTGTCCTTCTTTGTCACCACCTTCCCATCAGGAATTTTGAAGTTTGCACTTTAATATATTTACTAATTTGACAGATTCCATGCGCTGGGCTGGCTGGGGGAGGCACAGGCTGGCTGCGAGGGGAGCTGCCTGCAATCCCAGGGCAGTGGGATTGGGAACTGCCCCATCCAGCCATGCTCCAGGTCTGCAACCTGCTGGGAAAGCTCTCGGCCCATCCTCAGTCAGCACATGGACCCTGGGCAATGCCCTGGGAAATTGGGAGCTTTATCCCAAATGGGAGCGGCTGCAGGAGCCTGGCACCGAGGGGTGCCCTGGGCAGGCCTCACTCTGTACCTGTTCACCTTCAATTCCTCCCCTAGAAGTGCCTGATTGCTCCCAAGGAGCGAGGCCTTGCTGAGCTGTGCAGGATCCAGAGACACACAGGATTTTAGAAGGGTCAGGCAGTGCTTTTTCCCACTCAGGGATGCCTTCATGACACTCCCAGGCATAAAGTCGTGATTCCTGAAAGCATCACCAAGGCCTTGGAGCCTCTCACCGGGGCTCAGTCTCATTGAGGCCAGCCAGTCCTAGGGTTTGTTATGCAGAAATGATAAACAAATCACCCAAGTCTGTATTTCTGCAGCGTTTTCTGCCTGTGTTAAATCCCACAGAGGCCCCAGAAGCACCAGCCCAGCGACAAGGGAGAGACAGGCAGCAGAGAGCAGGGATAAAGGGAATGAAAGCTGGGCCGCACAACCCTGCTTGATGTGCGGTCTCCTCTGATATCACAAACTTTTCCTATTAGGAAAAAGAAGCCAGAAGCCTTTGCCTACCAAAAAAGAATCTTTGATCTAAGTCTTTTATGTTGCTCTCCCCCCAGCCCCCCTCGCTCGGAGGAGCCATGCCAGCATTATAGAAATAGCATCTGCAAAACAATTTGCAAAGCTGGCGTTGAATACATCTTGCTTTTCAAAAAGCAAATCTTTCACATAATGTCATGTGGTGATTTTTGTGATGTTGCATTTTTTTAAGGGCCTATGTGTAGAAGATGGATGTCAAAGACATCAACCCAACAAACAACTGTAAATATTTGCCTTGAGAAAGCATGTGGTATATCCTGTAATTCTTGGCTCGGCCTCTTAATGTGGAGGCAGCTTAATTAGTTGTTAGTGGACTAAAGCAAAGAAAATCTTTTAAAAATAAATTAAATAAACAACATGGGGCCTGATCTTTATTGAGTGCTATAGTCCACAGTGGCTTTTGTAGAACCTAAATGTGCTCATCACTCTGAGAACTGGGCCCCGAACTCATGGTTTGAAAGTTAAAATTTTAGCTGCGTTCTTGGCACTACATAAAATCACCCAATTAAGGGATTTCAGAAACCACTGGCAATGCACAGTCCCCTAATTCTATATTTATTTTCCTGAATTTGTGGCCATAACTTCAGAGATACTGAATTTCCTTCAGCTGCTGTTGTTTTTTGGTCCTAGGGAGGGGATCGTGTTTTGGAAGATAAAGGTGCTACAGAAAACAATTCCCTTTCTGTGAAAAACTCTAATTTTTGTTTTCATTCTAACAAGAACTTTAAGTATAACTAGAAATAGCAAATACATTAACAATTCCATTGACGTGTGGACATGTGGTTCCACAGAAAAGGTCTCTTTTTTTTTCCCCAGTGAGCTCTTCAAGTGTGAAAAAATATTCAAGCATTATTGAGGGCAGTTTAATGGGAGCTGTGTTCAGCAGTCAGGATTTCAATTTCTTCTTTAAAATGTTAGACTGTAAAAGGGGTGTGCTAGAAAATAAAATATCAAATGGTGATGCCATGATGTCATCTGGAATAAGTGCTCAGTCCAATTTCAGCAAGAAATACTTCATAAATAAAGGTGGCTAAGAGATGAGTGGCATGTTTGAAATGGCTAAAAAGAATTCATTCGTTTTCGCAGTGCAACACAAATATTCCACGGGATTTGTTACCACAAGATGTTCTGGAAGCCAAAGGAAAAAAGTTAGATGTGTATCAGAAACAGCCAAGGGGCAAGAAAAGGAATTACAGCTTCTCAAGCTCCGAGGTATGAGACACTATGAACAGATGGGGGTTAGGAAACAACTCTGCTACAGATGGCATCTTTTACCAGATCCTCCAGTGTCCCAAACTTTGAACTGGCCGGCAACAGGGAGATGTTTATCTGCTGAGGTCAGTTCAAGATGGCCATTTCTGTACCTCTATGAAATAGTGATGTCTTCAATAATATAATGAATTTGCTGCATTTTGAGCAATCTACTTTTGTTTAGGTGCCTCATTTCCCTGTGGAAGCCCGCCAGGATTGCGAGGAGACAGCTCTGGATACACTTTTTATCCTAGGAGCTTGTTCTCTGCCCAGCCAAAAGGGGTTCAGGTCTTCCCTGGTGATTTACGGTGATATTTACACAGACCAAGCCACTCCTGAGCACATGGGGTTTGTGGTGGCTTTTTGTTTCTCTTTTGCAAACACAGACCATCACATTAAACCCTAATTTAAGAATTTTCACTGCCGGTTTTGCCTGTGCTGTTAACAAACTGTAGATGCAAATATTGTTCCCTTTGCCTGACTCCTGAGGAGAGCGTTCCATTGATATGGAAATATCTCCTTTTCTCTCCTTTCCATGACCTGCGATCTAAACAGCCACAGTATTAGATACAGTACTCGCAGGAAACAAAAGTCATGGATCATTCCTAGTTCAAAACCGAACTTTTTCTATAAATGTTTTCTGGAGGCACAGTAGAGCTAAGAAATATTTTCACGTGTGGGAGTTTTTGGGCAATAATAAATAACGTTTTCATGCAAAGAAATGTAAAATTTACAGCTGTCACGTGGCTATTTCTCTATTTCTGTTCTTACCAATATTACAGTAAAATAGATATAATATAAACCAGGACACAGATGTTAATTTTTGTTCTAAGTCTCATTAGTTTGAAGTGTTAATATGTAGGGGAAAAATAATTAGTCAGAAAATAGGGTGGTTACAACGAAAGAGAATTTGGGTGTTATAGCAGGAAATAGGGTGAGCATTTAAAAAACAGATCCCTGTGGAGAAGATTTGAGCAGAAATGTGGGGTTTAGAGAAATGTGCCCTGAGTGGAACAAAATATTGCGCTGGAATTTGGGAGAGCTGCACTACTCAAAATACAGAAACTGCGCTTGGAACGTGCCAAATAAAAATAATTAGAAATACACTGCTCCACAGGGTTTGTAATTAGAGTTAGGAAGTCTCTGTCCTACTCTGACACTGAATTAAGTGGTGATCTTGAGAAAATCGCGTTTTCTGTGGTGTTTGTGGCTCAGCGCTGTGGACAGTGGTGCCTCCCTGGACACAAATGCTTTATAAGCAAAGAGCACAGCACCTTTTGAGGAACTGCTGCGGTCAGAGCAGCTGACGTAGAATAAAAACGCTGAAATTCAGCAGAGCTCTGGCCAAACAAAACTCCCACTTTTCATGCTCGCAGCTGAACGAATTGTAACATCGGCGGGAATGACGACATTTCCCTTCCGTAGGCAGATGCAGGCGATGATAACAAGTTTCAAATTTTCCCAGTGAAAATACCCCAAAATATTTCAGATATTAGCAAGTATTTCTTAGTCAGAAATCTTGCCCAGACTCTTCTAACAAATTATAATGTGCCCATTCTGCAGTCGTTGACACATACTCCAAACATTTTTACTGTAAGTCGTGGCTCGAGGGGTTTTTGTGTGCCTTTGTGTGCCAGCACTCCAAATGACTCATTAGGATGCTGATGGAGGGGGAAAAAAAAAAACAAAAAAAAGAAGTTTTGAATGTCTAAAAGGTTTCAGACAATTCGTGGCCGAAATCTGCATGAATCAAACCCAGGAGCACTCACCTATTTCAGCCTCCACAAGAGCCTGACAAGTGGAGAGTCTGGTATGAAAGAATTTAAAACTATGCCCGAGCGAGTGATTCTCTCATCACATGCTCCCTCTTGAAATCACAGGGAGACATTTCTGCCTTAGATGTGGTTCTGCCTGGCCAAGAGATCTCATAACAAAGTTTATCAATGTCCACAGTTTCCACTCTCTGAGCCTCACGTGGTGGCTGCATGAGCACTTCTGTATTTCTGTGAGCATATAAATGCAGTTACATTTAACTGTCCATTCGGGGAATCAGTAAAAGTGTATTTTCAGAGTGATAGAGCTGTTGTTTGGGATAGCACTGCAGGAGCAAGAATATTGGGGGATTCATCCCTGGATTATGGAAGTTTTCTGTGCTGGGGTAGCAGCAGCACTGACCTTCAAAGCACCGACTGTGTCACAGCTTTTCCAGAAGGCTCTGGTGGACCCGTGTAGCTCCAGGGATTCTTTTAATTCTGAAAAACAGCTCAGGACAAATTTGAGGATGTTGGGATGGTGTATTGGGTGTGCAAGTGGAACTTCCCAGCGTTCCAGCACCAGTTGGAGAGTTTATGTGGATCCTCCCAGTGAGCCACATTTATTTGTGGTGTAATTCCTTCGATTTCATCAAATGTGTTCTCATGACTCGAGACACACTCATGGATATCTTTATTGGTCTTTATTGCATGTCTTGATTATTCCCAGTTTCATTTCTGATATCCCAGCTTGTTGTGTATCCCAAAACACGGTTATCCTTCTCATAATCAAGAATATCATTCTCAGGATCACTTTATTTATGGAGTGGGGTTTCTTTCTAGGGGAAGTATTCCTGATGATAAGCAACCCAAAGGATCTGCTCTTTCCAAACTCGTGACAAAAGAATATCCCAACAAAGTGGGAGCCCTGGACTCACAAATCTGGGAATCTGGGAAGCAGGAGCCCACGTTTGTGTGAGTGCTCTTCTGCTGAACCCCTCGAGCTCCATCGGCTCAGAAATCCACCCTCTCCTGCCCATCTTTTAAAGCCACCGTTTGGAAAAGATTGGGGTTTTCTTGGGTCTGGCTATTCCGACCCGGAGCAGTGGAGCCCTCCCCGCAGGAGCCAGGACCCACACAAGGAGGGAATATTAATGCCTTCCTCCCAACCTCCTTTTGTTTCCACTTTTGCATTTTATATCTCCCCTTTCTCAGGGCTTATAAATAAAAGCCAAGCCCAAGTCCTTGCTGCTCCTTGAAATTCCCCATCCCTTTAAATTTAAAATGCTGTTGTAAAATAATTGGATTCGTGAATAAATTGCCAGAGGTTTGAGGGTTTGGTTTACATTTATCTTCCCGAAGAATGGCGTTTATCAACTCCTTGTGAGCTGTCACCACCTTATAGGATCTGCTAAATACACAGTGTTCAGGCTGCTGTTTCAGCAGAGTGCAGGAGCCTTGTCCATGGGCATTAACATATTCCTTGGAAACAGTTAAACACCAGCACTGGAAACCTTGAATACTGCCCTGCTGCCCAGGAGGGGCTGTCTCTAGGCCATAGAAAAATAATAATTACTACTATTATTTTTTTAAATTATTTTTATTATCATTCAAACAAAAACAACCAGCTCTACTTTCTTCAGTGAAATCAGAAGCAGGTTTTTTTAATTCTTTGCTTGTTTATTTATTTCATACAATTCTTTCCTTGAGGAGAAGAAGCTGCTAGGAAGGAGTTTTCATTCAAACCTCCCAATCAAACCTGGGTACTTTATCATCCGCCCTTGGCTGGGTCCGAAGTGATAGGAAGAACCCTCAGGACAAAGGGACAGAACAAAAAAAGGCATCTGGAGAATCATTAAACCACAATCGAGCCTAATTGCTTCATATTGGTTGGGAAAAAAAATCCAACTTATTTAACTTTACCAGAAAGCTGATATGTGGAACTGGTAACTGGTCTTCAAGAGAGTTAGGGTTTATTATTTTATTTTATTTTATTTTATTTTATTTTGGTTTTGGTTTTGGTTTATTTTTTATTTTTACTACACCTGAGAATTAATATTTTAAAACTTCTGGAGCAAATTTCTACTCTCAGCAACACCAAAATAAATCTGCAGTGAGTGCATCACAAACTCTTCTAGTTTGGGGTTGCGGCTTTCCAATTCTGTTTGGGGACTTTGTGTTCAGCTAATAAATAGTAGGGGAATGACATTTGGCCTTAAATATGTATTTAAATGAGTCACCTTGAATGAACCAGGCTGCTCCTGCTCAGAAGGAAGGAACATTTAAGGAGATGTTTTTCAGAGAGGCTTAGGCACGGCTTTCTTGTCTGCACTGTAATTTATGGGTGCAAATTTCAGTAGTCTGAACCTCTTTATCTGATCTGAGTGAACATTCCTGGGGAGGGGGAAGGGACCCTGCCGATTTTTGCATTACAGGAAAGTGGTTCTGAAAGGGCAGAATGGAAACAGGCGCTGGGGGGAGGAGGAAGTGCTCATATTTTATATTTAAAATCCTTCACCTTTTCTGGAAAAGAGCACTTGTGAAATAGATTTTCATAAAAGGAGATTTTTATAAAAATTTCCTAATTCCTCATGCCAACCCATGAGCAGCTCTCCCCATCTCACCAGGCTGTGCCTTTGCTTCCCAGCCACTAAAACTAAACTTGCTTCCACGGATTTGGCTGTGCAGGCCCAAGGTATCACTCCAGAATCAATGAAATGTTATTATTCAATTGTAATAATGGAATTATTGAGATGGAATTGCAACAGATGAGACTTCTTCCTAGTTCATCCCTGGTTCTCTGGCTTGGCACAGCACAGGTGGACCGAGCCCTGCCCACAGAAAAGGAAGAAGTTTATTTTTAATTCTGTGTTCCTGATAGTCACAAACGATTGTCAGAAAGCTGCTTGAGGGATTCTATTCCTCTCTCCTTTTCCCACCACCTTGCTCAAGCAGAAGGGATCCCAGCTGGGAGATTTTCCTGCTGCCACAGCCACCATTTCACAGCAGCCCCGTGTTAAAACCAAATGGTGGCACAAAGGGCTCTGCTCATCATTCATCCCCCAGCTGTCTGTTTGCCTCTGCCACCCTCCTTGTTCTCCTCCTCCAATAAAACCTTTCACTTAGAGAAATTCAGCAAAAAAAAAGGCCTTAATCCCCCTGTCCCTGCAACATCAGCCCCACAGGTTAAGGCACACTTCAATAGTTAAAATCAAAGAAATGGGGCTTTCCAACAATGGGGCCTTTTAAAAAAAACCTCCTACACATCTATTTATAAACCACCTAATCTCAAAAATCCTTATTACCTATCGTGTTACTTTAAATCATGGACATGAGGGAAAGGGAGGCTCGGCATTCAATTATCCTGCTTGCTTTAACAAGGTGTGTATAATAAATGAGCAGTTCTTAATTGACTTCAATGCAATTTGACACTGCTGGAGTAGGAGGAAGAGGGAGCCAGAAAGAAAGAAGACATGCATCTTAAAGATGTTAGACAACACAGTTATTTAGAGCATGAATTTTAAGACATTAAATTAATTAACCAGTATTTAAATTAACAATATTTACTGTAAAAATGATCACAAGCAATGCTGTGCCAGTAATTATGTTTTACATGGCTTTGTGTTGTCACAGATAATGTTGTGTCATTGGTTTAAAGGTAAAATTCTCAAGGTTTTAATGGTCCTTGCTGAAGAAGTGTGCTTAAAAATGGAATTTCCTATTTTATGGGTTGATTTCTTCAAATTAGGCCTTATAAAAACAGATAATGCAATAATAAAACCCCTGCTCATAAATATTTGATCTGGGCAATGAATGATGCAGAGACACAATCTCTGGGTTTAGACGAATTTCGTTAATTTACATTTGGTGTTTACAAGATCTGGGGCAGGGCTTCAGAAGGGACATTTGTCACTGCAGTCCCACTGCTCAGATGGTGACATTTTTGGGTGGCACTGTCACTGCACAGGTGAGGCTCCAGGCTGTGGTTTAGCCTGGCACAAAGCCCTGTTCCCCCATCCCAGTCCCAGGGTCCCTTCCCTGGGAGCAGCACCTGCACGGATCCCTCCAGGTGAGCCATGCTCTGTTCAGGTGCTGCCATGTCAGAGGAGTTTGGCAGAGCTGAATTCCACAGCCAGGGCTGAGGAACTGCCTGGAAAACTCGTGTGACCCTCAGCAGCTCTGCACAAAACGCTGCCAGAGCTGCGAGCAGGATAAACCCGGGGAGTCAGGGCTGTCCCATCCTCATCTTCTCCAAAGGCCTTTCCTGCAGAGTGGGCCACAGCTGGAATCAGCAGCACGGGTGCAGCTCCCTGAGCCCTGCTCCAGGGATTCCTCTGTGAAAGCAGCTCCCTCCTCCTCGCTGTGCCAAGCAGGGATGTGCTGTGCGTGCTCACTTCAGGCTGTTCCCTCTTTTGTCATGGGAAGCACTGAGCCAAAACCCCCCTGCGGGAGGTCCTTTGCCTGCACTGATCTGTTTTAAGACTGATTTTGCTACCTGGTGTTACTACAGATATTTTTGGCACCATTCTCAGTTAGAACAGGCAGTTTCACCGTCCTCCTCCACCCGCTACTGATTTTCTACCATTGCAACTCCAAATCGGTCTTTCAGCCTCTGCCCTCAGCAGGGCTGGGACAGGAGCCAGGGTGCAGTAATTCTTATCAGAGGATCACTCTCTAACCACAGGGATAAGGTGTTACAGATTCCTAGATCTGATGAACAATGTACTTCCATCCCCGAACTTGAGCAAAGCCAGACTCGTGAGCACTCGGGAAAAATGAAATGCCACGAGAGCAGAGGATTCATAACAGGCTCTGTCAGCTCTCGCCATCATTTAGGTATGATTTGCATCAACATTTACAGCTGCTGACTATTTACAGTTGCACAGCTATTATGTCTTCCATCAGCAGCTGAATGAACAGGTGTTTACCATTGTAGGGCTGCAGGAGGGAATGATGGATGGAAACCAACAGCCCTCCGATAGGAAAACTGTTCCCTTAAGGAAGCAGCAGAGTGCTGAGGAGGAACATAAATTTAGCTAAGTTGCCTAACAACCTCTAATTTTATTACTGACTTTTCTTTGGGCTGGCAGGAGAGGAGGACTTGGGTTGTGGACAAATGTGCTGCTCTGGCTGGGGCTGAGCTGGTGGATTCCCTGCCAGGGGCTGTTACTCCCTCTCTTCTGGTTCCTGTGATCACTCCCAACCTTGTTCTTTGATTAGGTGGGGTCAGTTTGGGATATTGGGGTACAGAATTTGAAGACCCCTCCAGAAAGCCCTGCTGAGCTCAGATATCACACCAGGGAACCCCAGGATGTGCTTTAAGTTCTCACTTTTGCTTTGGAAGGACAATTAGGGAGACAGGAAGGCTTGGTCTGAATCAGTGGCTTCTCCTTTCATTGCTCTTTTGGGGGAACCCCTTGTTAAAAGTTGGACTCAAAGATGTTGGAGGTCTTTTCCAGCTTGAATGATCCTGTGATCCTCGTTCCCTCATTTTGTGTGTTTTTCCCCACTCACACATGCAGTGCTGAATGTGCCAGCACAGAGCTCCAGGCTGCAGTGGAGAGAATAAGATGGGAATGGCTGCACATCCCAATTAATAATGTTCTCAATGATGAAATTATTAACATTAATTAATCCTTGCATCACAGATCAGGAGCTTTTGAGTTAGACACTGCAAAATGCTAAAAGAAAAGAACAAGTTCTTTCCCCAAGAAGCTGTTTGCCAATGCTCTGGGAATATATTCCAGGATGAAAATCTCTTGGATTTGCCTACATGGGCAATTGTTCTGGTTTACTGAATTCTATTACACAGCTAGACTGTTTTCCAAAGTGAAGAGTCATCAATGACTCCTCAATATTGATATAACTGGAGTGGTTTAAAGTCACCATTTGCTCTGTACCAAGGATGTCACAACCGTATAAATTAAATTTTATGATTCGTTTTTTAGAAGAGCAAACAAAAATGGTATGAGGGCACAGTTAACATTCTGGGAGAAATTTATATCCTAAAAATCCAGTTTGCTTGTTACAAAGCCTGAAGTCTTTGGTGTAGACAAATATTGGATTGTAGCTGGTTTGAGTTTAAAAACTTTTTTGAAGTTTTCAGTCCATTTCTGTGTCAGTTCTGTGGTAACGCTGCAATCTGTCTTATCAACTCTGCCCCTCCGAAGACGTGCGTTAAGCCAGTCCTATTTCCCTGAGCACTTAAACATGTGCTTAACTTTAAGCACATGGTTCACTGGGTTTTATTAAATAAAACAGTAAAAAAAATGAATAATTGGCACCGTCTCCCCATTCCAGTTCCCAGTGCAAGCCCTGATGACAGTCTAATGACAACACAGAGCGTGCTCTCAGCTCCGGGCTGGGCTCTCTGTGGGGAGCACACATAGCCCTGCTAGAAGTGGAAAGTTATATCCTTGAGAGTTCTCCCTGCTGCCAAATTTTCAGAGGCCCAAACAATGACAGACCAGAAATCAGGAACAATTTCGGCAACAAATGTAATGAAAAGTTGTGATCCCATTAGGGTTTTATGCCTTTCAAAGCAGGTCTAAGTTAAAAGAAGTTCACAGTAAAATGACCTTCACTTTTTTGTGCTGTTAAATGAACTTTTAAATTCTGTTCTGACAGCCAGGAGTGAACCTCACGGGAAGAACAGTTTCCTCAATTATTTTGCAAGAGCTCCACGGGGCTGTCCTCGCCTCTTGTGGGATGTTCTGGGGAAGGCTGGGCCCCACCTTGGCTGGATCCACTTCTCTGGGTGGGAATGAGGAAGATCCTTCATGTCCCAGCAGAACGCAGGGAATGGGGGCATTGCTGGGGATGGGGCAGGAAGGGGCTAAGAATGACCCCAAACCCCAGAGTGTGGCACAGGACAGCAGCACCTGGTCCTGGTCCTGACCTTGCACAGGTTATTCCTTTGTACCTCAGCAGGTTTTGTTGCTCTCTGCTGCTTTCTCTTAGTGCAGGTGGTTATTTACTGGTGAAATCCTCTGATCTGAGAGTCTGGCTCCTCCCAGTACCTTGGATTGTTCTGCCAGGCTGAGGGAAATCAGGGATGAGACCCCTGGGAATGGGCCCGTTCTGCACCAGGCCCCCCAAGTGCCCTTCACACTCACATGTGTTTTAATTTTCCACCAGATTGACTCCGGAGCAGTCACACCCAAGGTACACTGGCATACCTGGCAGCTGAGTCAGGCTGCTGCACCAGCCCATGGACTCAGTTTCAGTTGTGCAAATTAAAAAAAAACAAAAAAACAAAGCCACTGAACAGAAGTCACCCTTCCAAATCATCTCCCAGAGGGTGAAGAGTCAGCTAGAGAAAGCTCAGCAGAACAATAATATTTTTATTCTGTTTTTAGTACAAAAACAAGGAGTAACTATGAGGCAACAAATTAATTAGAATAAAAAAGTCACTTGGGGTAATGCTTGGGTTTCAGATATGAAATGATCAATGCCATATCTGAAATATCTTAATTTCTTCATGCAAAGCTTTATTCCAAGAATTACTTCATGCATGTGATGAAAGCCAGCCCACACTGGCACCTCCTCTTCCTGCTCCTGTGCTTGTGTACCACTAAAATCATGTCATCAGCTGCAGGAGCAGACATTAATTCAGAAATTTGTTTTTATGCATTTCCAAACAGAAGGCCAAGGCCCAAGAGGAAATAAGGAGTTTTTTCAGTATCCTCAGTTTCTTTAGGCTGTTACCAGACTTTAAAGAATTGGTGGATATCATTTATTATTATCCATTATATTTTGGGGTGAACATGTCCTTATGTAAACAGCTTGCTTTACAATTAAGCTCACTAATTGGCCCTATAATAGACTCACTACCTGTTTGGCCTGAAAGTAAATCAGGGAGTGTGTCAGAGCATCCTGTTGAGGGATGACATTGAAACCTTCCTGGTGTGTATTCAGGAAAATTAAGCACAACTGCCAGTGTGTATAGCTACAAAATGAGTTCTTTTATTTCCTTCCGATAACATCCTGCTAGAAAAACTCGATTTCCTGCATGCTCTGGGCTTTGGCTGTCCCACAGAGCAGTGGTGCTTCGGTAAATATGTGGCACACACAAGCTCAGGGGTTTATGACCATTTTGTTGACCTGTTTCTCTAAACCCAGACCAACCCAGCTCTGTTGTTTGCCCATGGGCTGCATCCATGGCAGGTTTTCCCCTTGGCCTGTGCTCGGTGTTATTGTCTGCGCTGTTTGTAAAGTTCAAGATTGCACAAACAGCACGCTAAGGTGTGAGTAAGGGATGTGTCAGCCCTGATTATCCTTGCAGGGTGTATTTACACCGCTCAGCTGAGGCTTCTCAGCATCACAGCTTCCTCAGGGCACAGCCCAGGATGGAGCTGTGATCTGTAGGGTAGAGAGAACACGTGGTTTGCCTTGTAGGAACTGTTTTCTTATCTGTGTCCTAAAGAAAGCACACCCCAATAAGCAGTTTTATATTTAGAGCCTTGTAAACTGTGGTGCCTCTTGGCCAGGAACTCTTTAAACTGTGTCAGAATTCTCACAAGGTCCTGACTGTCGAACTGAGAAGGGAAATTTAGGTTGGATATCAGGAAAAAATCCTTTCCTGTGAGAGGGGGAAGCCCTGGCACAGGATGCCCAGAGAAGCTGTGGCTGACCCATCCCTGGAAATGTCCAAGGCCAGGTTGGAGCACCCTGGGATAGTGGAAGGAGTCCCTGCCCATGGCAGGGGTGGAACTGGGTGATTTTAAGGTCCCTTCCAACCCAAACCCTTCTATAAATCACCACTGGGATTCCTCTGTACTACCCAAATCATATAAGATATCACCGCTAATATTTTCTTTCATGTGGGAATTTTCCAGGCTGATTCCGTGTGATGGCTCATGGGAGCTACATGTCATTTACCATCATTTCCTTTGATTCCTTTTTGGTGAAGAAAGTTTAAAAAAAATCCCTGTTTCTTGCTATGTGAAGCAGAGTGCAGCTCTGAACACTTGATTGCAGTGTACAGTATGAATACTTGATTAATAGTCACTGTAAGCATTTGTAAGGAATTTGATGCATCTGGTTTGAATAAGTATCACACATGGATAAAGATGTCTGAATTCAGCCAAAATTTCATCATCCTGGAAATACAGCCCTGAGGACAGAACCTGGCAACTGTGGGGATTGGTCTTTGGTATGAATATTCTCACTGTCCTCTTCAAATTAATGAGTTTTGTTACTGATGCCAAAGTATTCAGGATTTCCCCAGAATTTCCCATATAAAATAGTAAAAATCGGGAAATCTGAAATCAGGAATTAACTCACATGCATCCCTGGTGTGTGGTTGGGGCCTCTGCAGTTCACACCCCATTTTAGCCCAGTTTGAATCCCACACTCCTGCTACCATTCTGCTGCGCTGAGGAAAAGCTAAAATGCAAATTTTATTTTGAAGTGATCCACGTGTTCTGCTGGCTCCATTGGTGCTTGTTCCTGGTGGGGTCTGGGTGCCCTGAGCACATTTCCAGGCTGGGAACCTGCACTTCTGTGCAGTTGTGGCTTTAGATCAGGACACCATCGATAGTTTGAGATGCTGAACCTGGCAAACCCCAGCTCAGTGTTTCTCCTGTTCCCTTCAGTCAAAGAGAAGTTTTTCTGGTGAATATTAAGAATTACATCAGTTCAACTTGTAGCAGACTAATAATTATTTTTTCCTATGCTAGGGGCAGTAAAACCTCAGTTCCTACAGAAATGAGTACAGATCTTAATCTTAGTGAAAGAAATCATCACGTTCCTATTTCCTGAAGTGGAAGCAGCGTTTCTTTTATGATTTCCACCTCAGACCCAATGAGAGATTTTCTGAGAGGGGAAGGGTTTCTTCCTACTAATTATTCTTGCCTGATTTCCCTCCACCCTCTTTTGCAAGCATGAAGTCCCTAGCAAGGGTTCAGTTTGCTTCTAGGATCAATTAGTTCACTGATTTGCTTTGCCTTTTCTTAGGTATGGCCACAAATTGAGGATCTAACTCTTCAGAAGTTCTGCTTTTGGTTTGAGAACTCTTTTTTTTTTTTTTCCGGATAATGTTTTGTTTGCTGTTTTCCCTTGTTCTATTTGTCTATTAATACCCCAGACAGCTCTAGCTCACTTTTAATATGACATGCAACTTCCTTTTTATGGTTGCCAGCTCCTCCTGCTTTGCCATAACAAGTTAAGGACTTTCTGCTGTCTGTAAAACCATCATGCATTTCAAATCCTCCACGGAAGAATTAAAATAAAAGAAGAAATAAAATCCACGACTGTATTTTCTGTCGGCAGTGTCATCGAATCTCCTTGAATATATTTACCCCCATTTGTATCCCTCTCGTTGCAGACAGCGAGAGCAGACACAGGATCTGCTCACCACGCTGCCGAGACGAAAGGTCACGATCCAATTTCTTTGCATCAAGGCACAAGAGGAACAAGCGAGCGAGAATCACTCCGTGCCCAGCGCTGGCTCTGGATGAGCTGGAGCTCCACAGAGCCCTCGGCGCTCACGGGAAGCACTCGGCTTCTGCACGGGATCGGTTCTTGCAAAGAGGGCGGAAAGATTAAAAATAAAGCAAAGCCTCGGGGAGTGGATGAGTGGGGAGAGCGCTCCTTTAATGGGTTAACTGCAGTGTGCGAGAACACTGCGCTGGCCTTTAAAGCGGCTCATTCAGTCAGGCCTTACTGAATAGATAAAAGCGGTTTAAGGACAGGTGCCAGCCCATCCGTCCCCTTTCAGCAGCTGAGGGTTTCAAAGGGTAAGTCACTTGCAAATGTTGCTTTCAATAGGTGAGAAATCCCTGACTAGAATAGGTGCTCGCTGGGCTCGGCCTAAACGCCACCAAGGGCGCTTAATGCCGGCTTCCATCTGCAGAGAAATCGCGTTTATTTTGTTTGTTTATTGTCTCTGACTTTATGATTTCCACCGTCCCGTTGTTTACCGAGCCGGCTCTGAGCTCGCATTTCTTTGTTCCAATCGTTCAGAGAAACGAAATCTCCCGTGCTGGAAATGCAATTTTCCGAGAAGCGGTAAAACTGCCCAGGCCTGTTTAAAGCTGAGAGAGTTTAACTCTGTTGACTTTCCTGCTTTGCTTTGCTGTTTAGTTGTACTTGAGTGACTTCATTAAAAAGCAGGGCAGTTACTTAATCGTACAATCCACCCCGCTGGTGTCATTTGCAGTTTCCTGTTCTATTCTGACTCAGCGAGCTGAACGTGAATTCTTTCAACTTCTGGAGTTTTCATCTGGACCAAAATCTTCTTATACTGAGAGACCTCCTTCCCATCCTTTTCTTGAGCGACCACACTGGGTAAAAGATGCTTTGTGGTTTTGGTGTAAATGAAGTTCTGGGGTGGTCGATGCCACTTTGGGATCTCCCCGCACTCTCTGCCATCCCTTATCGGGCACAGCCTTGGCAGGAGCTGGCCACCTTCGTCCGGTGCCTGAAATACAGTAACACCCCGAGGCCGGCCAGGAATTCCTCCTAAAAGCAGGCATTGTGTTCGCAGGCTCCCGAAGGAGCCGAGCTCCCAGTGCGGGAGACAAGCGGTGACTAAAGGCGGGGGAGGTGCAACAGCGGAGAGGCTTCGGATGCTGGTCCTGCTCTGGAACGGATGCTGGTGCCTCCCGGCAGAGGTGGAATTCGAGAAGGAGCTGGGAGCATCTTGGTTGTTTCTTTTCTCCTCTTTAATCTGGGAAGTCATTAATACCTCAGTGTTTATTTAGTGAGCAAGTGTTGGTCCTGGCATTACCCGGACAAGGCCACAGCCAGAAATCAGGGTGGTGGTGTCTGATATTTAACTTTTACACAGCGCCATGCCGAGCTGTGCCACTGCTTTTCAGGCCCAAGCTTCAGTGCAAATCCTCGTTTAAGGAACTTATTTCCCGAGGAGAATTAATGACCCTCAGTTTTGGATGAAAAACACTTTTATCCCCTTATTCTACCAACTTTACACCAGACAGGATTCCAACTCCCACTCTGGGGTAAACCCCAATCTGTTGTAATCCCTCTCTTTTGGTTTCTGTCCTTTTGCCATCTGGGCAGGGGCACCTGGAGGAGGCTGTGGGCAGGGATGTGCTGATTAATGGTTAAATAACAACGGAATTTCGCTTGCCTTTCCCTTGGTATGGGTGCTCTCTCCCTCTCCTAAATCACCCATTTTACATAAAACCCCCAAAGGATTAATCATCACCGTGATGGATGAATCGAGAATTAATGAAGAAATTTCATCAGCTCTGCCAAAGAAATGATCTGGGGGTTCTGAAATTGTCAATAAGGGGTAGGAAGGCGTTAAAGAGTTTGGTTTCATGAGTTGGAGGAGTTTGCCCCTCAAGTGTTGGGGCATTTGCAAAGCTTAACAGCACAGAGGCATTTAGGGAGAGGAGAAGGCAGCGCCTGATCTGTGTCAGGTAAGAATTTCTTGAGAGTAGAAAATGCACCTGTAATTTCCTAAGCTACAACATAGAAAAAAAATAAAATTTTACAAATCAGTTGTATAACAATATGCTTGAATACACAGTTTTTTGGATCAGTGAGGCAAAAACATGATTCTAAATTGTCAAAAATACAATTCTAAAACATCCCACCCACGTGCCGTGGCACTCGATCTGCTCTGAGCACCTGAGAGGAGCAGCACTGTTAAAAACATCATTTCCATCTCCTGTTCTGTGCTGTACAACTGCTTTCCACGTGCTGCTTTATTTTTAGGATTTAGTTAATGGCTCTGTAAGAAATCACACTTTGCATCTTCCCCAGCATCATCCTGTGGTTCTTTTCTGTTAGCTCTGCTCTGGTAATTAAAAAGTTGCATGCAATTATCCCACACACTTTTAGAGTGGCCTGGCAACAAATGATGCTCAAGTCCAGTGAAAATAACTTTATCTTCATTTCAATATCTTGTAAAAAAAGTTCAGGGAACACACGGGGTGCGAGAGTCCAGGACAGCCTCATTTTTATTTCATTCATTTTTCTGCAAGCTCGTAAGAAAACTCAGCCAACACTTTTTGTTCATCGTTGGAAATATTATTGCCTGGTTTGTAGGTGTTTAAATGGTATCACGAATCCCTGTAAATAGAAGGAGGAGGAGGGAGGGGGTATCTATTTGTAAGATGAGAAAAGGAACCACTGCCTATTGTTTGACCTGAACAGCTCCCTGATTGACTGGGAGCAGGAATATCTCCATGGGAACAGATGAATGTCTGGTTTTCATGTGGTGAAATCCCCAATCGAGCTCACAGTGGCTTCACTAACGCGCCACTCTAAATTGGCTGTTTGCATGCTGCTTCGTACCTTTGGCTAAACTAAACCAGAATACTTCTCCCCAAGTTACCTCTCCCAAATGCTAATGATGAAATCAAAATACTGAACAAACAACAGCCCATATTAATGTGGCTGTTTTGTCCTGTCGTGGGTTTTTTAAATTTTGTTTTGTTTGGTTGGGTTTTTTTAAGCGAAGCAGGCAAAATAATTAAATGAGATTAAGCATTTAGCACGGGCCAGCCTTTTCAGCGTGCTGCCTTTTGCAGATTTGGGTGATGAGGAGGTATTATGATGCCTCCTCACGACACCAGAATGCTGCTGGTTTGGGGGAATTTGGAGAACTCCTGAATCCATTGTGTCCCCGGTTTGCTCCAATCATTCACAAGGCTCTGCTTTCCCTGCTAAGAGGAGGGAAATGTCAGTTGACTTCAACGCAGCTGAATCTAAAAATAAGTTTTAAACAGATACTAGAGGTAACAAAGAACCACAGTAACAATAAAAAAATCCCCATCCAGGTTGGGTGAAGGAGTGATTCCTAAATATTAAAGCCCCAGTGGTCTTATCTGGACCAGCTGCTTATAATGTCTGTGAGGAATGTGGCACATCAAGTGTGTGAACACTGCAGCTATTGTATCCTAACAGGCTGATTGAACCCTGGATAATTGGCATGTAACCTTCTCTATTAATAGTGCAGACAGATATGTGAATTAGCTGAATGCCTCAGACATATGCCATGCATTAACCAAAAGGGCTTACAATTCTCATAACAACTTGGCTAACTATTACACCAGTAATTATTCTTTAGAACTTGGTAATATTAGCGCAAAATCAATAAATAATTTGTACTTTCGGGCCAGATTATGAATAATCAGTTGCACTGTAACACGATCGCCAAGGGCTGGGCTGGGAGGAAGACTCAGGGCTGATAGTGGGGCACTTTGATGTTTTTAAAGGGGTCAGAGTGTGATTCTCTGTCTTTGTTTAGCTCTTGTAACTTGAAGGATTCGATAGGCATGAGAAACATTTAGAATAATTTCAGGATTGCTGTTCTTTCTGTGGTACAGGACATGTACAGTCAGGGCCATTGTCTTTGGAGAGACAATACATTATTTTCCTTTGTGAAATATAAGGTAGAGGGGTAAATATGGCTTCTTAATTATTTTTTTTTCATTACACTGTCTTGCTGTTCTGAACTTCCCATCCTTCCACTGCAGTTGTTTGTCTAGAATGAAATGGCAAAGCCACCTTTTACTTTTTAATGAGGTTGTTCTTTTGCTGAAGTGATAGAGTGCATGATTCAGCTGTGAGTGATCTCGAAAGAATGCAGCATTACAACACTTTGAAGGCAGAGAAATATCAACTATGGGCAGAGAATATTTAAATGTGGGAGCCCCTAGAGCTGCACAACCTGTCTGAGAGTGTGGAGTAACAAGCTGCTCCAACAGAGCCATGGGCTTTTTGTTATTTGAGAACCTTTCCTTAGAAAATCTCTTTACAATTTAGTGGAAAATAATGGGATATTTTAGGATAGAAATTCAAGTTTAGATGTTCCAGCATTTCCAACAATTGTGCTGTTGTTTTGCAAGTGCTTTAGTCATTTAAATGCTCCTCTTAGTAATCCACCTCAAGTCAGAGTCAAATAAACACCGACATAAAAGTGTTTTAACCAGCTACAAATGCTGCACAAATAGATACTTTCATTTCTGAGGTTTTATTTACATTTGCCCTATCCCACAGGGGCTGAGCTCAAAACAAAGTGTTTGCAAGGTGTTATGGTGTTCAGGCCAGAACTTAAAGAGCTTCCCAACAAAACAGGAGCACCCAATCTCACATTATTCCTTGGCATTAATCTCCCTTCATGAAGAAACTAAAATCTTTGTTGCCCTTGTCTGATTGTCTCCTGAGCTCCCACCCACCATCAGCTCACAGAGGTAACACTTTCCTCCACCTGCTTCACCTCTTCTCCAGTTACCTGGCTTCTCCCTCAGGATCTGCTGGAATTCTTTCTTTATGGGCTTTTCAGCCACCACTCAGCAAGGAGACCACTCCAGACCACCACTCATCTGTCAGGTCTAAGATGAACTTTCTCCTCTCAGGCCCCCTGCTCTTAAAGCCCTGCCCACCCCCAGCTGCTGGCAGTGCTGGGAAAGCCCCTGGATCAGGAATGTGCCCTCATGGGATGTGCAGTGGCCAGTGGGGGTGATCCACATCCATCCATCATCCAAACTCAATGTCAGTTCCTTCTCTGAACCCGGATCTTGCTTTGGCTTTGCTCCTGCTGGTTCAGCCGTGTCTATGAGGAAACTGAGGCAGCCTAAATGTTGTAAAGCCACCTTGGCCATGCTGGAAAAAACAAGGAGCCAGTGTGGGAGAGGCTGGAATACACTGTGTGCACATGGATTCTGCTTGGCATTCTCCTTTCCCATCTTCCCAGTGGAAAGATATAAAAATAGAAAACTCACAGGCAACCAGTGCCCACCCAGCCACCAGCACAAGATCTGGAGCAGCTCCCCAGAGCTCAGCTCCCAGTTTGGGGAAGAATCAGCTTTGAGCTGATCTTGGTCACAGAGCCCTGTCCCTGCCAGGGGTCATTTACACCCATGAGGGTTTGGGGACTCAGTTCCCATCCCCAGTTGGGACCAGTCCCCAGACCCTCCTGGTACAGGTCCTGCTGCCTTTTCTGCTTCCCTCTGGCACTCTTGGGCCATGGGAGAACAAAGCCAGACCAGCAGCCCAAACCCTGCAGCCTTGGCTCTGGCAGGCAGAGGTCGTGCCCAGCTTCTCGGGGTGACTTTCCAGGGTTTTGAATCTTTGCCAAACACGGGAGTTGTGGCCCTAATGTCTCATTCCCATTCAGTGGATTGCCATCTGGTTCAAAAGGCATTTTATTCTGATTTGTTGGCAAGTCAGAACAATTCGGTATGGTCCTTCACCAGCTCTTGTGGCCATAATAATAATTTATAGAAAGATTTTTTCTTTCTCTATATCCTGGCAGATTTGGGGGGAGTGAATGTCTAAGAAGACTTTAAATTATGCTTGCTTGAACTCAAATAGGGTTTTTGTTGTTGTTTGATACCTCTTATACTTTCATAGGTCTAAACTGCACCATCTATAAAACGCATATAAACTTGTTTTCTGAGAGGCATATATTAAAATGTACATTCATTTCCATCCTGCCTATATTAGGAACATTTTAACTGTCTCTATGTACACAAAATATATCACTCTGCAAGCCTGGATTTCTGCCTTTCTCTGGGAAGATGCAGGAAGACAGATACCCAGCTTCAGGAGTTCTCTGGCTGGATCCATTTGTCTGGTTTCATATTTTCCTCGCTGGCAGACGTGCCCAAGTCAGCAGCCAGGAAAAGACCAGGAGAAGCTGGCAGAGAGATGACCTTAACTGGGATCAATACAAAAAGCTTCAGGAGCTTAGGAAATCAAGGACTTTGAAGTAAAATGCAGAACTGGATTTCACAAGCCTGTTTGTCACTTCAGGGAGGGGGCAGGAGGGCCCAGTGCTGGATTTCAATGTTCACAGAGGAGCAGGGCTTGGAGGAGATCAGAGCCAGCTTTAAAGATGACACTGCCCGTGAGCAAATTGCTTCAAAGGCCCCTTGCTTGAAGAAAGAGGAAATAAGCTGGTGATTCTGTGTGTCACCAGCGCTGGCCAGTGCCAGGAGTGAACACTGAGCTGAGAATTCACGGATTTTACAGCTCCAGCTTCCCCGAGGTGCAGGGCTGGAACTCACAGCTGCCGGTGGGTTTGAGCAGGACAGCTGAGGCTCTCACCTGTGAGCATCCACCTGCCCTTTGGATGCTCCTGACACTGCCCCAGGGACAGATTCCTGGGCATGGATCTGATGGAAAATCCACCCCATAGGTCAGGGTTTTCCAGACGGGAACCTGCGTTAGGAGTCAGCATCACCAAAGATGCTGGAACATCCTCCAGCCCCTCCAACATCAATGACTGCCAAATTGCATCTCAGTTTTGGCTGCACTGTTGTCTCTGTTTTGGGCTGAACAGAATTATTTGGACTGTTTTCACTGGGTTATTAAATCAGAGTGGATATTGTTGTTCGGGGTGCTGAAGAATTTCTAGAGAAAGGTGTCCCTGTCCGTGGCAGGGGATTGGAATGAGATGATCTTTAAGATCCCTTCCAACCCAAACCCAAACTGTTCTGGGATCCTGTGGCTTCAGGGATGAGAATCCTTTACTTCTGAGATGAGGGAAGATTTGCTTTTCTTTCAGTTGGGAGGACCAGGTTTGCCAGGCTGGGATAACCTGAGGAGACTCCTCAGCTGGAAATGGGACGTTTTTGCCTGGTGTTTGACTGAGGGTCTTGCAAAGCACAGAGCTGCTCAAGCAAAGGTTTTTGGCATTTGTCCATCAAAGTAGGGAAATGTGTTTCTGCTTTGGCCCTTAATGCCCACCCACCATCATGTTTTTCTCTCCTGCTCCTGAGCAGGATTAGGTGAGGGGAACAGGAATCTGTCTTTGATTTAGGGTGCTTACACATGGTTTTCTCTCTCTTTAGAGTACTGAGCAATGATTTTCAGCTTTTCTTAATCCTGAGAACACCTAACCTCAGGGTAAAGAAGTCCAAATTGGGTAAAAGTTAAAATAAACTTTGGATATATCTCCTATTTATTTTTTTCCCATATTTTACCTTTGGTTCACACTCATGGGAAGGTTTCCTTTGTTTCATTTGGCAGCAGCTTTGTGAACTGCTGCCTTCTTGATGCTTAAAAGAGCAGAAGTGTGTGGGCCTGTGGCTGGAGAAAAACTGGAACTGATGCTCCTGAAACTGCCTGCTTGGGTAATGCAGATGGGTTATCCCAGGTGGAAAGAGTTATTAATGCAGCTTTGGCTTCTGCATTTAATCCAGATGGCCACTGCAATTAACCACAATGCAGAGGAAATGTTTTAAATTGATGTTGACACAGAAGAAAGCACAAGCTTGCACAAGCTGTGGACCTGTCCCGATTCAGCTGGAAAGCTGGTGAGATACTGGTGATAAAATCCTTCCACTGCATGTGGAGAGAGGACAGGAATGTCTGTGCCAGAGCGGGACTGGGGAACGTGGACTGTTCAGTGATGAGGTACCAGAATGAAGCACAACTCTGTGGTTTGGGCAGCATTTTGAGGCTCAGATTGGATTCCTCTGGGATGGGACATTGCTCAGGGGCAGGCAGGGGGCAGGACCCACCCGTCCAGTCAGTATTGGGACATTTGTGCAGAGTGGTAGTTTCCAGTGGGCAGGAGCCATTCCATACCCAATTTCCTCCTAAAAACCAGGAACCATAACAATGAGGGATAATCAAGACCCTGTTTTGTAATTCAGCATCAAAATCAGAAGGGAGACCAGGAATTCTCACTATTAGCTTAGAGTAGAAATCCCAATGTTAATGGAGATTAGGAAAGGTATTGATTTGTCACATGCCATAAGGTTTCCTGTGTGCCTGACTTTCCTTAATTCCCCTGGGTTTGACAACATTGACTTAATCTATTTAAGGACCTGTGATGAAGGATAAAACATCACCATCCGCTAATGTAAACATTTATAACTTACAAAAAAACCCCATCAAGATAGTGGGATAGAGAATAAAATCTTCATCATGTTTAAGAACAAAAAAAAATAATCCTGAGTCTTTAAATTCAGAGTTCTTTTAAAGCAAATCCAAGAGTAGCTGGGGAAGATGACGAATGGGTTACTAACAGATGTTGGGTCCTGATGAAATGATAGAACTTGGTAGGCAGCAGGATGCAGTGAACTGAAGTCCTGTGTTTTGACCAAGATGCCTCTGTCAGTGAGGGCTGCTGAAGCTGTGTCCCCATTCAGTCACAGACAGACAGACAGACATGAGCTGTCCCCACCTTTCCCCACAGACACCGTGACTCACAGCTGCTGTCTTCCTCCTGCAAGTACCAACAGCAGCACAATGGAGGAAGACACAAGAAGTGAATCATGAGCCAGCCTGGTTTCATCACAGATAACATTCTGGCCCTTTAGACTCATGGTGTGGTCTGGTGCAT
Organism: Coloeus monedula; assembly: GCF_965178545.1. Classification (NCBI taxonomy): domain Eukaryota; kingdom Metazoa; phylum Chordata; class Aves; order Passeriformes; family Corvidae; genus Coloeus; species Coloeus monedula. The sequence goes on from NC_138797.1 coordinate 14,564,953, forward strand.
TTTGAAAATGCACATTTTTGATGGGTTTTTGGTGACAGCTGCCAGCACAAGTCCTGCAGATCCAAATAAACACGGGAACCCTCAGTCTCTGCTGGTGCTGATGCTGGGCACTCCCCAACAAATATTGCTGCAGGCACTTGGGAATGCCAGAAACTGGTGGGTTGGACTGGAGCAGCTTTCCCAAGCCCACTTTAAGGGGATGTTGGAGCCAAGGCTCTGCTCTGTGCCACCCTGGCCACACCATGCAGGGACACAGGTCCCTCAGAGCCACCCCACCTGTCCCTGCTGCTGCTGCCCAGGGCAGGAGCTCCTGACCCTGCTGCAGCTCTAGCTGGGTGAGCATCAGCCCGCAGCCCGGCCTGTGTTGCAGCTGAGCACGATTGCAGCCCGTGTTGACACAGCTAACCCTCGCTTAAATTGGGTAATTCGGGCTCTGATAACTGCAAAGATGTGAGAGCTCTGAAGGCTGGGCTCAGGCTCTCTGCAGCGGGGTGGAAGGGCACTGCTGTTATCAGCCACCTCCGTGTCCCACTGGGCTGCATCACTCACATACACGGCGGGTAAAGCGCAATTTTAACTGCACTTAAGCCAGCCTAAGGGGTACCTGGCATGAGAAAGGATGGACTGAGAGTACTCTGATTGCTGCACCAGGCTGCACCTTCAAACACCCCAGTTTTGTAAATCCAGCATCACTTACCCCTGTGACTCCTGCTTTCACACGCTGATGTGCAAACACCGCTCACCCGGGACACAACCACAGAATCACCAAATGCTTTGGGCTGGAAGGGACCTTCAAAACCATCTCATCCCAGCTCCCCTGGGCAGGGACATCTTCCTCTAGACCAGGTTCTGATAATCCTGATAATACTTCTGAATAAAACTAATAATTCTTCTGAAACTGCTCTGCCCAGGCACTTCAGAGCCTGTTCAGGAAAATGTTTGTGTGTAAGTTGTGAGGAAGAAGTAGGAATTGTCTACAGTGATAACCACAATTAACATCACACTTTTCCCTCTGAGGAAATCTGTGTGAAGGCTGAACCAGGCTGAGTTTGTTTGTTAGTGAAAGAGCACAGGTCCTGTTAAACATCTGCTTTTTGAGGCTGTTGCTTTTAATGAAATGAACATTTTATCAGAAGAAGATGTATTGCAGCATATTCCTGTAAAGAGGATTCCATCTTCTCCCTGCCTTTCAGTCCACACAGGGCACAGCCTCAAAATCACTGAGGCCAATGGGAATTTTTCTTTGGATTCCAGTGATTGTGGCTCAGGCCCAGCGAAAGCTGCACAGGAGATCCTGGGAAAGGGCAGTGCGCCCAAATGAGAGGTTGGTTAATGCAATGTAGACATAAAGCCCAGATTTAAGCAGCTCACAGGAGCCTGGGGTGTAACTGGAATTCCTGATACCTCCACTTCCTGCGCCTCTTGAACACACGGTGAAGCAGGAGGGAAATCGTTATGATAATTAACTGGTTAAAATAAGAGTGAAGAAATCTAATATCATCAGGGTTCAGCAGTCACCGGGTAGTGCACAGACCTCATGCTGATTCCATGTAAAGAAATTAATTTCAGCTGCAGAAAATAACCATCTCCCAGTGCAGGATGGACTGGCTCCTCCTCCGGGGTGGATTCCTGGCAGCACCGGGGGGATGCAGGGCACGGTTTGATGATAGGTTTGCTTCAGGGGAGAAATCTGCTTTAAAGGGGAATTCGAATGATCTGGGTTACAACACAATCTTATAGATCTCAGAGACATCTGGATCTATAGAAATTAGGGTGCTGAAGCCGGGCCCTGGCAGGAGAGAGGGGAGGGGTGGAAAAGGGGTGGGAATGTCTTGCCAATGCTCCAGCTAAAAAAAAGATACAGATAATCCTCTACACCTAACATACCGACATGAAAATACCATTTAACCTGGGCAAGTCGCTGGGTTTTGTTTATGTGGGATAAATAACTTTGTTTATTTTGACAGAAGGAGAATAATACGTATCATAATTAATTATTATATTATTAATTACTATATCATATTATGTTATCTTATATGAGATGAATACTAGCATATTGTAGTCTAAGAACAGGGCAACCCTTTTCCTTGGAGCAAAAATAACTTCACTGAGGATTCCAAATGTCCAAAGCTGAGGACTTGGTAAGAGGCAAATCCATAGAAAGAAAAAAAAAAAAAGGGGAGTGAACACACGTGGGAATGCTTCCTTTCAGTAATCTTAAGGAAAATGTTCGCAAAGGAGGGTTAAATATTGAAATAGAATTCAGAAAGTAAACAAATTAAACCCCATTTCAGGCTGGGGAGGGATTCTCAGCTGGCGAGCTGCGAGCTCCGGGGGAGCGGTTCTCACGCAGTGTGTAAAGGGTGTTTCCCCCAAATGTTTTTTTAATCAGCCCGTTTTTAAACAATGTGAGCTGACAGCAGTCCTTTAATATGCATCGCCGAGGCTCTCGGAATTGTGAGCAGAAAGGACGAGGAGATTTCCCTGGATTTCGGAGCATGGTCTGGAATTTCATAGGTGCAGAGAAAAGGCAGCCTGGCTTTGAAGTTTTCTGCTTTATATGCTAAACAGTGCTGTTGACTGATTTACTGCGATTTCACATTCAGGGGGTGGGGAAAAAGGGAAGCCACGACTTTTTGTGGAGTGCGATGAGGAATTATTGACAGATAGGGATACGAGTTCCACTTGCTTGCAAATTTGCTTTCAAACCCAACAAGTTCACACAAGCAAGGGCTTGTAACAGAGCAGTGCAACATTTAGTACAGCCCTGCCACATCTGGCGAGCTGCAAACATCACCTGGCTTTCCACGGGGAAGGCTGGGCCAGAGGGGGAAATGCAGGATTTGCAGGCAGCACAAATATATTTTGTATTTTTCTAAAAATGTGTGCACCCCACCCTTTCACTGGTGTTAGGAAAGCTCCTTAACCTCTCTTTCCAGTGGATGTTTAAAATTCCTGGAATACTTTGGTCTCCACCAGAACATTTAACCAGGCTGATTATGCATCAGTGGCAGGGATGCATCCTCAGCAATAAATTCATATTCATGGGGGGAAATGAACTGTGGAGCATCTGTGGAGTTCCAAGACCAAAAACCTCTGGAACAAAGAAATTCCTCCCAAGGAGCGACCCAGTGAATTGTGCCCTGAGCACTTGGGTTAGGAAGGATCTCTTCCCATGATTCAGGAATAAATACCAGGCTGGATGTGGAAATACTGGAGCACGTTGTACAGTCTGGTGTCAGAATGTGCAGTTCTAAGCACGGTTAAAGTAAAAAAAAAACCAATGACACGAAGCAATGAGAGAGAGAATTGAATAGAGGTTTTGTTTTAGTGCCTCTGAAAGGAAACTGTCTCCTCTAGGAGAACACTTCTTCCTCGATAGCATATCATTAGTTGCTTCTTTACATGCTCTGGAAAGATGTTTCTTTGAATCTTTATGTGTGGCAAGAGGCAGAGAAGGGTGGAGGATAAAAGAGAGCTAAAAATAGCAGGAGCATCTGAATGCACAACTGCAGAACGTGTCTGCAAAATGGGTAACAAAGGCAAACATGCCTTAGCACATCAAAACATTACTTTTTGTTAGTGGGTATTTCTGCTTTCTAATGACATTTCTGTTGGGAAGGAAATTCTGCCTCCTCCTCTGGCAATAAGCAGCAGGACAAATTTCATTCACTCAATTCCCCAAAGTGGAATTTGCTCCCTCATAGTCCCACTTAACCCAACCCTTCTGTGCCGTGGTTTCCTGTCTATCAATCGAATTCTCAGGCATATTATTATTAAGTCATTTATATGTTTTTAAAGCACTTGGATAGCTCATAAAAATGATTGCAGGAAAGCGCATTTATACTGGTACACCTTAATAAACCCAGATCATGCCAGGCACAATTAAACTCTTTTTTATGTCCCACCATGCAAATCTTCCTGTAGAGCTTGAAGTTTAACTTTCAAAGCTCAGCTGAGTTTATTCAACTGATTACTATCTAATCCACCCACCCATCATCCCACACTCCCTCAAAAAAATGTTCAAATCCTGCCCAGAGTGATATTTTTATTTTTAAACTTGAATGTCTAAGCATTCCTCACAGATGTGAGAAAACTTGAGGCTTAATCATTACAGCCAACCCGTGCTGGCATTAGGCAGGACACAGCCTTCTGCAAAAATGGGGATTCTCAGCTCTACATTGGCCGCTCTGTCTCAGCACAGAGGCACATTTGAATACCTGGCAGCCCCACAGCTGCCGAGAGTGAGTGTTTTACTCGTTTGTGACACTGGGAAAAGGAGTCGCTGCCCCTCCTCCTGTGCCAGCCCCAGCTGGGGCACACACGGGGTCGTTTCCCAGCTTCCCAGCATCCCAGCAGGGATTGCACCCCAAGGGGAGCTCCAGGCACAGCAGCTCTGCTTGGACAGTCGTCTGTGGATCGAAAAACAGGCACAGGAGGTGTTGGTGGTGAAAGGTGGGGCAGAGACTCACGGGGCACAGTTTGGGGGGTACGAGGTGTTGGTGCCATTCCTTGTTGGCTCACTCTGTGCCAGGTGACCCTCCTGGCACCTCCTCCCTTTCCTTTATCAGCCTCTGACCCTCAGGGCAGCAACATTTGGCTCTGTTTGAATATTCCAAGCCCATGTCCAGTGCCTTTTGCTCATTTAGTGCTGGAAAGAGGATTCCCAAAAGATAATTTATTTCTTTTACTTGAATTATCTGACCCCAGTCCCCTTGTTGGGACGCGAGGCTGCCCCAAAAGCAGGCTGCCTTGGCAGGGGCAGTGAAGGGCAGGGCTGGCATCATTCCTGGCAGAGGTCACTCCAGAACCTGTTGGAGGCTTTGCTGTGCAGGGCTCTGTCCCATGGAGCTGTTCTGTAGGAAATATTTCACTGCATTGGGCTCTGGAATTCCCTGGGCAGCTGCAAACAAGCAGAACTTGTTGGTACTCAGGGCAGCCATGAATATTTACAGCTGCAGAGGATCTCCTCCGTTCTTTTTTAATCTAACTACATCAATAATTGTAATTAGCTATCAGCAAACCTGAGCAGTTCAGCACAGGTACAGCTCAAGTCTGTCAGAGCGAGGGCTGTGCTGATATAAAGGGTGCTGGGGAGGGTTCAGTTACCCTGGAACATTTTGGGGGACAACAGAACGGTGTTTGTTGTGCTCAGACATGGATTATCAAGCCATGGGAGCTGATCAGGACATAAGGAATCAGCAATTTGGTCTCTGGAGGCAGCTCAGGGCTCCTGGACACCCCAACACCTCTGGGGTTTTGTGATCTGGGAGAGCCAAAGATCTTGTGGGGTTTTATTGTGAGGAAAGAGCGATTCCCAAGACGAGCCCAGGAGGAATTCTTTAGGGCAGCTCAGTGGAAAACCCTCCTGAGGAAGTCCCTTAGACAAAAGCCCTGTATTTATGTGTCAGTGCAGCTGTTGGGCCGGACCATCCATCTCCGGGTCCCTAAAAGCCTGACCCATTTGGTATGAAAAGGGCTGATTTGCACAGGCTGGGGAGAGGGAAGCCTCTCTCCAGTGATCAATACTCTGTACCAGCTCTGCCTGGGTTATCCCCAGGCTCAGACACGGCACACATGGGGTATCTGGAGGGGATTAATCCCATCTGCTTACGTACAATTTTCGGATCAGGTCCCACAAACCCAATTACTGTGTTCCAGAACTCATAAAACCCCCTTGAACTCAAGGTACCCTCTCAGGGTGCAGAGCTGTGCTGAGCAGCCCTGGTGAGATAGGGAAGAGCCCCTGGTAAACCCTGAAGTCTGGGAAAATCAGGGCTGCCATGAGTTAATTACGGGGGATTAAGGACCCATATGAAAAATAACAGATGTGAGGGAACAGCAAGTTTGCAAGCAGCACTATGACCAATCAATATAAAGCTGTGTTTAGCAGGAGATTATGCACCAAACGTGGCAGGGAGATTAAAAAAAGCAAAACTCTTCCTACTTGAAACCATATTTGAAATGCTGGCAGCATGCAAAACACCCAGGTATGAAAACAGCTACCGCTGCTGGGGGAACTTCTCCTTCTTGTTCCTACACAAGGTGACTTTTAAAAGCCTGGCTTATTTTCCTAGTTTGTTTTCACTCAAGCCAGAACAAAGTGAAGCCCAGGTAATAGAAGTGCCTTAAATAGTTACTTTGTTGGCAGAGCATAATTTCAAGTCCATTTTGCATTTATATACGAGAGTGATTAATCTGAGCTGGAAAGGATGGGAAAAAATAAACATTAGGATAAGCAGATATGATATCAGGAGCTGGCTGTGCTTGAAATGTCTCTTGATTATTGCTGCTAATGCTCGAGACAGACAGGAACTGCAAATAAATAAATAAATACGTTCTGTTAATATTTGCTGAAATTTTTGAACACATTCCCTCTGGCTCTGCTTGGACCCCGGCTCTCTTCTGCTTTCTGGGAACATATGTGTGATTGAGTTTGAGAACAAATGTTTGGAGAAGAACTTCAAAGTTTCTAAAACTGGCCCACATTTGTATTTGTGTCAGAGATCTGTGCACTTTAACCCCAGCTCAGGATTCTGCTCAGGACAGCACTGGCACCCCAGGTGAATCCCTGTCTGCACCAGAGTCGGGGGGTTTGGTGGGGAAAACCTTCTCCCATTGTCCTTTTTGACATTTTTGTGCATCTTTGGGGTTTTAATCCTTCCCCAAAATCCAGACAAGTCAATGAAATCAGTCCCTTTGGATTTTAAAGGACTTTGGATGAGGCAAACAGAGAGCACACATTTTTATGTGACTTTGCTCCAGCGCCGCAAGCTCGAGGATTCAAAAATTTTGAAGTCAGAATTGTGGCAAAATTATATTTAAAATTATAAATTTGGGCTCTTTTGCCTTTTTGTCTCTTGTACCTACGTGGCTCATGTTTCCCAGCTGCCCTGCTATGCTGGTGATTTAATGAACCAACTGCCAACCGTGTTTCAAATATCAAATGCTCCAGATTATGATCAGCTGGCAAAAACCTTAATTTTTTGAAGCAAGTTTTCCAAAACACTTTAGTAAATCCTGTTGAACGAGCAAATCAAAACAGTGTAGGAAATCTTGACTCTAGGTGGACGTTTTGCCAAGAAACAAAGAGTTTAATATGAATTTTTGTTTATATTTGAGGATATTCCCTATGCTGCAGCTGGGAGGTGTGATGTGAAAACCCCTGAGTAAGTGTCCATATAAACAGGCAGCCTGGTGAATGCTCTGGATTTTATCCTGATTTACCTGGATTTTATGCCACCTTAGCTTTGGGAATCACAGAATTTATCCCAGCCTGGCCTTGGACACTGCCAGGGATCCAGGGACAGCCACAGCTTCTCTGGGCACCCTGTGCCAGGGCCTCCCCACCCTCACAGGGAGGAATGTCTTCCAGTAATTAAAATAAAGGGCAAAATTTGGCTTTGTACAAGCTGGCCAGCAGAGCAGCATCACCTCTTTATCCACCTTTATCTTGTGATAAGCCAGACTCAGGTTTTAGGTGTGTTCCAAAAGGCCAAAACTCTAATTCTGGTTTGTGCTACTCGGAATTGCAGTCGTGTGATGAAAGCCATTAAGTTGTTCACGTGTTTGTTAAAAACGTCAGTGAAAAGTTTTCCTCAGGAGCAGAAAAAGCCAAACCAAGCAAACAAAGCCTGTGCCACAATTTCCCCGACTTTCAGAGCTGTTCTGGCCTTTGATTTCTGAGTTTTAGCAGGTTCTGGGACAATGTCAGGAGAAAAGCTGGGAGGAGCTTGGTACAGCATAAGAACATTGCAGCATTCTGAAGCTCTGTTTAGGATTTAGTGTTTTATTTTGTGCCTTTATGACACCAGTGGGCTGCATTATTTGCAATTTGCAGACTCACAAGGCTGTAAAATATGGTGTGCTTACATTTTGGAATTAAAAAGCCATTTTCACAAATAAATCGAAGCAGATTGGAAACAATACAAAAATCTGTTCGTTTCACCAGAAGAATTTGAACCGAAACTGGGCAAGGGTTCAAAGGCAGAGCACAGCCCAGGATGTGTTTGGGTTTGCAGGGATGCAGCCAGTTGTCATTTGCTCACTGATCACTAAATCAGAGCAGAGCAGTGTTACTGAGGGGGCAGGATGGAATCAGCATTCCTCCTTTTTCTCTTCATTGTTCTTATCTCCTGGACAAGTAGATAAGTGGAAAAATAAAGCCAGGACATGAGTAATTACAAGGTCCAAGTGAGCTCCCTTGCCAGTGCTAGGCCAAATCTGTTCTGCAGGGAAAGGGACACTGGGTGAGAGAAAACTGCATTTTTCTCCGTACAAATCATCCTCTCTCATTCCAGCAAAATTCCCATGGAAACTCCAGGGCCATCCAGCACTGTTTATTAAAGGGAATTGTCGTGGCTTCAGATTTGTTTTGGGTTCCTATCGTGCCATCCAAGCTCTTCAGCAGGACAGGGACAACAAACGCAGCGAGTCCTGTGCTCCACTACCTCAGGCATGGAAATCCATCCAAAGTGTTGCATTTCTCCATGGAATAGCAGCTGCTTCCCTCCTGAAGGACTGGCTGGATGCAGAACTCAAAGAGCTGATAACAGAAGTGTCAGCTGCAAAAACCCTGCTAGGTTCAAATATTGCTTCCCAGAATCCTGAGGAAACTTGAATTATTTAAAAAATTAGCATATATTTATTGATTTGCACTTCTTTCCCCAGTAAGTTTTAGCAAGATAAAGAGAATATTTCACTGGTCCAGGCAGGCCTGGGTCTCCTGCCACAGAGTTTGTTGGTTGGTTCGTTTTTATACAGTAGGAAAAAAAGCAAAGGAAAAAATAAGAGAGGAAGGAAGGAAGGAAGGAAGGAAGGAAGGAAGGAAGGAAGGAAGGAAGGAAGGAAGGAAGGAAGGAAGGAAGGAAGGAAGGAAGGAAGGAAGGAAGGAAGGAAGGAAGGAAGGAAGGAAGGAAGGAAGGAAGGAAGGAAGGAAGGAAGGAAGGAAGGAAGGAAGGAAGGAAGGAAGGAAGGAAGGAAGGAAGGAAGGAAGGAAGGAAGGAAAAGAGAAAGAAAGAAAGAAAGATAGAAAAGAAAGAAAAGAAAGAGAAAGAAAGAAAGAAAGAAAGAAAGAAAGAAAGAAAGAAAGAAAGAAAGAAAGAAAGAAAGAAAGAAAGAAAGAAAGAAAGAAAGAAAGAAAGAGAAAAAAAAATCTCCCAGAGATTTTCTGACTAATTTTGTTTCTTTATCAGGGTGATTGTAAAAATGCTGTTGGATGTGGAGATTAATACCAGTCACCAAGCAACTAATGTGGGGAAAAGGATGAGTGTTAGCAGGAAAACAAGGACATGAGTAAAGCAAAAGCAGAGTTCTGGTTGTTCCAGGAAAAAAAATCACTTCAAAACAAATTCCAAAACAAACAACACTTTTCACTTAGAAAATCCAAAACAACGCATCAGCATTCGAGTAATTCCTGCCATTGACTGCTTGCCTCTTACCCAGCACATGCTCCAGCAGGAAATATCCGAGCTGTACAAATAAAAGGCATCCAAGAATCTTTGTTTTCCTCTGAAATGCAAGGCCAGTAACTTATCTCTTATTAACAAGTTCATCTTTTGTTTCCCCAAGGTGCCTTTTTTTTTCCTTCTCTTTTTTTCCTTTTTTTTTTTTTCCCCCTCTGTGTGTGTGCTCTTGGCAAAATTGTTTGGAACAAAAAGAAAGCAGCTTCCCCTCCCGTTGTTCTGCTGTCTTTGTGGGCATTTATTTGCAGGGAGACAAAGCTGGGTTTCCTCTGTGTTGTGCTGCATGAAACGTCCCAGCATTGCTGTGAATGGAGGCTGCCGAAGACAGGCTGCTCTGGTTTCAACTTGTTATGACAAAAATAGCAAAAAAGGGGGGGAGGGGGGGGAAAAAGAGGAGCCAGCTTGTCAAATTAGGAATTACATGAGGTCAGCAAATTTGGGAACAACCGCAAGTGGAGGAGGGAGAAAGAGAGAGAGAGCTAATTAGGGCTGGGGGACGAGGAAGGGTGGCCCTCGCTGGAACCCCAGCGCTGCTTTTGATGTCCCAGCTCAGAGGGGCACTCAGGAGTCTCCTCGGATTTTGGTGGCCGACGATCGGGCCTTAATGTGCCTAAAAGCAGCATCCTGCTGGCCGGCATTCCCTCTGCACGCCTCGGGCTGTCCCTGCCGCGTGAGGAGCTTTTTGGGCTGGCTTTAGCCCTAAAACCCTGTGCCCTCTTCTGGGGTTTTCCTGCTGTACCTGTGCCTGTACATCCAGAATGAACTTCTGCAAGAGGCCAGCTCGGAGACAGCTCTGGAAAGGGAGCTCAGCCCCTTTTGGAGAGGTTTGGCACCACAGCACAATGATTTTACTGCTTGCACCTCTGTCTGGCCTCGGATGTCACCAGGCACAGGAGTTTCCTTCAGCTTGGGGCAGAAGAACTGCAAAATTCATATCCAGAAAAGGGTTTGATTTGTGCCAAAGTCTCCTGTTCTTCATCCATGTAATTGTAGAAAGCAGAGAGAGCCCAGGGTAGTGCAGGAGACTGCAGAGAGAGCAGGGAGGCCAAACTCCTGCGTTCTGATCTTCTCCCAGTGACTCCCTTTGCTTATCTTGTCCAGTGCTGATAATAATCATGCTGACCAGTGCTGGCAGCATCAGCACAGCTCCTGCAGGGCTGGGTGAGCTGCAGGAGATGCTCTCCCTCCACCTGTCCATTTTTTAATGCTTGACAAATTCCTGGATTATATTTTTTCCAATCCCCATTTATCAGTGTTCCACAGTTGAGCATAAAAATTTTATATTCCTTAAAAATCAAAAGGTTTCTGCAGGTGTTATCTCATAGGGAATTTAAAATTAACAGTTAAGATTTATACACAGCCAAAGAACTTAAAAACAAACAAATAATTGTATTTTCAAAGAGCATTATGATTCCTGGGCCAGCTGGGGGTGTGAGGGTGAAGAGTGTCCTGCCTTGTGAACACTTGGGAATGGCATTCCCAGTTGTTTAGCCTGACACAGCACAATAAACCATAAGGCAGGAGGTTGTTGAGCCTCTGCCTGGCTCCCAGGGCTGCACACAGAGCAGTGCTGTTCTTGCTGCTCGCCTTTGCTCACATGCAGATGCAGAATCCAAATCAGCAGCTCCAAGTTAACTATTTATTCAAATCAAATTCAACCAGCTAATTGTTCCCCAGCTTTCCCCTGCACTATTCATTACTGGGGACGTACAATCGGTCCCCACGGACCCGGGTCAGATGACAAGGCTCTTTTTTGGGCCTGGATTATTAGAGTGTGAAAGTATAATAAACAGTAAATACCAAATTTCCTTGGCATCAGCCACTCATAGACACAAGCACCCTCCTCCCACCCTGATATCTCTGCTAATAAACCCTCAGCCATGCCCACAGAGAGAACTGACACGGGGCAGAGGGGAAAGAGAAGAAAGTGCTTTGTAAATGTTGGCAAATCCTTCCTTGTGCACTGGGTGATCCCTGTGCAGCACCCAGGGCCGGGGAGCTGCCAGTTCACAGGACAGAAGTCACCTCTAATAAATGTGGCATCTCTGAACTGTCACACCTGGAAGTGGCACATTTCCAGCTACATTTTCAATCCTGCGGTTAAAATCTCTCCCAACTTTGCATTGTCTGAGTAGGGAGTTAAAAGTCCAACATTCTGATATGTTAATTTTTAACCTGGGTATGGAAAAACATTCTGATTTTTTTAAATGGAGATGTAAAATTAGCAAATCCACCCCCCTCCTGGTTTCTACACTTGAATGTAAAAACACCCAGTTAAGCCCCACTAGACCCATCCAGTAATAACTAAACTAGATAACCTATTTGGGCTTCATCCAGCCTGAACAAAGGCAGTGGCTCAAGTTGAAACTGAAAGCCAATATTTAATATCTGAGCTGGTAAAGGCAGCATTTGGTGTAACTTTAACAGAATCGCCAAAGTTTAACAATTGGGGGGGGGGGGAGTTGTGAGTTTTAACCTTCTGTTTACTGCAAACAGAAAGGAAACATTTTCAAACAGCAGCTGAGGAAGCTTACAAATGAAATTACATGAAAGTGTCTCATCTGGGAAGGAGGAAGTCCTGCTCAGATACATATGTTTTATGCAGCAGAACTGTTTACTTTATTTGTAAACCCTTCCAAACACTGTCCAAAGTTCAGCCTTTGTTCAAGGTAAGAATGTAATTGCACTGCCCCGAGATGCAAGAGAAGCAATAAAGTTAGGATTCACCAGAGGAAGACAATTTGGAATTAAGAAAAAGCAATTTAAACAATCTTAATGCCTCCTCTCCCTCCCTCCCCTCCTGCTTAATGACTCTCGTCCTCTTAAGAAATCTTTGAAGGAAGCCAAAAAGCACGAGCAGTGTGTTTAAAGGTCGTGTGTGTGTGCTCTGCTCCTCGCTGCAATGCGCCTTTGACAATCCCACGAGGACATTCTTGGTTTACATTTTCATCCAAGTTTCATTTTTAGGGAAGACACAGCAATGCCCAGGCTTTATACACAACCTCTGAGATGTGTTTAATGTTGTTAATTAGGCTCTTGTTGGGACTTTCAACAGCAGAGCCTCTCTGTGGAAGTTATTTTCAAGCACAGAGCGTACTTAGAGAGAAATAAAATTAGGGAAATAGGAAGGCATATTGAATATAGGCACTCCTTCTGCAAAGATAAATGATTTAGTAATGAATAGATTCTTCAGGCCATAAAAAATCCATTTATTTTCTTTTGAATTTCAACCAGAGGTCTTGCACTTTCCCACTCAGTTATAATCAGTTAAAATGAGAATACAGAGAATGAAACCAGTGTACAGAGAAGGCAACAACCACAACGTATCATAATAAATAGAAATTAAATTAACAAACATTTTTAAAGAGGCATCATTTGCACAGAAACGTGCTGGTTTATTACCATTCGAAGGGGGAGGAAGGGAGATTAAAACACACAACACCCCTACAAATTATCTGCCAGATTTTAGGCAACTCATCAAAATGAAGAATCCACTTGACCTCTTCTGTAATTGTGGAAATGCACCAGAAATATGATTAGTTCAGTAACTCCAAGGGTTGCTCCACACTACATTTGCCTTATCAGGGAATCTGACCTTGCAGCAGAGCGGGTGCCCGAGCACTGCTTCTGCTCCCCTTGTGTGCTCTGTGGTTTATCTGCATGGGAAGGAGAGAGCTGGCACAGTCCTGAGGAGCACCACAGGCTCCCCTCGCCTTGTGCCACCCTTCACCCCTCATTTCCAGAGGGGCAGAACACACCAGAGGGGCAGGAGGGGCAGCTTGGCCAGGCTGGAGCCACAGGATGGAGATTTCTGGCCCCAGGGCCACGAGGCTGCTCAAAGAGAATCCTTGTGCAGCTCTGTTGGGACAGTTCTCCGACCTAAAAGCCAAATTCATCCTGGGCAAGCAAAATGGACTTTTTAAGGCTGAACCAGTCCTGACTGGGTGGCTGGGCTGAAAATCTGCTAAGCAGTGATCAGCTGCTGCTGCAGCACCATTTCCCCTTCCCCCTTTCATCTCTGTGGTTCTCAGGCTCCGCTTGAACAAGACATCTCTATTTTTTTCTGTTTAAATATAAACTGGAAGCAGATCTGGTGTTGCTACTGTTGAGTCCACAGGGACCTGTACCGTAGAAAAGGTCCCACCGAGGTCAGCAGGGCCATTTGAATGATTTACTGAAACACGGCAGATCGGAGAAATGTTAGAATTTTCACCTTACCTGTAGCCTTCATGTTTTGGTGTTCTCAGTGCGGGTGAATGTGGTGAAATGAGCTGGGTGATTCCAGAGCAGGGAGCTGGGAGCCAGCTCTGCCGTGGCTCCATCCCCAGCACTGCTGCTCTTTCCCCTTATAGGAACAGGTAAAGTGCAGGTGCCTCCAGGTGCAGTCAGACCTCAACTCCTCCTGCCTGCTCCGAGTGCTGGATTTGCATTATTTTCATTATTGGGAAGGAATTGTTCCCTGTGAGGGTGGGCAGGCCCTGGCACAGGGTGCCCAGAGCAGCTGGGGCTGCCCCTGGATCCCTGGCAGTGCCCAAGGCCAGGCTGGACACTGGGGCTTGGAGCAGCCTGGGACAGTGGGAGGTGTCCCTGCCATGGCAGGGGGTTGGAACTAGATGAGCTTTAAGGTCCCTTATAGCCCAAACCACTCAGGGATTCTGTGAACTCAGGCAAAAAGAACTGGGGTTTGACCATCCCAGTATTTTCTAACATAAAATTAGGAACTGTCCTGGGATGTTTTGAAATCCTGCAGGATTTAGCATTTCTGTCTGAGCAGATCAAAACCAGGGAAAGTCTGCATCAGCTTCCCTGAAGCACAACTGTCTGCACCCCATTTCTCTAAGAATAATCCACATAGTTTAGAAATCAGAATAGAAACAGAAACAGAGAGGAAAAGAAATTAAGTTGAATAAAGGCTAAGTAAAACCTGGTTTTATCCCAGTGTTGTTCCCTCTTTCTCTGAGCTGCTCCTCAGGGCTGTGGCCCTGCACAGACACATCTGGGAGCCGAAGGGCAGGAGCCATCCTGCCTGTTTGTTCCAGCTGAGCTTGGAAAACACAGCCAAGCCAAAAGCCTCTCAAGGTTTGGTACTTACTTGTTACTATCTATAATCTGACCCATGGAATTTCTGCATATATCCTGAAGCCCAGGAATTTTAATCTAACAGTTTACATGTTTTAAGACCAGAGCTTTTGGTTACCCACTGGAGCTGCTCAGTCCCTAACTGTAAATCTGAGTAAATTGCCAAGGACTGAAACTCCAGAAGGCAGCAGGAATGATGCAAACAGAAGGTCCTGTTCTGACTCAGTCACTTACCAACTTGTGCTACATTTTTATTGCGGGTCAAAAGTCGACACAGTATGCAAATGTAAAGAAAAAAAGTTCTTGTTTTGGAAAAATACTCCATTTTAGTATTTATAATTACACACTAAGGGCCTTTTATGCTCAGCCTCATTTATCTTGGATTTTTTGCATAATTTGAACTGTAAGTGGCGATACATGTAGGGCTCATTTATTCAAATTATACAGGGTTAGTGTTTTCCTTCTCCTGAGTGTGGTGTGCATTTTGGGAGAAGTGCCAGATTCAAGGAGGCAGGAGGAGGAGTAGAGAAAGAAGACACTGCAAAAAGACCACAGAGGCACTTGTTCCACTTTTAAAATGGCTCCCAAGCCCTCGTGACAAATTAGATGTGTGAGTTAAATCCTCTTGCCTTTGTGAGACAAATACATCCCCTGCAGATCCCAGTAAATCCACCTGACATTTGCAGTATTACTCACGCCATGGAAGGTGTACAGAAAATTGCTGTTCTCACCTGTGTCATTTAATAGGAGGCGGCTTCTGCAGCCTCAGCCATCAAATCTTCCCTTTTCACTTGGATCCTTTCAAATGACACCTGTCAGAGATATTCACTCCAGAGCTGACTTACCTGTGCGTGGTGTTACAGATTTAATGTGAGGATTGCTCGCTGGGCAGCCTGCTGGAAATCATATTGTGAGGAGATCTTATCCTCCATCACAAGCCAGGCAAAATATGTTCAGTGTGGTTATCCAGTAAATGGGGTGGTTTGTGTTCAGTTTTGCACCGCACTCATGAGCACTTAATAAGTTGCAAATTAAGGATATGAAATTCCTGCTGAACTAAAAATCTCCAGTGCAGAACAGGCTGGTGTCGGTCCTTAAAGGGAGGAGAAGTAGGACAGGCTTTAAGAGACTTAATTATATTAATTATTAAAAATTGTAGCTGGTATTGAAGTTGTTCTGTCCCCTCACATCCAAAATGGGGTCTTCCCACCCTTCCTGCAGGTTCCTTGTGGGGGCTTTTGCACAAATATATTTACTGAGCAAACTGAGACGAGAATCTGTGTTTGCCATGAGTGCTTTGGGAGCTCCCAGCTCAGCCTGGAGCAGGTTCCTCACTCCCAAATGCAAACTGGGTGCAGAACAGCTTAATATATTTGGAGACCTTAATGATCTATCCTTAAAAGGTTAATTTGCATATTCTCCACTGGTGCAGATCTTCATTCCCCCATTAAGTGCAGCATATTTTTATGGCAATGTGCCAATCTCCTTTGAAAGCCCATCCCAAAGGATTTGTGCTTCTGGGGCACAACACAGGTTTCAGAAACGGAGGGGTTTGGAGCCTAAACTTCCAGAATGTGCTTCTGTAAGCAGGGTCAGACGCACACCAGATGTGAGCTGGCCACGTGAACACATCCCTCCTTTCCCTACCCCAAATCCCCATGGCTCAATGGCCAGGGGTGCCTGTGGGTCCCCAAAGGGGTGCACCAGACCCAAACCCAGTCCCAGACCCTCTGTCCCACCCGTCCTTCAGCTCCCAGGCTCCCTGGATGCTCCTTCCAGAGCCCTGCCCTGATCTCGGTCCTGTTCCCACTCCCTGCTCCTCCAAACACAAAGTGTGACTGTCACTCCTGCGGGTTTTATGCAAAGCAGCAATTCCCAAGCTTTCAGGTTGTGATTCCCGTTCCAGGCTCGTGTGCCCATTTCCTCCTGCACTTCCAGGTCGTGAACCCAGCTGGGTCTCAGGCTCATCTTTGGGAAATGCTGATTTAACCTGTCCACAGAACCCCATTGCTCTGCTCCAGGGAACTGCTGTGATTAGCAGGATTTATTTTTCTTTTCCAAGAATGCACTTGTTATGGAAAGAACTGAAGTTGAACTTCCATTCCTTAGGAAACAAAGCTGCAGTGTTCCTTCTGTAAGGAGATGGCCTCAAGGAACAAGGAATAGTGGGGGGGGGGAAAAAGCAAAAAAAAAAAAAAAAGCAAAAAAAAAAAAAAAAAAGCTGTCATCCACGTTTTACGACATCACACACTAAATTGTAATTTTTTAACAGCCCCTGCAATGCTTATTCCATCTCCATGATGGGCCATGCTGCTGCCCCAAGGAAATACGTGGAAAACTCCTGTTGGAAAGTGGTTTAGAGCTGCTGGAGGGCAAGTGCTGCATCCACACGTGTTGTGTTTTGAACCATTCTCTCCCCACGGCTTGAAAAGGAGCGTCACTGCTTCCACATGTCCAATATGAACTCCCAGTGATACTCTTCCCAAATGCTAATGCACAGCTGTGGAGTTTGGATATTCCAGAGCTGACTCATTCTGCAACACAGCAGATTCACAGAGATGGGGTGGAGGAAGGGCAGTGCAAAATAGCTCTTTCAGGAATTAAAAGAACTCCTAACCCCCAAAGTATTACTATTGCATTACAGTATTTCTTTCATTGAAGACTTTGGGTTTAATGGCCCTAATTGATTTCTTTTTTTTTTTTTTTGGCTTTGCTTTGTTTCAACATAAAATCCATGTCACTCTGGCACAGCCTGCCAGTCTTTTGTCTGATGTTACAAACAAATCCAGGCAAACATTAAGATTCATAAGGGGGATGGGGGGGAAGCACAGCTTCTTAAAGCCACATCAAGTATGTCAGAGACAAAACATTTAATTTAAATGGTAGAAACTAACACAAAACAGCTTCAAACTTAGTAAGCAGAGTTGGCTAAGTAGAAACACATGTTCTTTTGACATTTGTTTTCATGACAATTAGAAGCAACTAGTTTTCAGCTCACATTCTTGTTCATCCCTTTGAGGCTTTGGCCGGGACATTAATTCCGAATTACTGCAGAACAGGTGCCGATTGGAACATGCAACCTCGGAGTTTGTAACGCAGTGGAGCCAAGTCTGGCTCAGGCACGTCCCTGGCCAGGGATTCAGTGAGTCAGGCAAATGAGGAACACAAAACGCTTTCATTTTTCTGCTGCTTTGACCTCAGTGTGTGTTTTGTTCCGATGTGTTTTGCATGCTCGGATCACCCTGATCACATGCATGTGTCTCATTCACTGCCTGAGCATTGAGTTTCTTCCCCCCGTTGGAAGACAAAGCCCTGTGACAGCTTGCAGAGACAAGAACAGGTTTTTAAGTGTCATTAACCACTTGGGTTTGGTTGCAACAGTTTTAATGTCAGCCCAGAGCCACTGAGAGGATTAAATTGTCAATAGGCTCTTCCTACCTCTTTTTTAAAATTTCTCTCCTTAGCCACTAAGTGAATCCTCATCTTGGTGAAGTCAGTGAAAGGGTTCAGACTGATTTCAACAGGCACAAATTATGGATGTGGGGAGAGGGAGAGCTAAGGATTCAAAGGGGCAGATGGGTCTGACTGCCCTGCTGACAGCAGGGAGGTGATGGGGAACATGAGGAGCCACAGAACTGCCAGGCTTCTGTTCTAGGATAACTCAAAAACCCCACAAATTGCCTCAAAGCTGTTCACCAGCATGGGCTACCCTGGGATTTGTTGCTGCAGGAATAAAGGACCACAGCTTGGCCAAGGCCAGGCTGAGTTTGTCACAAACGAGGGTGGAAATGGACTGAGGAGACCAGGGGAGAGCTGTGGGTTGGTTGGGTTGTGATTGCTGGGTGCCGAAAACAGGAAGGAATGCCTCTGCCAGCAGGAGCATCAACACACAGCCCATCATCCCTGTGGAGCATCCCACTCCTTCCACTGCCTTCAGCAGCTCCATGCTGGGGCCAGTCCCGAGCAGGATGAGCTGGGCAGGGTCTCACAGAGAGAGGAGGAGCAGGCAGTGTCCCAGAGCACATGGAACAGGGAGATGTCCCTGGGAACACGGACAGGAACTGTATTAGCACCTCTGAAGGCAATTTTCAGAAGAGCTGTGAGAAGCAGAGCTCACGCTGCTGCTGCTGCTGCTGCTGCTCTCAAGGGATTTGTCCTGGCAGTGAGATTTTCAAGAAATCCGAGCGGTCTATTATTGCTGTTAGCCAATTAATAATTGTTTTCTTTCAGTTTGTTTAAACTGGTTTACCGTGCTACTGAAAGACAGGAGTCATCTTTAAAGGCTTGCTAATGAGTTAGGAAATGCAGAAACACCACACCCTGCTCCTGCTTTAGTTCTCTCATACAATGGGTTGGGATGTGATGAAGAATGCAGATGGTGTCACATGACCAACCCTTTATGGATCCAGCCTGCATTAAATGGATATATTTGTGACCTTGGATTTCAGGAAAAACCAACAAAAAGCTTGGCTTAATATCCTGAAATCTTAAAAATATCATTTTGGCACCCATATATGCCCTTGGAATACAAGCAGCCGTGCATAGAGGGCTGGGTTTTCTCCCATACAACATAAAAATATCATAGAGGATGTCACAGACATGAACTGATGACACTGATGTGTAATAACACAGAAAGGGACTTTTTATAAGAGCATGTAATGACAGGACGAGGAGGAATGGATTCAAACTGACAGACGGAAGGTTTAGATGGGATATTCGGAAAATATTCTTCTCTGGCACAGGGTGCCCAGAGCAGCTGTGGCTGCCCCTGGATCCCTGGCAGTGCCCAAGGCCAGGCTGGACATTGGGACTTGGAGCAGCCTGGGACAGTGGGAGGTGTCCCTGCCCATGGCAGGGGTGGCACTGGATGAGCTGTAAGGTCCCTCCCAACCCAAACCATTCCATGATGTGCCTCCTTCCCAAGTGCATGGAGCCAGCCTGTGGCTCTTGGGGACAAAATGTTGTCATTGCCATGGAACATAGAGGTGATCCCACCAGTTTTTGCCACAGGAGGGTGTTCGTTGCAAAATCAAATGCTTTTAGTTTGCTAACCTTTAATTCCATTTAGATGTACATTCTCACTCAGAGGAGCATTGGTCAGACAACAGAAAAATCTCCCTTAATTCCAATTTGCTAAACCTGCAAAATGCCTCATAGCAACCGAGTGGATGCACTTATAAACACTGCCATTATCGTGCTGGTAAATTCTGCCTTTTACCTGCTGATTCCGAGTAGTTTATCAGCACGGAAGGGTGCCCTCACAGCATCACTGTGCATCTTGTAAATAACTGAGATAATACAAAAGAATTGGAGCTTTATAACAACGCTGTGCTTTTTAAACAAGCTGTAATAATTTGTGCATCACAAGGTGCATAAACTCCACATAAATGCCTCTCCTCTGCCTTTTCCTGGTGCATACGATTTTGATTTAATGTCACTTATTTCTGAAGTCTATTAAACCAATTGTCTTAATCTCACTTATTCTGCAGTGTATTTGCTCCGTGTAGCAGCAGCATTAATAAAAATCCCTCTGTAAACACAGACCAGCTGGAGCGAGCACCACAGGAACTGAGCAGGGTGACCCAGATGTGCAGCATTACCCGTGTTCTTTTTATGGGAGATAAACATTTTGTCTGGTCCCTCTCAGGAATGCCTTCCCCCGGTGTCCTGCTCTCCCCAGCCCAGCCAGCAGCTGCAGTAAATCAGGCTCCTTCCATCCCACTCCCCAGCCCATGAGGAAGGGGAAATTTCTCCTGCCCTCCCCTTTTCTCTCTGTTCAGGCGGAGGTGATAATCCCCACGGAATGCAGCATTTAGCACTTGTCAGGTATATGGTAATTGCTACATTCCCAGGGGATTAAATCCGTGGAATCTAATTACAGTGGAGGAAAACCTCCCTATAAGAGAGGAGCTTTGCTGGATAGGAGAAGTGAAAGTCTCTGGCAGAGCTGCAGGGAACTGAGGGCAGGCAGGACCTGTGCGTCTGTCCCACCCAGCATCAGAGATGTTGTCTGTCCATCCCTTCTGGAGGTCAGCCTGGGAAAGGCTCTGGGCAGCCCTGGATGCAGTTCCTGGACATGTCTGGACATCCTGCTCAGGGCATCACACCATATCATGGAATGGTTTGGGCTGGGAGGGACCTTAGACCTCACCCAGTGCCACCCCTGCCATGGGCAGGGACACCTCCCACTGTCCCAGGCTGCTCCCAGCCCCAATGTCCAACCTGGCCTTGGGCACTGCCAGGGATCCAGGGGCAGCCCCAGCTGCTCTGGGCACCCTGTGCCAGGGCCTCCTTCCCAATGTCCCATCCATCTCTGCTCCATGTCGTTTTGGAAACATCAGGGTGTGAAAGACCCTGTTCATCAGGGCTTCATCCTAAGGCCACAGAAATGCTTGGAATATGAAGAACAAGGTTCTTTGTGCCCTAGACAGGAATACAGGGCCAAGCTGGTCCCAGGTGGAGGGGGTGGGGTGGGATGGGGAGGCAGCAGCAGAGCATCGTGTCCATTCCCACATCCTCAGGCACCAGCTGGGATGAAGCCCCCCCAGCTTCCCTCACAAGGGTGTTCCATTGGTCCTAATGGCTACAAACTTCTGTATTTCTCCTTAACTGTCCCTCTCCCACCTTCTTATCTCCACCAGTCCTCACAAGGACTCTGTGCTTAAGGAAACTCCTGTTCAATGGAACGTCCTCCTGGGTGCCTTCACCCTTCTTGCATTTAGGGTGGGCAGCAGCTTTTAGCTTTGGCCTCACTCCTGGGGTGTTTCATAACTTGGTTATTATGGATGCAACCCCACTGAAGTCAACTGGGATTTTATAATTGACTCGTAGGCCTTGATCAATCACGATTTTGTTAAATCAAATTGCAGAGTGCATCCACAAATACACCCCTATCCACTCACCTACACAGCTCCATAAAAACTGCTGTTATGGATAATCTAAGGCAGCCTCAGTTGCCACTTCTCTGTCACCTAAAAGCATTTTAGTTTATTTTGATGTGATGTCAGCTGAGCATTTTGCAGAGGGGGACAAGAAAATCCACTGCAGAGGGGGGAAAGAAAATTCAAAAGTACATTATACAAATATGCTGATGCCTAGATGATACCAGAAGAAAATGAAGGAGGCAGGAAGAGGTTTCTTTAGAGGAGGAAAGATCTCACACACACAAAGAAGAAGTGTTTTGTCAAGATACTGAGTGAGATTCCTGCTCTGTTTTATTTAGACCAGAAAGGAACAGATGCACTGCAAGTCTGTCTGTATAAGCTGTTTTGTTGCATTCAGTTTTCCAGTGAATAATTATATCTGGAGAGTGATATACATATATATATATATATATATATATATATATATATATATATATATATACCTTGATATCTCAAATCAAAGCCCCCTGCAGTTGTGTGTGTGCCTGTGCTGAGGAAAGGGCTCTGCCTTTGATTACCCACCCTAATCTCCTGCAAAGATGGGTTTCAAGGAGAGGAGTTTCTCCTCTGTTTAAATCCCCACCTGCAGACACTGCCAGGACACACGTGGAGTGATTTGAAAATGTTGCTGCCTCTCTGCATTATTTGTGTCACACTCCCAGGGCCGTGTTGCCAGACAACGGTGGTAGAAATAGTCACAGGAGTGACTTTCCAAAGCCTTGGGGTTTAAAAATACTGCCTCCATCTTATTTGTTTGGGATTTTTGAGACTTTAGGTATTCTCAGTTCATATTTTCAAGCTTTTGTTTTCATTCAGAAAGACCAAGAGAAATAAAGAATTAACTTCAAGAAAGTACTTGCAGTTCTCATGGAAACACATGAGAACATTTCTTCCTCCCAGAACTGAATCTTAAAAAAACTCCCCAATATTACAAGGCTTGGTGACATTCCTGGAGTTGACACACTATGCAAAGCATCACTTCTGTTGCCTTTGAAATATTGTTTATAAAATAAAGAGATGTACAAACAGTTCTGCAATGAGAATATACAGAAATTATCCAATTCCTCCTGTCCTTTCTGGAAATGTTTTTCTTCTGATTTTGGGAAATGCTGAGTGTTTAAGTCCCAGCAGCCACAGTTAAACATTAGTAGCAAGAAAATGCTCATATGAGAAATGGACAGACAAAATAATTCTTTATTCACTTATTCATAAATTATTGACCATGGCACACCTATCAGCTGAGCAGCATACATAATTTGACGTTGCTCCACCTGCTCTTTGCAATTTTCTTTGATTTTTCTTCTTTTTGCCTGTGTATATTTAGAACAACATTTCAAGATGCAGCAGTGTCCTTTTGTGGTTTCATTTTAAATATTTTATCTTTTTTATTTTCCTGTGGTCACCCTTTATTACAGAGAGCACCAATTTTAGATGAGAGGATGTGTGGAAAACAAAGATGCTCATTCAGACAGAGGCAGAAAAGCAAGAGTGTGTCACAACCCAATCTCCATTAGTCCACAAGTGACAAATTACATTGCAGTCACCCAGAATTTCCTCTGCTATTGCACTGAATTTTTGCCTGTTATTTATGAGCTGTTGCATTCAGCTCCAGAAGTGGCTGCACTTCCCGCAATGAAAAATTCACTGCACAGTTTTGAAAAGCTCATTAAGTGGGCTCCTGTTTAATTTTGTCTTTGCTCAGGGTTGGACTGGGTGTAAAACACGAGCGAGGAGCTGGAGCTGGCCTGGGATCTGTGAAAGTTGAAGGGTGGCTTGGCAGAGAGATGCCCTCAGACAGAGAAGGGGCTCTGTGTGGGGTCAGTCAATACAAAATTCCATGTCCTGGAGAGGGGCTGAGGGACACAGGTGACAGGAATGATCTGATGGGCTGAACAAAGCCCAGGGCTGGGTGGGTGGTGCTGTGCAGGTGGAGACAGGGCAGCTGCAGGAGGGGCTGGGAGGGCAGGAGGAGGCTGGTGGCATCCCTGCAGGGATGCAGAGTGGAGGGCAGGAGGAGGCTGGTGGCATCCCTGCAGGGATGAAGAGCCAGGTGCCACTGTCCCTCCATCAGCCTCCCCTGTGTGCAGCCAGGTGTGCCCTGCCCCAGCTGTAGTTTTGGTGTGG
Source organism: Coloeus monedula (assembly GCF_965178545.1). Taxonomy (NCBI): domain Eukaryota; kingdom Metazoa; phylum Chordata; class Aves; order Passeriformes; family Corvidae; genus Coloeus; species Coloeus monedula. Next base: position 14,588,543 of record NC_138797.1, read on the forward strand.
TATCGATGTTCCCCTTGCTCTGCCCAGGTCTGTGCTGGGCTCTGCCTCGGCCGTCCCCTCTCCCCTTCCCAGCAGGGTCCCGCTGCTCAGAGCAGTGCTCTGGTTTATGGAGCTGCTCCTCTGATAGCTCCTGATGTTTCTCACTCTGCTTCCAAGGTTAGACACTCCCTGTTCTCAGCTCCACACACAAACCCCTTATTTTACATTTCTCTTCCATCCAAAACCATGGATTTTATATGCTGATTTTAGGACCTTCAAAATAGAGTAACTGCATTAAGACCTGCAGTGTTCAGGCACTGAAACCCCCTTGTAATACTGACACCATGTTTAACCTGTGTCCTTTGATCTCTGTGGGGTCAAAGCAGAGCAGTGAGAAGTTTTTTGTATTTCTCCACACAAAGGAAGAGTAGCACTTAGTAATTTTGTGGATATCTTCACTCATTTTTCTTTCAGTAGATGCACTATTAAAAATAGTGGAGATTAAAAAAAAAAAGTAAAAACACTTCGTGAGAAATGATAATTTTTTTTCAGAAAACTTTTGTCCAAGAATATTTTTTTTCTTAGCTTTATTGACAACTTAGCTTTATTGGCTTTGTGTTTGATTGATTTTATTTTTTATTTCATGTGAGTCATGTAACATTTACCAGCAATAGCAGCAGAGCCTACTGTGGAGAAAGAACTGCATGTGAATCTAACTCACATGAATTCTGATTGAAAATTGTCACCTATTGATGAAATTGGTTTATTATTTAGTGGCTGCAGGAATTGCTACACCTGGAAGGTATCAGTGTGGCCAGCTTTGCTAGAACCCAGTGAGGGAATCTGGGAGAGGACATCCAGGAAAACACCAGAATTCGACCTCTCCAGAGCTGCTGTTTGCAGGTCGAAGCTGAGAGTGTTCAGTGTTAGGAGGCATTTCCTCCTTGCTCTATTTTTAGAGGAAGAACTTTATTTCTTAGGGTTGTGATGTTTTAATAACTACGAGATTTTTTTAGCTTTTCTTCCCAGAGGATGAGCGTTAACTCAAGCAGAAATTTAATATCTGATTACAGATAGCTGGGAAGTGTGACCCAGAATTGTGAGACCAGAGCACTCTGGAGGAGTCCTACCTCAGATGTGCACTTTTTTTATCTTGAGGAAGCACTGGGGATAGGGAGTAAATTCCTGATTAATATTGGGAACACAGAGATGAAATTACCAACTGCCTACACACGTAACATGAATTCCCCACTAGGAAATCAGCAGTTTGCTCTTGAGCTTGGGGTGGCTGCGAATTCAGAAGGTAAAATACAGAAAACCTGGTGTAGTCCAAGCCTCATTTCCATGGAAAATATGCAGCCAAATGCCTGTTGGGAAACATCTCCAGATTTCAGCAGTTTAGGGCAAATTTGCAATGCAAGCTGGAATTTATCCTGGTGGGGCTGGGAGGTGAGTGGTGTTTAAACCTCGATTTCCAGCCATGATCCTTCACTGGGCAGCTCCAAAAATACCCAAATCTTCCCTCAGAGAGTCCCAAATGCAAGTGATGGAGCCCCCTGGATACACAGGATTAGCAGGAAAAAAACATGGATGAGCAAGGAATGATTCCAGGTGCTTCGTGAACTTTGCTGCCACTGAGACTGGAGACGGGTGCAGGGTTATTTTTAGAAGCCCCAAACTGATGTCACTGTGACACTGCATTTATGGGGTTTGATGTTCCTTTTCCTGAAAAGTTCACCGGCTTCTTCATCTCATCAGGATAAACTCTCACAGTCCTTTAGAAAATGAGAACAAAGGAGGCACTTGGCTATTGCCAAACCATTCCACACTCTTGCCAAACTGAGATTTTTATTATTTTTCTTAATGCTTGAAAGTGTACTCACAAATAGTTTTCAACTTAAATTGAGTGGAGGAAACAGGAAGCAAAAGGGAAGAATTCTTTTATTTGTCAAATGCAGTGAAAAACAACAACACACTGCTGGACACTGGTTACAAACCCCATATTTTAGGAGATTATTTTGCAGCTATACCACCATTGTAAGGTTAAAACAATTATTTAATAGATCTTTTCCCCCTAAAAAATCTCACAGCCAGCTATTCTTCATTCTTTCTAATCACTCTACAAGTGCTTTGCTAGGAATACATTTCTGTTTGCAGACTATTTCTGCTGATAAATCTGCTGAGACATTGGCTCAGCTCTGAGCACAATGCACGAGGAGCTGGATGATATTTCATGTACTGGTTTATGTCTAAATTCAGACAATATGACCCTTATGTTCCTAATATTGAAAATGCTCCACAAATGTTCATGGTGTACCTGAAATGAGGCTCATGGCAGAAGCAGGAAAACCCTTAAGCTGAAAATAGAAAGAAAAAAATTGTGTCCATTTAACTTCAGGTAGATATTGAGGTTACACCTTTTTTTGTTAAACAAAACCTTGATGATATTATAATTTAATTTTTTTTTTTTAAATTTATTTTTAACTTCTTTATTCAGTTCTGAAAGGCATGTACCTTTCTGCCAGAGCAGTGGGTATTCACGGCTGGAATTCTGCCGGCTGAGGTGTCCTGAGGCTGCTGCAATCTCGAGCAGGTACAGCAGTTAATTAGTCCCCCAGTGTGAAGTTTGCAATCAGGTGTCGAAGCAGTTTCAGTTACAGTGTTGTGGTGAATCATTTCCTTCTGATGCTTGTGGTGATCAATCATGTGGGGCCCTCGTCTAGATTTTCACACCAGCTTCAAGACAAAAGACGTTCACAAAGAAAAACAAAATATTATCCATCTGTGGGTGCCCAGCGTGGATCTCGCCTCGCTTTGCTTGTTTTCAAACCACGAGGTTATCCAAACATTCTTCTTTTTAAAAATTTACATATTCTGAGACAGGCTTCATGAGGAAATGGCCTAGAAAAAACATCAGTCTAAAATACAAAAACTCTATTTAGTTTTGAAATGCTGGTTTGGTTTTTCTGTTGTTGTTTTTTTTTATTTTTTTTATTGCTGGCCTTTCTGAGCATTACATATCCAGCCAATATAACAGTCAGGAAAACATCCTGCTTTTCCAGAGGCAGCTTTGAAACTGCAGAACACATTAAAAAACCCGAAATACTTCCTTTTTTGGCCTGAAATAAATGGCAGCACAGGCCTGTGCTTGTATGACCAGGCACTTTTCCCTGCGTGCACAGCAAGCACGTATGAAGAATTTTCACCTGCAGCTATTTGGAGAGATTGATTTGGATTCAGGAATGCATCCCTGGTGGAGCCCACACTTAGGGAATGCTTCGAGTTGGTCACGCACTTAAATGTGGTCTTGGGGAGCAGGAGGGAAAGTGGTTTCTGACTCGTGGCCTTTGCATTGGCACCCAAACCTCATGTCCTGGGTGCTTTAATATATAAAATATTTGTGTGTATACATAATAAAATTGTGTGCTGATGCAGACCTTCAGCTCTGCCAAGGTTCTGTGGGAATTAAGGATGGTTGGAGGTGGTGAAACTAACATCATTTGCATAAAAATGCACATGGGGAAATGAGAACATCAGCTAAATAATAATAATAATAATAATAATAATAATAATAATGATATTCCAAACCTATTTTCAATGTGTGACCAATCTTTTCAGCTCGCTGGTATGTTCAGGGTGGGTTTTGCTAGAAATGTAAATGAACACGTATTTCCAAAGATACATTTTTTCTTTCCCCCTTTACCTGATGGTAATAGATAATGGAAAACAATTTTTAACTTTTCCCCGTTGTTCCCTCCATTTGCCAGCCCCATACCCTGGGGTCTGGGAAGATTATTAACTGTGAGGATTGCTTGCTTTCCATTGCTACTTATAATTATCAAACGGTTAAATGAATAAAGAATAAGGAACGTGACCTTGTCACCCTGACTCATGAGTGATTGTCAAGTGAGGGATCCCAGTAGGTCACATGCTGAAGTCTTCATTTATTTTTCTCATTTTGCCATGAACTACAAATGGAAATGCTGATCTCCCAAAGACTTTTGTGCATTCAGACTTTCAAGATTTTTAAATCCTCTGCCTCAAATCCACGTGTTACAGGAGGGGGACCTGAGGAAATGTGATGTCAGGCCCGATGACTCCAGTGGAGGTTTTCCCATGAAGGGTTGCAGGATCGGGTTCCTGGGTGATACAAAGGGAATTTAGACAGTGCTGGGGGTGGGGGAGCTCTCGGTGAGGATATAATTAAAGTTGCAAGTGTAGTTCCAAACGAGCACTGCTGATGAAAAAGGCAAACTGCGCCAAGGAAATGTGAAGGTTCCTGCACTCCTCTCCTTTAATTCCAAACAATAAAGATCCTTCCCCAAACCAGAGCAGGGGGATGGGAACATTTGCATTTTCAGAGGTGGGGGATATCACCCGTGTAGGGAGAGCACAGAATAGTGATGATGTGGAGACTCTGGGATGTTATTGCCCCTGCTACAGTATTTGGGATGGCTGGATCAATACAACATTGGCTGTCCTTGCAAAGAACAACAGGTCAATAAATAAGTTTGTCAGCATTTTTCTAGCTTGCCACGCCAGGAAATAATACAGGTTACTAAAGAATTGTCACCTTTGATTTATAAAGCTAATTAAACGTAGGTGGGTTGGATTCTCTCGAATCATTAGCAAATTAAAAGATACAGGGGAAGGAAATTCGACAAGTGAGCCAGAGGAATACAAATACATCTGAATTCTTCTCAGCTCTTGGAGTGAGCTGCCCTTAATTCCTGTGACTGCTTTTAACACCTGCTTTAGTGCTGCTTACCCCTTGTCTATTGACGAGATAGAGTTTAAGATTCTAGGAATTCATTACAACTCCAGTCTTGGAGCAACAGATATTTTCCCAAGTGATTTCTTGCTTTTTCTGCATTTACTATTTCCTATTGCTTTGCATGGTGCTATATTAATAATATTTGGGTTTACCTTTTCTTTGGGATTCATTCCATGCCCAGACTGGCTGAACTCTTGTATTAACAAACATTTCATTTCAAGACACGTCCTTAGAGCAGACTTTGGGAATGTTGCAGGTAATTTTTGTTGTGTTGTAAATGAGCAGCTCCTGCAAACTTAAGTAACAGTTCTAGGAATTTTTTTTTTAAATCATGGACTTTTCCTGATCACCTTTGGCTTGCAAACAATGAGAGAATCCCAGGAGAGAGTATAATATTTCATGTCATTAGGATTCCTTTGTTTCATTTTGATAAAAAATTTGGATTAAGGCTGTTTGCATCTGACTGCCATGGCCCAAACTGTGCGCTCAGCACCCCTGTGCAGCCCTTCCCAAGGAAAACAGCCTGGCTGGTGCTTCCTGAATATTTCTGGATGAAGGGGGTTTGGATAGGTTCAGCCTGAAGAAACCAGGACAATGAATGGGGGGAAATGAAGCGGAGTCATTAATGGAAATTTCTCCTATTTCCCCGTGGGATTTGGCACTGGGGATGACAGGTATTGTCTCCAAAGCCATGAGTCAATATATTCCTGCCAGCCAGCGGCTCCCAAATCCACTCAGCCCTTCCCTGGCTATGAGGAGCTGATCTGGGGCTGACGCATTTCTGTCTGGGATTTCCTGGACAGAAACTCGTGCACGTGTGCTGTGGAATGGCACAGGGAACAAACTGCAGAATAAACCTGAGGTACCTGGGCTGCATCACACTTGCTGCAGGTGTGTGAAGCAACCCTGCCCCGTGTGCTCAATACAGCCAACATTTCCCAGAAAGTGGCACAAGATCTCCACATCCATTGCACAGATCTGGGAATTCAGGGTGTAGGAAATTCGCCCAAAACTACTGCACAGAAATTCCAATTGTGCTGCTCCTTTAGCCAGAAATCCCAGCTGAGGGGCAAATCCAGCCCTTGGAGCTTTCTTCAATGAGGAAAGAAAGGACAAAAAGTTACTTTCTCCATCTTGGCGAATCAAAAGGGAGGTGTGTGCAAATATCCAAGCCCAGAGCAGCCCTGCTCATCGCAGGGTTTTGCATCTTCCCATTCTCCTTCTCCTTGGGCTAATTACTGCCAGGTCCATGGATTTGGTTCACTGGCTGCCATATGGCTATTGTATGGTATTCTTTAAAGGTTTTATTCCCTGGGTTCAGTGGCTGTGTCCCACACTTGTGTCTTGGGGAAAATCCTGTGCCTTTCCAAGCACTTTCTCCACCTGTGAACTGGGTGTGGTGCTGCCTTGCTCTGCTCTAAAGTGGAGGTGTGAACACATCAATGTTCCTCTTGTTCCAGTGGCCATCTCTGACTTTTAATTAAATTATGGACAGCTTTCAGTGAGACTGTGCCACCTCTGCAGCCTGGGCCTCTGTAAGGCACTCAGTCCTACAAAATGTGTTTTTTAAAAGCCCCACAGAACTCACATTACCTTTGCCCTATTCCTGTGTCAGACATGAAAGTCAAGAATATTAACAGAGTGCTCGACCCTCTCTGAGCCAGCATCAAAAATGGGATGTATTCAGAGCAATCTTGAAAATTTTTTTTCCTCCCTTGAAAAATGATCAAGTAGAAACAAAGGCTGTTCAGGTGACAAATATTTCTTACTGAGAGTAATTTAAATCCATGAAAATGTTTATAAAATTAAGTATAGGTGAGTTTAGTGAGCCTGCTGACTTTATATAACTGGTTATTATATTAAATACAAGGTGTACTGTTACTACAGATCCATTAACATTCACCGTGTGCCTCCTTGTTCAAAGCACTTAATGCAGTTATGAACCTGTAAAAGGGATTAGTGGCTTTACTGCCTTAGAAAAGGATTCTTCCCCCTTTATTTTACAAATTTACGATTTTATTTCCAAAGCTGAAACAAAGGGAAGACTGTGCTCCAGCAAGGAGATGCACTGCTCCAGGCTGACAGCTGGAGCACTGGATATAGGATGGCAGCTCTTGATTTGTCAGCATGTTGCTATGGGATGGGAATCTGAGAGTGGAGTAAAACGCTATTGAGATATTCTGGGATCTCCTGGTGCTCGTGCACGCTCGCTCCATCCCTCGTCTCCACATTCGCTGCAACTTCCAAAGAGGAAAACAAATCCTCTCGATGAAGGCAGAAAGCACATCCCGCCTTTCCTTTCTTCTTTCTGCCTTTGTGCACGGGGCTAAACAGTGGGGCAGCACTGAGACTGAGTTTAGGGAAGTGCGAATGGGAGGGAGAACACAGCAAAGCCCCGCTCCTGGGGGCAGCAGGGAAAGGAAGGGGGGCTCAGCACGCTGGCATGGCCTGGGGCACTGAAACTGCGGCATCTCGTCCCCTCAGAGGCAGCTCTGTGTGGGATCCAGAGGCAGCTCTGTGTGGGATCCAGAGGCAGCTCTGTGTGGGATCCAGAGGCAGCTCTGAGTGGGATCCAGAGGCAGCTCTGAGTGGGATCCAGAGGCAGCTCTGAGTGGGATCCAGTGGCAGTTCTGAGTGGGATCCAGTGGCAGTTCTGAATGGGATCCAGAGGCAGTTCTGAATGGGATCCAGAGGCAGCTCTGAGTGGGATGCAGAGGCAGTTCTGAGTGGGATCCAGAGGCAGCTCTGAGTGGGATCCAGAGGCAGCTGTGAATGGGATCCAGAGGCAGCTCTGAGTGGGATCCAGAGGCAGCTCTGAGTGGGATCCAGAGGCAGCTGTGAATGGGATCCAGAGGCAGCTCTGAGTGGGATCCAGAGGCAGTTCTGTGTAGGATCCACAGCAGGAGACAGAAAATCTGCCTGCAGTAGAAATGCAGAGGGCACGTACTCCTAGCGAGCTCTTCCCATTTCTCCTGAGTGTCTGCACAGGTAAAAGCAAATTAAAATTTCCTCAATTAGCTGCTTCCATGTACAATTATCTGGTTTACATACCCAAATTAGAATAATTACATGCCTAAAGCAGCCATCCAGCTCCACACACATTTGCAATACTCCTTGAGTTCCTAATTTCACTTGAAAATCCACCTTTTGGTCTCTACACCAGCACAATTACGGAGCTTTTCTGTATGAAACAATAACATTCACTATTATCTTCCAATGTCTGCTGGAGGTATTTATCTAAACCTACGCTCACAACATCAGAGGACACACCATTAGCAGGTTACACATTTTTGTGGACTCGTTAAGGGCTTTAATTCACCTCTCAGCCTGACAAAGATGCAAGCCCTGAGCAAAGTGCCCCAGCAGAGGCAGCAGCAGGAAGTCTGCAGCAGGAAGGACTTTTTCACACTCAGGGTTTGTGGTGTCACCAGAAGTCCTTGATAAAGCCATGGTTGCATCTGTTGGGCAAGGATTTTGTCAGCACCAAAAGCTGTTGTGGGAGACCTGGGAGAGAGGTTGTCTCCTCCACCATCCCACAGCTACCCACTGCCCGTGTCCATAATCTATCCCAAATATTCTGCTTTCCTAACCACAGGAACCAGCTGTCTTCTCCTAAACTGTTACAGAAACGTCACTATCCTAAAACTAGAATATCCTATCATTCTGGGAGAACACTCTCCTATTAAAAAGCCCCACATCACATTTTTCTTCTATGTAACCTGCAGTGACACCAGCTCAGATGGATAAACTGAAAGTGTTTTACATTTGTCATTTCATGTCTGGTCGTTTAATTTCTGCTTTTGCTTCCACAGAACAAATCACCTTCCTCTTTATCTCTTGTCAGTAGTTAAAGCTTAGAGTGTCCTCAGCTAGGTGTGTTACTGTCTTGTTTGAAAACAGGCTTTTTACTGGACAAAACATTCATTATGTTAATTTAAAAATAAATGCTCTCAGAAACTTCATTATGAAGTAAGAGCTAATTTCTTTTGAGGGGGAAAAAAAAAAAAAAGCCATACAGGAAATAATGTAACAATGGCAAAAATGAAGCAAAATCTCATTCTTTACTTTGAATAATATCCTGACCCAAGCAGCCTGCAGGAAGATATTACTGTGTCCCACACACAATACTTCCATTGTGCAAAGCACCAATGTCAGATTGTGAATTTCCACGTGTGAGTGGAACTGTGGCTTGTTGATGGACAGCTTTCAGGGGGGCTGCAATGTCCCTGCAGCACCCTGCCCATCACCCCAGCACAACCGTAGGTTTTAGAGTCAAAACTCCCCTTAAGCCACTGAAATGCTGTGCTGAAATCCCAGCTGCTGGAAATTATTGTGGCTGCATGAAAGGCAGGAGTGGGATATTGATATGCACCAGCTGAAGCTCCGCTCTAACCCCAGCCTTCCCCTTCTCATCCTCATCCTCCTGCATCCCAGCAGTGCCAGGATGGGGAGGCAAGGCCCACTGGAGAAGCAGGAGCTCAGCATTTCATACATGAATTATAATCTGGCAGGTTTGCTGCTATTTGCTGGCTCTCGGGAGGTGCTGTGTGTGAGTATTGGCAGTGTATTGACTAAACTTCCCTGGGGGAGTTGTTTGGGAAGTTTTGGCACAAGTGGTACCAAGAGGCTGCACTTTGGGCTTGGTACTGAAAGTTACTTGAAAGCTCCTTAGATCTGGGAAATGGGGGGGGTTGTGTTCCCCTTCCCCTCCCACCCAGCCCAGAGATGGCAAATGTTCCTCACCTGTCTGCCCAGCACCCCCCTGCAGTTGTAAGAACCTTATTTTTGCAAGAAGAGGGAAGCAGAAAAATATAAATCAAATAAACACAAGAAATGTAAGGACAGGGGTCGGGTTACTTGTCGGTGGTGAAAGGGGAAAAGGAGAGTGTGGTTGGAAGTAAATGATATCTTCTGGTGCTGAGCCGCGGTTCTCAACCCGCTGTGTGAGAACATGAGGCAGCTCTGTCCCGCAGGTCAGGGAATACCCGTTCCCATTAACTGGCACTGCAAAGCCGGCAGCTCTGGCACACCCCGGGCCTTTGTCCACTGTCATGCTAATTCCTCCTCGGAAACAATTCCTGCTCTCTATTCTACCTTTCAAATGCACATTTTGTGCCATACCAGCTCTGCTGCATTCAGAACCGAGAAGCCTCAGGTTTTTCTTCCTGCATTTCTGATACAAGGAGGAAGTGCTGCTGCGAATACAATGGGAAGAAACAAATAATGATAACAAAGGCCCAAGCTCAGGGAATTCTTTCTGGCAGCAGATTAGGATGAAGGGAAAAAAAACTGTTGCAGCCCTCCAAGAATGGTAATTCCATGTCAGGATTGATCAATATTAGCTTGCTATTTATAGAACACCTTTCGTTCTGAGGCTCTGCGGTGTTTATAAATTAATAAACACATGTGCAAGAATCCCACCATCCATTATTAATGTTATCAGCACTTTCAGTTTATGAGAGATAATTATTATTTTTAACACCATGAAAGTCGTGAAAAGAACCACAACCCCACTTTTTGTATCCCCTTCTCTCTTTATAATTTGGGGAATTAAATGCTGTAGTCGCACTACAGCCCAGGGAGGACACACTCTGAGGTAAATACTTTTGCAAAAGTATGGCTCAAAAATTAACTGAACTGCCACGTTTTTCTCTGTCAGGGGTTACACCTGACAGAGTCTGGGTAATCTTACATGAAAACCTTTACCAAGAGAACACTTCCTTAACTCTGAATTAATGTGCACAGATGCCTCAGTCTCTCTCTTATCTCAAGGCAGATAATTTTGCTTCCTTGCCCATGGGAAGTTCTTTAAGGATCTGCCTCCACATCACAATTACAAGGAGCAGTAACTGCTACCCTTAAAGGCAGTTTTGGTCTCTGAATACACTTGGAATATGCCATAGGAAGTGAAGAAATTAATCTAGAAATGCCTTCTTCAGTTAGGAAACATTTTGTGAGACTCTATTTCCATTATTAGAATCTATTTCCATTATTTTGATGACAGACACTGTTACAAACACTATTGGTGTGCTTGAAATTTTGATTTAAGATCAAGACAAAGAGGAGAAAAACTTCTATAACTGAAAGCAAAATAGAAAATGGCCCCAAAAAGGAGAAGTGGAAAAAGAGGTGACATTTGAATTACACCTACAGCACAAGTGTCAGAACTGGAACATGGCTGTAAAATTCTGCTTTATCTACACCAAAAATCCAGCATCTTACAGAGCTCTCACAAGTCTGTAAAACAAAGTTTTCCAAGTTATTTTGTAACAAATGCTTGCCCTGAGCTCTCTAATGGAGTGAGGAAAGTTGCCTTAACAAATAGACAATTGAAGCATGTCGTCCTACCCAAACAATATATTTAGGTTTCAATTTTAGAACCAGTTCAGTGCACACCTACCTCTGTATGTGAGTAGTCAGCACAGGGTTGGGTTTTTAATATTAGACTTGTTTTTAATTGAAGAATGGTGTCAGGTGCTAATTAGCATGGGTGAATGTGCTTTTATTTTGCCATATCCAAACCATAGAAAGAAGCAGTTTATAAATTGAGAGTGAGAGGGCTGGAAGCTCAAAATAATCAAGGAAGGGAGAGGATTAACAGCCAGTCTCTAGACCTAACTCTTGATATTCAAGTAAAAGCCGTGTGATACTGGGAAGGACAATTTGGAAAGTTACAACAAAAGTTTAAGGCCTCTGGTGCTGATAACTGAGCCATTCTGGGCAGAGGGTATGACTTCATCATCCCGGGCTGTTTATCTTCCTGAGCAGCCTTTTTCATAGAATTTGTGTTTCACCAATGCATTTGTGTTCCCTCACTGCCCTGCACAGATGCACATGAAGCTCATTTCTGTTTTTAGCCCTTTCAGAGGAAGGGTTGCATGCCCAAGAGCTCTTCTCTCTCCTCCAGCCACAGCTCAGAAAAGATTTTACTTCTCCATGCAAATCTTTATTCTATCACTGAGTAGCAACAATGCTGCTGTTACTGCTGTTGTGATAGAGCCTATCAGACAACAACCCAGTGCTCGAATAAATACCAGGAGGATCCCAGAGATCTTTCACCAGACAAGTTACAAGAAAAGGGAACATTCGCATGGTGCTGTGCCGTCATTTTGAAAAGGATCCATTTGCAGAACAAAGAACAGGAACAGAACTGCAGGTTGAGTAAAATGAGGAAAAAAGTAAGACGTTTTCTTCGAGAAATCTGTGTGCTGCTGAAGAAGCTTCTGTTTACTTGTATTTTCCTACGCTAGTGCGCTGTGATAAGGAAAAAGAAAGGACGTCATGCTTGAAGTCTGTTAAAGTTCATACACAGTGAAAACAAAACAAAATCAAGGTCAAACAGAAAATCTTTAATAGCTGGACTGTCAATGCGCCTCACAGGATTTGAAATCTATGAGTTTACACAGACAGGATGTATAAAACAGGGACAGAACCCCCCTGCGACTCCTTTATCATTACAAAAACAAACTGCTCTACGTTAAACGCGCTGCTCAGACAGCAGATTTTAGCGGGGCATCAAAACACCTCCAAACAGCACCCAAATACCGCGGCAGGCGTTATTAAAGAATGCAGCAGTTTGGGCTGGAGGGCGAAGGGGGCAGAGCTGATGCTGCGGAGGGAGGCTGGGACTGAACGTGGGGACAGAGAGAGGGGCTAATGCAGGAGCCGGGCGCATTGCTGGGGGAGGGCGAGCCCCGCCGCGCTCGCTGCGCGCATCTCTCCGTGCATTATGCGATGTCGCAGGACCCTGTTTGTCCCCGCCGTGGCTCATCCGTGCCTCAGCCAGCCAAGGCAGCCCTGCGCTAGCCAAATCTGAGCCGTGTCTGCCGGCGCAGCCCCTGCTCAGGCGTTTCCTGTAAACACGCGCTGCCGCAGCCGCCCCGACAGCGCGATCCCGGCACGGGATCTGCTCTCAGATCGCGCTGAAAGAGGTGATTTGTGCAGAGAAACGCAACAACAAACCAAGCCGCAAAACGCCGATAAAGCTTCTCATAAGCCATTCCATTTTCTAGCCTCGCTCCCGTCCGAGCATTGCACAAACAATTTATTTTGTAAGTAAAGGCGCAACATGACCCTGATTTTGCAAATAGATGTTGTTGTGCAGAAATGGAGGGTGTAGAATTTTATATCCCAGCTCGCGGCCCAACAGCCCAAACAGTTCTAAAAAGGACGTCTCGAGCCATTAGGTCACCCTCTGATCATGGTTTCAAGCTTATCTCCTTGAAAGCCTAAACACTGCGTATTTACTTTATTTATCTATTCATGCCAGCAAACGGAGTATTTCATGTAATGACTTGACTGCTAGAGCAGGGGATTAAAAAAAAAAAAACCCAAACCAGCCAAATTTTGGGAGCCCTGGGAGAAGACTTGCCCAAGATCACGCAGGAAGTCTGTGGAAGAACTGGGACTGAACCCAGCTCCCCTAAATCCCATTTGTGCCTTAGCCACACGACAGGCCAGATTTAATAGCTGCCTAAATATGAATCTAAAATGAGAGAGTCCCTGTGCAGAAGAACAGAACTTGGCTGCTCTCCTGCTGCCAGGGACAGCCTGGGTGTTTTGCTGCTCAGGTCAGTTGTTTGAGACAAACACCCACAGCAACCCTCGAAAGATTTTAAATTTAGGTGAAGGCTTCCTGCTGCCTGCTCAGCTCTGTTTTCATTCTCCCTGACAGCGAGGGTTTCCCTCTGTGTGCTCTGAGCAGGACTTGAGCCAGATCACAAAACTTCCAGCCTGGATTTTTACATAATGTAATTGTACATAATGTAATTTAAAAGAACTCAGACATTTACGTACGTTAAGAGTTTGGGGACTGAAATGAAACTTTTCAGCTTTCAGCAGTGTTACTTTATTTCTTTCTGTTGTTATGGAGGAGATTATCACAATTTTGGGCTTGCTGCCTGGTTCCAAAGTCTAGTTTGGGGCTAGGTTTAATACTGCAAGAGTGTGGAGTAACATGCAGTGCAGAGCAGTAAACACAGGTTTGTCAGGGCGATTGTTGTAGAAGTTTTTGTCTCATACATAAAACATCGACTGGGGAAGCTTCTCCAGAAAGGCAGCAAATGTCCTCAACACAGGGCAAAACGGAGGGAGAAGAAAATCTAGGATTTATTTTTTCAAGTTGGCCCTTGCCTCATATCAAACATTTCCAGCGCCATGAGCATAAATCACTGAGGTCACCGTGGCTAATCTGTAAAAATAAATTGGATGTTTTCATTTCACTCCCGTAATGTGATATTATATGATGCATTTTGAGCAAAAGAAGAAAAGTTTTAAGATATTCTGAGCCTCTCTTTTTTTCCTGAAGCAGCCCTTTTATTTTTTTTTTTTTTGTTTTCCACAGAGGTCCCATATCTCAGTGGATAAAAACCATGCGGCTCCTGTGTTCTCTGCTAACTCATGTTTACAGTTATCCAGAGCCCTGGCTCAAGGGAACAACCCTTGTGATCAAGGAGGTCAATAGATTTCACACAGAAAAGTAAAATTTTTAAAAAATGAAAGGGGAAAGGAGCAAATAATGGGTTTTGGTGCGTCATGAGAACAAGAAATACCACAACACCTGACTCAGGGAGTCTTTAAGGACAACGAGTTCTGAGCAAAAGTACAACGTTAATATTTTTATAAGTTTGTGTGCCTTGAATTTGTTTTTATTCTTGTTTTTATTCTATTTGTTCTTCAATATAAGGCCATTCAAAATGCTAACATCAGAGCAGAATAAAAAGAGTACATTTTTTAACAGACTGTTAAGAGAGTCATTTGGTGTAGCAAAAACTGGTCACTCCCCCGCCCATTTCCAGCAAAATTCTGCTTTGTTCTCCTGGCCACGCTGCCATTTGTAGACAATCAATACTTAAACTGCTCCTGTGCTTCGAACTTGGGAGTGTTTGTGGGATCAGGTTTGGTCACGTAGTGCAAGGTGGTGTGCAGCGAGTTCCAAAGAAATGCAGAGCTCTTGCAAGACAAAGGAATATTTTGCATGCACGGATAAACACCCGGTCTGATACATCCTACTGCAAAAAACTCACATTAGACTGGCAGGAATTGTGCAACAAGCTCTCCTATGTCAATTCAAAACTCCATTCAGGGCAGTGGGAAGGCAGGATTTAACACCTGAAAATCTGTGAAGGAGCACAAGGTAAATTCCTTTTCCTCGTGGTTCACACAGCTGATGGACACAGAGATTTTTAACCGTCAGTAAATTAATAAGGCTGCCCCATCAGCCCATATGACCCTTTGAAGGGCCAGGACTTAAATATCTGTATTTTAAATTTTTGGCCTTATCAGGTTTGACCTCTTGATGAAAATAAATCTGCTTCAAGTCAGCGTGAGGCAACATTCAAATTTGCCAATAAAGATATTTCACCTTCCAGAATTACCTGGTGAGTAGACTACCTTGTGTATATTACACATTCTGTAATGGTTTTGATTAATCTTTATTTGCCACGTAAGTGACCTACATTTCAGCCTGGGTAGTGTTGCTCATTTTAGACTGGGAGAACATTTTGAGAAGAACTTTTAAAAAAACACATTAAAAAAAACCCCAAACACATGATTTTAGCTGCAATTATTTTAGAAATGTCCTCCATTCAGGCAGGATGATTTTTATATTGAAGGAAACAAGCCCCTGGGCGTGATGTAAACATAGTGATGTAAACTAAACTGACTTTAGCAGGTCTCGGTGTGTCTTTGGGGGAAAAACCAGAGACCACATGGAAACTCACCTCCTTCTTATCCCATTTATTTGAGGGAGGTGCTAACCTCAGAGTCTAGCAGAGATTAAGCACTTTGCTAACAGCATTACAGATTGCATTTAACTCCTAAAAACCTCCTCAGTGCCAAGTGGGATACTCGGAAATGTTCTTTAAGTCTTTGCCTGCCGCACTGAATTCCTCTGTAGTGGAAGTAGTCTCCATCCCTCTGGAGCAGAGAGAGCAGCTGGGTGTTCTGACTGTCGAAAAAAATGAAATATAGATGAAACCCTTGGCCTTTTTGGGGCAATTTGCACAGTCAATCTGTGTATTCTGTTCCCCTGCTGCTTGGGCAGCCCTGATGTGTGCCAGGCCCACCACTGAGCACTCGGGGATCATCGGCGCTCCAACCACACGACAAAAAGGGTTGGGGCCATCATCCTGAGTGGCTCACCCAAGGATGCCAAAGATCAGTACTTACAAGGTGTATTGGCTATAATTACGTTTGTGTCTGGGTGACACTGGCTCTGTGGCACTGTCTGGGTGACAGCGGCTCTATGCCCTCCGTTTGTCATTCCGGCGATGCCCATCGGCCAAATCCAGCATCACGAAGGGCTGAGCCTGCCCCATGATGGCTCAGGGGGAGATGGCACAGAGGGAACAGCACTCACAGAATCACAGAATAACTGGGACTGGAAGGAACCTCTGGAGATCACCCAGCCCACCTGGAGTAGGTGACACAGGAAGGCGTCTGGGTGGGCTTGGGACATCTCCAGAGAAGGAGACTTCCACGCCCTCCCTGGGGCAGTCCCAGGGCTCTGCCACGCTCCATGGGCAGAAGTTTCTCCTCACGATGGGCCGCGCTCTGCCCCGCGTCCATCGCTCCTTGTCCCGTCTGAGGGACGGCGCGTGGCCACCGATGGGCGTGGCCGGGGGGCGTGGCCAGCGTTGATTGAAACGCGCGGGGCGCGTGGCCAGCGAAGGCCCCGCCCCGTTCTGGGCGTGCCCGCGGCGCGGGGCGGGCCCATGGCGGGGGCGTGGCCCGGGGCTGCCCGAGCAACAGCTGCCGCGGAGCCGTTTACAAACAGTGCCCCGAGCGCGGCGCGGCCGCTCCCCCGCGGCGCCTCGGTCAGGTGAGGCAGGGCTGGGGGGCACCTGCCGGGGGGCTCCGGGCCCCCTCCTCCTCCTCCTCACCTTCCTCCGCCCCACCGGGGGCACCTGCGGGAGGCGCAGCCCCGTCCCTCGGGCGGCCTCTGCCGTGAGGGGCCGGTTGTGCGAGTGAGCGCGGGGGGGCCGCTGCCGCCGGGATGTCTGAAGGGTATGGGGCGCACCCCCCCTGCACCGGTTTGAAGCGGGGCTCAGAGCCCCCCGTCCCCGCGCTGTCCCGGCGGCCGTGGGGGACAGGAGGAGGAGGAGGAGGAGGAGGAGGAGGAGGAAGGGCAGCGCGGGGCCGGGGGGGCGGAGGAAGGTCCAGGTGTGTGTGGCCGCGCCGGCCCCGCCCGCGGCCGCAGGTAGCGGCCCCTCCCGCCGCCCCCTCCCCAGCGCGGGGCGGGCGGAGCGGCGGCGGCCGGAGCCCTTCCCCAGCTCCCTCCCACCCCGAAGTTCGCGCTGGCCCCGCGCTGCCGCCGCCGCCCCCTCCCCTCCCCTGCCGCCCCCGGGACGGGGCCGCGCTGCCGTTGAACACCTGGGGGGTCGCTCGGGCCCCCCCGAGGCGCCGGGCCGGGGCCGGGGCCGATTCGCGGCCGGGGTGGGGGTGTGCAGCGACAAGAGACTATTTCTTTGTGAGTCAAAGATGTTCCTGGAAGAAGGATTTGTAGTAAGTGGCTCATGGGGCGGGGGGGGGGGGGGGTTGTTAATGAAAAGTTTATTGATCCGTTTTGCCAGTTTTTGTTTCATTTACCTTTGTCTTTCCAAGACCGAAGCCTTCCCGATCATTTATTTAGCATCGTGTTTCTTTTTTTTTTTTCTTTTTTTTTTTTTTTTAAAGGGGAATAGGAAGTTTAGAAAATAAATAAATAAGCCTCAACTGACTTCTCAAGCAACAAAAGAGGTTGCCAGGCGAGGACAATAAAATTCTAGAATATCCACAGATTGGATTTCATTCCTGTTCCGTGATACCCCCTGGACTTTCTGTTTTGGGGTGTGAGGCTTTTTTTGTTTGTTTGTCTCCCACACAGAAAACCTGCACCCAAAGTAAGATCTGTATGTTCTCTAATGAGCCATCCCATAAAATGTGCTGTGTGACTCCCAGTAAGTATTTGAATTGAAGTGTAATAGTTTTGAAGTGGTGGGGAACAAAAATCTTTCTGTTGGGTTATTGATCTGCTGATGAAAGGCGTTTGAATGTGAAAAGGGTTTAGTTTAGGGGGGTTGTGTGTTTAAAGGTTTTTTTTTTAAGGCAACTTTTTTTTTTTTTCATTTTTGAAATGACCTTGAGAGCTTTAAAACTACATCAGTTTCTACCAGTGGGTTTGAGGGGGAGGCAGGAGCAGAAGAATCTAGTGAAAATCGAAAATAGAAATAGGAACTGAAGTATAGCTGCAGTGAAATATTTTCTTATAGAAGTATGTGAAAAGGGAAGTTTTTGTAAGAATGTGTGAAAAAGAAGAGAGGGAAATAACGCAGTTTCAGATGCGGGAGGGGGGGAGAGAAGGGAGCATATCATTCTTCACATTTTATTAGGCCGTGAAATGCAGGAGTGATATGATCTGGAAGACACAGAAATAAAACGCCTAACTACAAGTTGAATAGCAGGCATTGACTTGCTGACCAATGCTTCCATGCTTGGTGGGGGCTGGTTCTGTGGCTGCAAAGGTATCAGAGCACAGGGCTATGACAATGGCTTGCAAATGCTTTAACGCCATGTTTTATTGCTCTTAGGAGCTCTTATTAACTGGAGGTTTGGGAATACGACTTAGACTTTAATTTGGGATGTCCACACTGAGGTTTCAGCCTTTTCTTGGATAATAGAAAAGGACAGTTGCAAATAAGTAGGATAAACTGCATTCTTTGGCAGAGGGGGAGGGAAGAGGGAGAGGGTGGAGGAGGGTTTTTTTTTCTTCCCCTTTACTAGTTCTGTAACTGAGTCAATATTTTAAGATCTGTAGCAGGAATGTGGCTTTGTGATCACTGATCTTTCTGCAACGTGTTTTTTTTTAATGAGCAATCTCGTCATGCTGAGCAAAATACTTGGATTTTCGATCTCACAGCTCTTTCCTGACACCAGCATCTGAGTTTTCAAGTTTAGCCTTTAAGTTTTTCAGGGTGGTGAATATGAAAAACAAATAACTTTAGAACCATGGTTATTACAGTGGTTATTGATTGGCTTGGCCTCCAGCCAAGCAACTCTTCTGCATGCACCAGAGTTGCTGATTTAAATTCTGTGGATTCGTTCTCATATGTTAGTCTTTTTTAATCTTTAAACAGCATATATGGCAATTTAGGAGCAGTAGTTCAGTTTTTAGTTAAGGTTGTTCAATTATGTCTTCATCGCTTTGGAGTTGGTTGAATGACTTGACATGAGATTAAGCACAACAAAAGAAAAGGCAGGGGAACAACAGCTGCCTTCCAGTACCAGAGCTCCAGATTCTGAGCAGTTCAGCATTTTACCTTTTACTATTACGTGGTGTCAGGTTTAAATGTGAATATTTCTATTCGCCTTTACAAGAAGCTCAGGCTTGCTGATAACACATCAGCCACTCAAAGCCTGGATGTTCGTGTTTTGGGGGTTGTTTGCCTGCTGCATTTTGAAGAAAATGATCTGAGGATCTGATACTGAGGGGTGAATTGATCTCATTAACTTTTAAGACAAAAGTAGCAAACAGTCCCCACTAGTTAGTACTTGTTTAGTTACTGTGTGGTAAGAACTTTAAGGTGTGTCCTTAATGGCAACTGACGATTCTTGCAGCGAAGCCTTGTTTATTTTAGGTAGATGTTTTATACAGAATTTCCAGTGGGACAAATTACTCTACTGACTGCACTTACTCTTTCTGAAGGCTGACTGGGAGCATAAGAGAATAATTTTGCCATGCTGCAATCAGGATATATTTAAAAATTGAAGCCATTAAGTTTTGCTGTGTATTTTAAGGCTTTTCCTACTTCCTTTGTTTAAACATTCTCAAACAGTGCATATCATCGATGAGTTTAAAGCATTCATATGGCACTGTTGGGGCCAAATTTAAAATTTAAATGAATACCGACGTTCTTGTTGATCAAAATAGAAAAAGCATTTCTTTAAATAAGTGGATGTTTTCTGGTTTTGAGTGTGGTAAGGAGGCTATATTGGTATCTTGTAAACAAAGTTTCATATTAAGTAGTCTTTAGAGAATGGCTTCCAGGCTTTGCATTGGAGAATTTCTTTTTTTTCCCTCTTTAAGTGAATAATGTTTTTTGGTTTTGCTTTGTTTTGGTGGAGGGATGGGGAGAGCAAGATTTAGGGTAGGGGCTAGAAGGAGAGGGAGATAATAAACTTTTGCACCTTTTTATCAGACTGTCTTACACAAAAGGTTGCTTGATTCTGGTTTCCCCTTTCATTAGATCACACTCCAAAAATTCCTTTTTGAGCACTTACTTCTAACCTTCAGAAATATCTTCTCTTACCACTGTGTTTTCATTTAGAACTATGTTGATAGATTAATATGATATTTTATACAAAGTGCTAAGTTATTACTGTGATCAGGGGAAAATTATTTTAAAAGGGAACTGTGGGTTTCACTTAGACTTTCAAAACAGTGATTACAGTAAACTTTTAGTTACAAAAAAATCTGAGAGTTTGCAATTAAGAAGCTCTGGGGAAGTGTTAAGTAAATTTTAACTTCCCTTTGTTCTTTGGGACTTTCTGTTGTCCCAGCTCTTTCTAACCTGAATCTTGATTGGGAATGCATTGTCCTAGGAAAAGAGTCCATGCAGTGTATATGTAAATACACTCCCTCTTTCCTGTGTTATGAAATGCTGGCATATGGAAAGAGCAGCCCCCCTTTCCCCAAGGTAAAATGGGCTGAGCTTTCTTTTCTTTGCAAGAAGCTGAAAGAAGAGTTTGACCTTTGAACTCAGCCTCACATTTCCACGCTGCTTTCAGGATGATTAAATAACCAAGGATATTTGCCTGTGTCTTATGCTTATTTATCTCACTTCAAATGTTGTAATACGTAACTGTTGAGGTATTGTCTTTAAATATAGCAGGACAGTGCTTTGGGTTGCAGTAGGGCTGCCATGTGCCAGCTCAGCTCTCACTGGGGAGACTCTGCATTTACAGCCCCCCTCAGACACTTCCCACATCTCATATCTGCATTATTTGCAAATGGCTTTTTACTTTCAACCGACTTGGGGGCATTTCTGATTACTTCCCCCCTCCCCCCCCCTTTTTTAAGGTGACTTTAGGAACAAAAAAGTTTTTCTTCCTGGTGCATGAATGTGCTGAGGGGATTCTGCTGACTACTGTATGAGTGCTTTGAGAGAGATGTGACTCATTCCACAAGAGATTTGCAACTGAATACAAAAGTAAGGAAAAGGATATGACCAAGCTATGTAAGATTCTCAACACATGTTGTATTTTAGGATTAAAAAAGTTTTTTCAGTGTATAAACTTAACTTGGTTTTTATGTGGTTCCAAACAGAAAGTTGCTCTCTCAAAATAATTTGCTTTTAGAAATGAACTTTTTTTTTTCTTCAGTGAAATTGCCAAATAATATCCTTTTGTTGCTGATGAAGCCTGTTTATGCCAAATGTGGGTGTATGTCAATGAGAAAAATACATTAAAACTTCTACTGTTACAATCATATGACTTTGGTCAGAGCATAGTTTATAGCTTATCATAAATCTAGCACTCTTGATTCTTTCTCCTTTTTTTTTTTAAGTGCTGTGATAAGAGCAGGCTTTGCAGTTTCAAAGTAGAACAGGGTACACGCCTGGAAAAATGAGTTTGAAATTAAAAATATAGGTGACATACGTGTTTGGAAACACAGTGAGGTGGAATTGGTTATCAGCCTGCCTTGAGGATTTCAAAAGAAAGTACAAGAGGAAATGTGGTTAGGATATGCAGGGAAATCTATGTAGATCAGGGTGACTTCAAGATTGGAGCAAAAAACCATCCAAGCAGAAGTGAATAATTGACTGGATGGTGCTTTCCTATGTGCTGCAGATTTTATGTAACTAAAAGTATCAAAGTCTGAGTTTGTTTATGCGCAATAGGTACACTTGCATTCTCACTGTAATAAAGGGGGTGCAGTTTGCCTCTGATTGAGCTGCATCAGGGAAACTGAGGCCCTTGTGCTGTGCTTAAACGTTATTGTGATAGTTGAGAACTGTTCGGGTGAAATCCTGAGGTTCTCTTAGCCTCTCTTGGTACTCAGGAAGAAGCAAAATTAGATTTGCTTAGATTTACACCAAGGAATGATGTTTGGTACAGTGTAAGGAAAATGGATGTAAAGGTGGCCCAGAGAAGCCTCAATTTTTGTTCACCTTTCCTGTTTGTTTCTAACATTTTTTTGTTCTTATGCTGACAACACTGGGATCTGTAGTTGCCTGTTTTGAGGCTCAATTTCTTGCAGATGCTGCCTCTCCTTTACAGGCCAGCTTGGCCCTGTGCAGCCCAGGCTGTTGGATACATCATCCCACACACCCCTGTAGCCCACTGGTGAGGGATAATGTAAGGCTGGGTAACTAAAAAGTCTGCATCATTCTCTGGGAGATCTCCCACCTGCATGGGAGAAAGAAGGCAACTGCTTGAAGTGTCTGTTTCTATCACTTCTGTATTTTAGTACCTTCAGATGCTAGTCCAGGGAATGACTGAACTACAAGTAAATGTCTTTGCCTGCACTCTGTATCTATTTTCATCTTTCAAGGCTCACTTTTGCAAGCACCTAATTGTGGATGTGTTTGAGAGTGACAACTTCCAAGTGCTCTGCAGAGGAGAGGGATCAGATACTGCTCCGTTCCTTCCAAGGTGCAGCAGTTTGAGCTGTGTTGGGTCAGAGCTGGATTCAGAGTTGAAGCCAGGTGAGAGCACTAGGGCACATTAATGGCCTTAACAAAGGGAACTCTTTGGAAGTGACCACTTCTCTCAACTTCAGGAATAGTAAAATAGTCTCTTTTCCTGTTATTTCACCTATGCTGCCCAAAGGGATGCAACTTGCCTGTAATTGCTACAGAGGAACTCCTGGCTCTTGAGTAATAAGGAATTAAGTCTAATTTGGTAAACTGAATTTACCACTTTGTAGTTGTGGCTGCTGGAGAAACCTTACATCCCTCTGCCAAGAAGTAAAAAAAGTCAAATTTGCTTTTAAGGTCTCTGAAAATACCTTCTTCTAAATGAAAACCAAGAGTAAACATACAAGGCAGTCTGTGTAAGGTGAGACTGACTCAACAATAAAAATGTATCACTCATTCCACTGAGAGCCTTTACCTGCTGTGGAGAGAACAATAAACTGTTTTGTAAGGTAAGGGGTCATTGCCAGTTTAAGTGCATGTAACTTCTTGATTTAATGAAGTTGCATCATCCTATAGCAATGGTGAAATGTCTCAGACTTATTTAAAATAGGATTATTCTTGTGTCTTTCAGCTTTTGTACAACAGGTATTGGCCACTTCTGTTGTCTAAAGTACACTTTGGTTTTGTTGTTCCTGAGAAATTCTCTCCTAATCGGGGGTGGAAAAGGAAAAAAATCCAGCAGTTTGAGCAGTCCATCTGAACTTTAAAAGTCAATACTTACTTGTAGTGCTTCCTCCTTTAATGCCAAGAATTAGTCTCTTTTATATTTGCTCTTGCTCAGTGGAGGAAAAACATGTGCAAAATGCTGCAAGCTTATATGTTCCCTGCTTTAAAAGGCCTGATTGCATCTTTTGATAGAAGAGGCATTCAGTTCACTGAGGAGACACACTCAGCTCATCCATCCTCTGCCAAAACAGTTAGACATATAGCCTTCAAGAAAAAGGGACTCCACAGGAAAAGGTTTTTTAGAGAAAGAGGATATCCTTTGTTTTTATTAGTATAGATGTCTGAGATGGGGGGAGGGAGCTTTCCTAATATTGTTCATTATTAACTATGAGTTATTTTCCACTGGTGATTAAAATCCTGTTTGCGAGACTTCAGGGGGAAAATGACTCGCATGTGTGTCTGTTTTATCTGACTACAAAAGGGCTTTCAACACAAAATCTTTCTGAAGTGTGTGTGCAGAAATGCCTGGATAATAACAGTCTTGAATTCTGTATACGTCTCACTTTGGTTGTGTTCTTGTGAATTGTTTTAGGATCACTGCGTTGGAAATCTCTGTGGTGTTGTTAGAAGGGACTGTAACTGAGCTTCTCTCTTAGAGAGGATAAAAAGGATAAGCCACAAAAACCTTTCTAAGAGTTTAAGTTTAGGATAACTTTGAAATCTTCAAGCCTGAAGGATGAAGACTAACAAGAGGGACTTAAATTTGCAGATTGAGGGAGTGGAAATTCCAGTTTAGGGTCATCTTTTATGTTCTCTTTTCAACCTGAACATCTTCGTTTTGATCTTTCCTGCAACTGAAACAAACAACTCTCTTCCTCCCCTTCCTCCCCCTGAATCTCCATTTCCTTTACAAGTGCTTGTGGTAGTTCTTTATCAGGCTGAACTGTTAACAAAGTATTAAAAACAGTTTTGTGCTTGCACAGTTGGTATAAAAGGCTCGGTGTGGATGAGAAGCAGCATTGGGATCGCTCACGTGCTCCTCTACTAACAAAGAACACTCTGGGAAGTTGTGTGAAATGATCTACTGTTAAAAGATGGGAGTAGCTGTTTCCCTCCCTAGAAAGCAGCAGAATGCCCAGTAATGAGGAATAATTCATTGGCTTCTGTGCTGGTCTGCAAAATCAGGTTTTATCTGGGCTGGCTTTTATAACTTTTCCAGTGTTATCGTTTGATTCACGGGCAATGGATACTTGTATTCTTTGAGAAATAAGGTCATGATCTGTGGCGCAAATACTGCATCATCTTCCCTAAATTTAGGGACTATCCCTCCTGCAGACTGGGGTAGCAGAGGCATTTCTGCCTCACAGAGGAAACCCCCTCCTGGCCTGAAGTGTGACACACGCATTTCTGCTTAAGCGCAGAAAGGAAGTTCCGTGGTTGCCATAAAGCCCTGCTACCTGCAGAGACAACCCTGAAATTTCAGGCCGTGGATTTTGGAAATCTGACTCACCTTTTGGGACAGATGGTGAGTGAGAACCTCACAGTGACACTTGGCTTCAATTTCTGACTAAGCGTGGGAACTTAGGAATGCCAAGGCACACCAGAACTGCCCCCAGCATGGAGCTGGGGTCACTGCTGGCTTCTGCAGACACTACAGATGGCCAGGACACTGAAGGGGCATCTCAAAATCCTGGGGCTCCTGAATATTGTTAGGAACTGGTTTAGGGTGGTATTTGTGCTTAACTTTGTAGGTGTGGTGCAGCTGCCTTAGTTTTATGCATTGATATATATTTATATTAAAAAACATTCTAAATAAGATGAAGTTCAGCCTCATCTCAGGTTTTGAGGATTTGAAGTTGTGTTTATTTATGCGTGAGCTGCTCTGCCTGTGATCAGTGTTACACCTGAATACAGCTGTGCCCAGATAAATAAGATAATATACATAAGGTAGTTTTTATTTGTGGTCTCAGTGAGGAAAAAGTGATGTTAACTGGCTTGTTTTATCTACGTTCCTTAGGCAGAACTGGAACAACTACAGCAAATCTTTGAAATTGAAATAATTTTAAAAAAAGGTGTTAAACTTGTAATTTCCAATAAGCAATCAGCAGTGTAAAATCTATTTACCAGCAATCTGTTCTGGGGCATAAACACACCAAGAGGAAAGAACAGTTCATGTAAAATGACTCTTGATATCCTGAAACGTCTTGAAACATGAGGAAAACGGAAGGGTTTTTATAAGTGGAAATGAGAGTTACATATAAGTTTCTCAAGTCCAATAGACCCAGTAAAAATTAAGGTGGTTGATTTGCAGCAGCTGGAAGAAGCTGGTCAGCTGAACAGCGGTAATTTTGCTGCTGGCCTTGAATTCGAGAATCTGAGAGTTTGTTGAGGTAGTTGGGTCTGAGTTTTTATCTGCCAGAGCAGAAAAGTAACTTTAGTGTCCTGGATTTGGCTGTAACTCTTCAAGTTTTCTCACTTCTCTTTTTCAGAAAGTGTTGCAGCAACTACTTTAACTTCTGTAATTGTTCCAGCTTGCTTTTTACAGTTTAACAATAGCTTTGCATCACAAAACTAGCAGGGAATAGTTGTTTTTCCTGAGACTTGCCATGCAACTTTTATTCCCAGTGCCTCTGTAATGTGTTTAAAATGGGAAGTTCAATGGTTAGACTTGCTATTCTCCAAAAGGTGTGTCTAGATGTTTTTATTACATATTCATGGAAATTTTGAAATGCAGGAAGTAGAAATGCAATAAAATTACTCCTGATAGGTCATTTCCCAAAGAAATCTTAAAGACTGTAATATGTTGTCTTTGGTTGTGTAATTTAATAAGAATAAATTAAATTCCTCTACAGGCACTTAATTAAACTTTTCTCTGTTTTAATAATCCGTTTAAATGCAGCAGGGTTTTGGTGTGGTTCTTAGGTTGTGTGGCAAGTGCAATGAAAACACGATGTTCTCATCTGTCCAGTGGAATCTTCATGTGTGTTTTGTGGTGTTTATAAATACAATGGGTATCGCTGTGAACCTGCTGAAACACTTAGCCAAGGATGACTCAGTTGAGAGCTGAAGTTTGCTAAATGCTCAGGCTAAAACCTCTCCAGTAGTTCTATTCTTTCTTCTTCTCGATTTAAATATATTTCTAGTTGCATCAGGTGCAATAGGTGGCACCCTGGAACTGAGAGGAATTGGTCACTTCTGAACAGGTCACTCCAGGAAAATCCCAGGGGTTCTGTGCAGGTTCCTCCTGCCCTGCTCACTCCTCTTGGAGCAGCCCCTGGGACCTCTGGGCCCTGGACTGGGCAGGAGGGACAGGGGGACATTTACAGATGGGCAGGGAAGTCACAAGTGGGATTTCTTGACTTGTTTTATTGTGAGGAGCTAATTCATTCTAAATTTTCAACCTTGAATTCATCTGTAGCGAGTTTATCGTTTGCAGCTATTGGAAGGAAGGATTTCCTGTTTTGTTCTCTTCCTTCACTCAGTATCTCTGATACTGGTGTGTCCTTTTGTCTTCTGAAAGTGAAAGAAGGCAGAAGAAACCCAGGTACTGTATTTTATTTGTTAATGCACAGACCTTCAGCCACAGTCACAGTGTTGCAGGTTGTCTACTTTTCTAAGGAAGCAACAGAACTGAGGCAACTCTGGACAGTTTTTCTGCTGCCTACGGGGTTTTGAATAACAGGAATGTAATTAATAAGCAGCTTTGGTCCTCAAATCCAAGGCATACTGTCTTCAGTAGGAAGAGAGGTTTGTTACTAGTGGATAAAATCCTGGTGGGGGTATCTGGGTTGTAGTTCCAGCATGTGTTGGCTTGTCTGAACAGCGAGAGCATAAAATCCTGCCTACTTGTAAAAGCTGTGGATCTAATCAGAGTGAAGTGTGTAATCACCAGATGCAGAATAAGAGTACAGCTTTCTAACTCACTTCCTGACTCCAGTACTTCTATTGTATCTTCTTCTCAGTTTAAATATATTCCTGTCTAGTTGCATCTGCACTTTTCTTCAGAAATGCTACCTGCAGTTTTTCTCCTGGTCTGTAGGTGCTCTCTTCTGCATATCCAAGAGCAATAGCTGCCTGAGCTGCAAAGAGGCATTTCAGATTCCTGAAACAGGAATATCTTGCTCTGTTTGCAATGCTGCCTAGAGGATGAGCTGTGGCTGCTGCTTAGAACTGTTCAGAGCCTCCTATTAAAAGCAGTGAGAGCGCCGAGCAGTCAGCACAGCTTGGTGGAGGGTGCAAAGTGCTTTGATCCATGGCAGAAGTCTCCAAAGGGCTTGTTCAGACCTACTGATGGCCACTAAAATTGGCCCCAAGCTCTTGTTGAACTCCTCTCGTGACCCAGGTGTTGGTTGTACACTCTGTGTTTGTGTGGTTGTGAGGACAGGTTTTATTTGTCAGACAGCTGAGATGGGATTGAAGCAGCCCTGTTTCCAAAGACTTACCAGAGAAAATGTTATTGATTGATTGATTGAGGTGGATTTTTCACACATCAGTTACCAACCTGGGGCCTTCCCTGGATGTGATCTGTGCCTGTCCCTTAAATTCTAATAAATCTGGAGCTAAGGCTGTCACAGTGTTTTATCCTAGGCTGGGTTTGGGTAGGGCCATGTGTGGTGGCCCGTGTTAGAAGGAGCTCTCTCGTCCCTCCTCTCACCTCACCTCAGAATGCCATGAAGGACAGGACACTGAGGGTGGATTTTGCTGCTTCTCATCTGTTTCCTTTCTCCAGTGACTTAATTCTTGTTGCTCTATTGTGTATTTGTTGTAGTGCCACAAAGTAGGAGCATAACAAACCCTAATTGGCTTTTTCTGTTTGTAGACATGAGCAAGGAAGTAGTGGATGATGAATTCCAGCAGTTCACTTTGTGGGACTTTAGGCACTGTGCTTTGGATCTGCCTTCATGCCCCAGAAATGCCTCTGGCCTGTCTGTAGGATGATTGTTCCACCTCTTCCTGCAGAGCACTTCCCTGTGGCTCTGAAAGCAAATGCAGTCAACTCCTAAGTTTGTTCCACTTTTTAAATCTTGCCTGGATTTTTTTTTAATTTGGAACTTAAGTTATTTTCAGGCAGATACTCACTGAGCTTTGCTGCAGCATGTTGGGTAAAAAATACCTCTTAAAACTCCAGTAGAAACAGAACGAAAAGGCAAGTTGAAACATGCAGTATAAAACATGCTAACCAGCAGCCTTTGATATGTTTTTTCCTTAGTTTTACAAAAGGGAAAGTTTTTTGAATACTTGAGCTTCAAACTTTGGTTATGGCTCCTTCACCTGCCTACAGGGAGTGAGGGAAGGTCTGAGCTGAGAGGGGAAGGGAGAAAGGCAAGGGCTGCAGTAGCAGCAGAAGTGTCACCCCTCAGCCTGAACCTGCCTGTTACAGGAGGTTTTTGAGTCATTGTGCAGAGAGGAAGTTTTAATCACGGCAGTGATAAAACTGAAAACGGGGATAAAGGGCATAGTTAGAAAAGAGACTTTGGCTGCAGAAAATCCAGGTTCTGTCACCATCAGCAGTGATTTGTTACCTCTCAGACTTCCCCCTTAGCCTGCAAGATCCTCCATTTGTGTTTAGCTTAGAGTAAGTCTTTGGCCCAGGCCTGAAACAACTTGGGATAAAAAAATACTTAGAAGTGTCTTGATATTAAATATGCTGGTTGTGTAAACCTGGGTTAGAGGACTGGGCAGTGAAGAGACTTCAGGCTTTGGAGAAGCAGAAAAAAATGAAAGACAAGCAGCTGGCAACAACAATTTTCTCCTGTTACTGGCATTCTCGTGTGGTGGTGTCTTATTTTCTATTTTATTTTCTATTTTTACCCATCTTCATTAGGCCCCAGGATTTTGTGGTCTGCATGATGGGAAGGAGGTGCTGGCTTTCCAAATTAAAAGCAAGGAGTGTTCTCAGAGCAAGGCTGCAGGAAGTGGGTGAAGGGTTTGAGATGTTGGATCCTTGACTCCTGCCGGTGTGTTCTGAGGCTTCCTTCCTTAGGTGGTTCTCTTGCCTGGGCTGGTTTCTACTGAAATGGTGTTACATTTAATGCCTTTAATGCCTTTTAGATTTAATGCCCACCTTTTTCTGTTCAGAAATTTTTCTGATCAGAAATTGCTGAGAGTCAACTGATAACCATGTCTTTTATCTGCTACAGCACCTTCTCCTGGAAACCTTACTGTTGCAGGGCTGTGGTTGAATTGTTGTCCTTTCTTTGGGTCAAATAAAGCAAAATGCTTCATTTTTTTCCATATAAAAGCAAGGCAGAGGTGGAAGCTGAGGTGAATTTTAAACCCCAACTGTGTCCATGTTTTCTGCTCTAAGAGTTACAGAGCATTATGTGTTTTGGGGCATATTAATTCAAGTCATGTGGTCACTGACCAGCTGGCTCTTAGGAAATAATTTGCCAAAGTTTGAGTCAGATTTTGAATGAATTCTTTTCATTAGCTATTGCTTTATTTGGAAATGTCTCGGAATGATTTCTTTGCCGTTTATATTAGTCTTGTATTAGTTTGCTAGACTTTTCCTTTATCCAAAAATTTCATCAACTGGAGTCCTGAACTCCACAGAACTCTACTTTATCAGCCCAAAGAGTGGTGGCCATGAAGTTGCTGCTAGCAGACATTACAACTTTAGTAGACATAGAGATTTAAATGGGAGTTGTGATTAAAGAATTTTCTTTTTATAATGTAATAGTTGGGCTCTGGGATGATTTAAATACTAAACCACTGTTGAAGAAACAGTGTCATTAGTTCATATTGAACTTTGAGGTGTTCTTATTGTACCAGCCCAAAACTGTCACAGACATTGTAAATTTGTGGGTGATAGGAAAAGCTTTGAGTAGTGGGGCTGGTGAATAGTTCTTAATACAAAGATTTGTGCTGACATTTCCTGTGTACCAGAACTATAAAAGCTGATTCCAAGCTGTCTGGTCTTAAAAGCTTTTTGCTCAACAGCCTTTAGAGGACAAACAAGTGAAGTTTTGCTGTGGTTTTACAGGTTCAAGGAAAGGTTACTTGGGCTGCTACGTTTGTTATGAATTCAGGAGTGCATTGAAATATGGTTTCAGCAGCTTTGTATAACTGGGTAAGAGCAGGTTTAGAAGGGACAGAGAAAGTCTTGCAAGAAAATAACAACTGTAAACAGAGGGATGTTCAAGACCAAACGATTTCAGCTGTGGCAGGTAGAAAAGCGACCAAGTGCCTTCTACCTATGCCTCATTGGCTCTTAAAAATATGCTTTGTTCTAAAGCACTTGATGGTTCTCAGCCCTAATATTTTCATTATTTGGGAGACAATACTTCTATTTTGACAAGTCTGACTAACTCTTCTCTCTTTCGCAGGTGCTGGAGTTCTTTGTGGCACTGAACTTGGCCTTGAGTGTATTTTATCCAATGCAACTATTTGAAGTGTTTGTACAACAAAACTAAGTGCAACTGACTGTATCTGTAGACTTGAAAAAGCTGAAGAAACAATTCAGAAAAACCTCATCCCATCACTGACTGAACCTTTGGATACATTTGCTGGCATGTGTGGAAGCACATAAAGCTGAAGAAGAAATAATTTTTTGCTGGTGGGGGGGGAAAAAAAAAATTTTTTTTTTCCTGGCAGAGGTTTTCCAGGTCAGCAGACTTGTAAGCACATGTTGGAGAACTCTACAAGTGTCCTTACTGTGATCAGGGAGCACCCCCAAAGAAGTGCAGCCTTCCACTAAGACATGTAATAGGGAGCAGAAGGGAGGAAAGATGCCAACGCAGCCTCTCCTGGCATACATGGACGGACCCGATGGAATAGCCAGCGCCGTTGGTGCCCAGATGGAGAACAGCGATGCCTCCATGACAATAAAAGGGACAAACACCATCTCCTACAAGAGCTTGCAGGAGAAGTTCCTCATGCAGGCTGAGGGCTGCATGCCCCTGGACTGCATGTTCTGTGACGAGAGTTTTAAGCACCCCGAAGAGCTGGGGAAGCACGTGTTAACTCAGCACAGGCCCACGCTGTGTGAGCCAGCCGTGCTGAGGGTGGAAGCAGAGTATCTCAGTCCTCTGGATAAATGTCAGGTAAGAACCAACTCACCCTCACCGAGCAATGAGCAGGACAGTGAAGAACTTAGCTGTAAAGTTTGTGGGCAGACGTTTGATAAAGCTTTTGACATTGAGGCACACATGAAAAAGCATAAAGATTCTTTCACATATTGGTGTAATGTTTGTGGGCGAAGATTTAAAGAGCCGTGGTTCCTCAAAAATCATATGAGAACACACACTGGAAAACCTGGTTCTAGAAACAAGCACCAACAAGGCTCTGAAGGCCCCATAACAATAAATGAGGTGGTACAGGAGCACGTAACTGAAAATGTAACGTCACCTTACAAAATTTGTATGGTTTGTGGTTTCCTATTTCACAATAAAGAGACTCTAATTGAGCACAGTAAAGTGCACACCAAAGAATCAGTTCCCAATGGTGAAAGCCCCCAAGTGACTGCTGAAGTCAATGCAGAAGAAACATCTCAAAACCAGGAATTTTTCCAGTTCTTGAACTTAAGACCAAATTCAGTTCCGGAAAAGGACAAACTGCAGAAACTTGCAAAGTGGATCGCTGAACTAGATCCTTTCACCACATATCAAGCATGGCAGCTGGCTACCAAAGGTAAAATTGCAGTTGGCCATGGGCAGATTAAAGAACCAGGGCAAGAAGGAAGTACAGACAATGATGAGTCATCTTCAGATAAAGAAGAACTCTGTGAAATTTGGAATGCAAATAAAAGTAGCCAGGCTGAAACTACAGGGAAGTCTAAGGTAAATAAAAATAGCAGTTTCACAGGGAATGGTAACTTAACCCAGGACAAACTGAAACATCCCGCTGGTGAAGTGCCTTCTATGGAGATGGATTCGAAATCATCCCAGAACAAAGAGAAGCCAACCCACTGCTCCGAGTGTGGGAAAGCCTTCAGGACATACCACCAGCTGGTCCTTCACTCCAGAGTGCACAAGAGGGACCGGCGGGGTGATGGAGAGACTTCCACTGCTGCCAGGACCTACTGTGCAGATATCATTGCAAACCTGGAGGAAAACGGGGCAGCAGAGAGAATGGAAGGAGGCTCTGAGGATGGCTCTGAAGATGGGCTTCCAGAAACAATTAATTTAGGTGAGTAGTAGCACTGGGAGCACTTCAGTTTGAAGTGGCTTTTACTGACTTGTTTAGGAACTCCTTAGAGCCAAAGAATGCGTTGTGCCTTTCTGTTATCTTTCCAGAATGTGATAGGAAATGTTGAAAAACTAGATAGGGAATGTTATGGTGGGGGAGAGGGAACAGAGAAAAATGAGAGGGAAAGAAAGGTTTGGATGCTGCCATTTTGCGGTCTTTGAAGTTGTGGTGGGCCTTCTTGCAGTTAGTTACTGGAGTCATGGAAATAGTTTTCGTAACAATGAGTTTAACAATCAAAAATTCACTGTTTACTCACCCCTTTTCTCTCTCTAGCTTTACTGGATGCTTTGGAGTGCTCCATATCCCTTCTCACCCAGCACGTGTTTTCAAAGAGTATTTTTGAAGAAATAATTGCAGTTTCACTTTTTTCCCCCTCTATCTTGTAAGGGCAAAAAATGCTCAGTGTTCAATACCAGCAGTTCTTAAGACCCTGAGAAGTAAAGAATTATTTAAAACTTTGTCTAACTGCAAGTTCAGTGTTTGTTTTGAACAGTAATTTGAAAGCCTAAATGTCAGAGCCAGCACGTTTGAATCATTTGTGTCAGGGCACAAGCTGTTAATATGTGGACATGTATGTAAGAGAGGTTCATCTTTAACTCCTCTGCCTTGAAGGACTGCTGACGGTGTGGATGGCCTCCATCTGTACATTACCCAGGATTAATTCTGCATGTCACAGTGTCCCAGAAAAGCAAGTGATACTGAATGATTCCTTAATTGAAAAAGATGGCATGTCAGAGGACAAAAAGAAAGTCTGGCAGCTAATCTCCCCTTCTCTGTGACATGGGCCCAGCCGGCAGTTCAGGAACAGACACTTGCATAATCTCAAGGCAAGACACGACGTACAGAATGTCCTGGCACCCACACAGGGCTGACTTTGCCATTTCTGGTAATGTGCAGCCCTTTATTTTGCCTCCAGGAACAAAGGAATGAAATGATTACCTAATGTGAAGTTGCTTGTTTTGTTTCTCAGTCTTATCCTAAAGCAGAGCAGATTTTGGTGTGAGCTGCTGAGTCACACCTCTGGAGACACGAGCTGTTTGTTCAAGTCAGCCAGGGCTGAGCCATACGCAGCATTTCCAGGAGAGAAACTTTCCAGCAGGCAGGAACCTCAAAGAACTCTTTTAAGCTCTATTATATATCCCACTTCTTAGTCACACCAAAGGTCTCTTTCCTCCTCCTGGTTTCCAGTCAGCCTTGCTGTGGGTATTGAGTGGAGTTGTCTGGATTTTCAGTGCAAGCTGCAGGGCAGTCGCAGTGGCTGCTGGTGGTTGTTGGGTGAATTCTCTGCCATTCCGCCGTCCCTGCCGCCCTCCTGTGGCACCTCCTGCCTCTGCACTGGAGTGGAACTGCTGGGACATCCCTGGATTTGTTCCTGGAATACACGGGTCACCCATTGGGACACCCTGGCACTTCCTCACTCCATATTAATGGATTGAACTAGGACTCATCAAATCTAAGGATGCTTATAGGAAATATTTTTCATCCAGTCTAAGGAGTGTCTCTACATAGACTCTCCACTGATTAGCACAGAAATAATATCATCATTAGAATTAATTAATTAAAAAAATGCATCTTTGCCTTCCTTCCCCACCTCCCTGTGTTTGGCTGTGGTGCACAGAGCACATTTAGTCTGAATCATCCCAGTCACACTAATTCAAGCATTTCCTTTAATAAAATAACACAGTTTATAACC
The DNA here is from genome assembly GCF_965178545.1 of Coloeus monedula. Taxonomy (NCBI): domain Eukaryota; kingdom Metazoa; phylum Chordata; class Aves; order Passeriformes; family Corvidae; genus Coloeus; species Coloeus monedula. Next base: position 14,622,516 of record NC_138797.1, read on the forward strand.
TGTGTATTTGAGATGGGCCATTCTCCATCAAGATCCTGTAGATCAATAGAGACAAATTTTTTTCTTCTTCTTTGAGCCCTTGTTTTGCATCTTGTTTGTTCTCTGGGCTCCTTGGTCACAGTCACAAACCGCAGTGTTCTGGACAGAAACCTTTTTAACTCTTGTGCTCTCTGATTACTCAGAGTGCAGTAGAACAGAGCAAAAGTTACTTGTAGACCGTAGGATTTGACAGCAGTTCATAATTTTATGTTTTTCCTTGAAAAAACACTGTGTTGAACAAGACTGCAAATTTGCGTTTGCTCTTCATAATATGCCTGTATTTTCTCCCAAAGATAAAAATGAAGACAGTTTGGAAAGAACAAAAGTTAAAACCCTCGGAACCTCCAGAGAATGCAGCTACTGTGGAAAGTATTTTCGCTCCAATTATTACCTCAATATTCATCTCAGAACTCATACAGGTAGATGGGGGCTTTACCTTTGGGGGAGGGGAGGGAAATCTGCTGAATCCACTTGGATGGAATGTTTGGTTTTTGCTTATGAAAAACAGAAATTGCCTTCAAAATTGTTGAGTAAGGACAAAGTTTTCTCTAATTCTAAAGAAAAAAATCAAATAATTGCAATTAAAATTTATTGGAATTATTTACATAAGTATATATATTTTTGAACAGGGTTAATTACATTAAGTATTGTTGAAACTATATATTTAAAATTTTAGATTTTTTTCTGCTTTTAGCAGTGTAGCAAAAGTTTAGGGTTTGGTTTTAGTTTAAAAACCAGCCTCTTTCTCAAGTGTTAAGTTGGTTATCTGCCAGCTGCTGCTACCTGGGGAAAAGCTGAGTCTATTTATCAACTCAGCTCCTTGTTTTGCATAGCCAGACAAACCCTTCCTACGCCTGCCTGTGTGCTCCTTGGGAAGCAGCTCTGTTTACAGCTGAGCTGTCCCGTTTGTGTTGGGAATAGGACACTTGTGGGATGATCAAGGGCTGCAGCTTGTTGGGGTTGACCCAGAGTTCCACTCCCTGCTTATCTCTGCCAGACACGTTGTCAGCTCCCATCTCCATCCGTAGCCAGCGTGTGGAAGCATCCCAGCGTAGCCAGAAGATGTCACTGTAGTTAGTAAAAGCATTAAGATACTGTTGTTTAAATGATTTAGATGAGTTTGGGACTTTGGAGTGTGTGAAGGGGAGAGAAGAATCAATTTTAGTGGTTTAGGGTCCACATTATTCCCTTGCGTTTGTGATCGAGACTTCAGATCTCGTCAAACTTACTGATAAATCTGTGTTGCAGGTGAAAAGCCGTACAAATGTGAATTCTGTGAGTATGCAGCAGCCCAGAAAACGTCCCTGAGGTATCATTTAGAGAGACACCACAAGGACAGGCACGGTGACAATGCAGCTGATGGGAAGGGTGACAGCAAAGGTTCCCTGCGGGGTCAGGAGACGGCGCTGTCGCTGGCTGCTGATGCTGCTCCAGAAACCAAAAATTTGAAGAGGCTTTTTGATGGTGCCAAAGATGCTGAGAGCTGCCCACCTGCCAAGCAGCAAAAGGAAGTTCTGTCCTTGAGCAATGCAATAGGCAGCACTGTCTTCTTAAAAGTAAAGAACAATTCCAGGGAATCGAACAAAGGTTCTGTTTGTAGCAATCTGAATCAAATACCTGAGAACGTGCCCACTCCTTACCCGGAGAAACTAAAGGCTGAGAAGGAAACAAAGGAAGCTCAGCCTAAAAGAGAGAGAAAGGCTTCTGTGGCATCAGAGGAAGATGATGTCCAGTACATCTGTGCTTTTATTGGTGGCAAAAATGTGAACGATGTGCAAGAACGCACTGAGAACTACAAACGCAGACCTGTCGTGGACTGTCACGAGCAGCCCTTGGACTTATCCAGTAAGACTTCCCAGGAATGTTCAGTGGTTGCAAGCAGAGGCCTGCTGGCCCCCAGCACCTGCCCCTTCTGTACCTACAGGACATTTTACCCCGAGGTCCTCATGATGCACCAGAGGCTGATGCACAAGTACAACCCTGACACGGTTAACAAGAACGGCTACAGGAGCAAGGCCGTGGCCAAGGCCCGGCGCACGGGCTGCCCCCCGGCCCTGCTGGGCAAGGATGTGCCTCCTCTGCCTCTCCATTCCAGTAAAAACAAGGCTTCCCCAAATCCACAGCAAAAACCCTTGCAAACAGGGAAAGCCAAGCAATGTACTCCTCCACAGAACAAAGCCTCTCTCTTCTCAGCGAGTGAGTCGAGCAGCACAGCCCCGAGTAACCTCAAGTCTCACAAACAGCAAAGTAATCTTGGAACTCAGGCAAATAACTACAGACAACCTCAGCAAGAAGTGCACTCCAGTTCCAGTATCTCTCCAGTACTGGACAGAGTGAAAAGATCTGAATCTAAAATCAAAGCTCTGGGTGCCCCAGTGACTCAGTCTGGTCTAATCAGCAGCAGCATGAATGGGGTTCTGGAGTCTCACCTCAGTGAACCTGGCTGGGCTTGCCACCGAGGGAGAGACTATCTCTGTAGTAAATCTGGGAGCAATGCAACTCTGGACTATGGAGAAACCTCTTCCAAACGGATGAAACCCACTCTGGTAGCTGTGGAGCACCTGGACTCGCCAATGGCTAATTACAGGAGATATGAAATGAGCAGATTCCGTGTTGCAAACAGATATGCAAATCTGCTACCTCAGGAATATCCTCGCACCAAACCCGCATCCTCTCTTCTGCCAACCAAACAAGGGCTTCTCAGTGCAGATGATGTTGATCCTCCCAACGTATTGACTGCTCTCAAACCTTACGAGCCATACAGCTCTGCATCACTTTATGGTTCTTGTGGATCTAGCAATGGCCAAGTAACCAGCTCGACAGGAGAAGGTCAGTCCCTCCTTCCTCCTCAAATCTCTTACGCTGCTGCACAGGGAGGTGAATGGGATAGAAATAAGTGTGTGCCCACCTTGAAGCATTGAAAATATGTCATTTCACCAAGTCCAGCCAGTGCTTGGATTTTGTATTTAAAATCCAGATTCAGCAAACTTCTGGCTTGGGGAATTAGGCATGGAACGTTTGAATTTTAAAGAGGGATCTGGAGTTCCTCGAGTTCCCCCCTCCCCTCTGTCATGGGTCTCTGATAGCAAACGTGCATTGTTTGCTCATCAGAGCACTCCAGACATGTTGACTAATCCAGGATATGGAATGAGCCTTTCTGCTTAATATGCCAGAAGTCTTGGACATCTGGAATATTAATAAAACTTCTTACAAGAAAAAAAAGCTGTCGTGGACAATTGTTCCCTTCAAGAGCAGAAAAGGATGTATAGCAGATCATAAAACTGATTTAAATCTTCGACTTCTGCTCTTCAGTGAGTTTTTTTTTAATGTTTAACATTTAGTAGGAACAGAATACTTTGTTAAATCAAGACAACAGATTTCTGCTATTCTAATTATGGTGTAGTAATGCTCTGTGGAAACTTCTGGGCCTAGCAGAGATAAATGATTTGTGATGTATTGGGAGAACTCTGGTACTTTTACAAAATACATACTTTTTGTGTTTTATCCTTGGTCAACATTCTCAAAACTTAGCAGGAGACCAAGATTAAAAGGTGCTGGGTGATATTTAAGCAGTTGTCTGACTGTTTGTAGAAGCTGGTATTTAAGCTGAGGTCAGCATGGACTTAGCTACAAATATAGGACTTTGAATTTTGAAACGAAGATCCCATTATAAAAATGAATAGCCTGTGTGAGCTGTGTAGTCTTGAAGTCTCTGAAGTTCCTGAACTCTGAATGCTCCCATTCTCTGGAAGCAGTAAAGTTGCTCTTCTGAAGTAAGTCTGGGATGGTAACAAGCAGGGGTGTGTTCCCTTAGGTCAGAGCAAACTGCAAATACTGAATCCACTTTTAGGAGGAAAAAAGAAATCTATTTGCTCACTCTGTTCTGGTTTTTGTTTGCTTGTTTTAATGTGGCAGGCTTCAAAAATGTATCACAGTTACATGTAAATGCGCAGTGGGTTATAGGGAAAGGTGAGGGAAAGCGACACAGTTTTGTGTCCTGGCTGGGCAGGGAGTGGAGAAGGAAAAGCACCACAGCTGAGTCACTGGAGAGGTGGGGAAATGGACTTAATTCCTGGTTTCATGCAGAGCTTTGTCTGTGTACCCTGAATTGCTCTGAGAAATGCAAAATGGGCACTGGGTTCTGCACAGGGGTGCCCTGGAACACAAGTGTTGTTGCTGACCTTGGGTTCCTGATGATGTGAGAGGATGAACTGTGGAGAGGGATCAGTGAGTGAGGGAGGCATGGGGAAATGCTGTCAGCAGTGTGGGCCAGGGCAGCCTGCTGAATAGAGCTCATGCAGCTCTATTTCTAAACAATGACTTCACTGGAATCCACCTGGCTCTTTTGGAAGCTCCACCTGTGCCAGAGAAATCTCCGTGCTGGGCTTTGCTTCCTCTTCTTTGGTGCAAGCCTGGAGACACTGCACTGCAGTCAAGAACTTTGCACTGGTTTTTGTTATTTAGAGCTCTCAGAACTGTGGCTGCAGATAATTTGACAGCATTGTTGTCATGGAAATGAGGATTTCATTGTTCATTACCCAGTGCTGGCTCAGGGCGAGAAAAGCAACTTTTTATGGCTGTTACCTCCATGGAAAGACTTGTGAAACAAGCCCCCCTCTATTGGGTTTTCTTAGCAACTTCAATTAAAGCCTTGGGCAGGAAGATCTAGGTTTGTGAGGTTAATTTCTTAATTTTTCAACCAATTCGCCTTCAAATACCCAACCTAAACCTTGATAATTATTGAGAGGGGTACAGGGCAACAGGCAAGCAACTGGTAACAGTGTTAGAATTTTATTGTGAGCGGAGACTGAAAAGTTTATTGAAAATTCTTTTTGTTTTTCGTTAAAAAGCTGAACTAGAGCAGTTTCTGTAGACTTGCACTCCTCCCAGCCGTGTTGTGTGATACCATCTGCAGAGTTGTGCAGGTGCAGACCTGCAGCTTTCTGCTCTCTGCCTCTCGAACCCTGCTGGTATTCTAAACCACGATGTCAAAACCTTCTTCTAAGGGCCCGTGTGCCTTGTGGCAACATTCTTGAGGTCCCCCGAACATGTTCTGTCGCATGTTAAATGCTGGATCAAGTTGTCAGGAGAATATGTTCCACTTGGCAAACTTGATTAAAGCATGATGCCTTCCCTTATTGCTTGTAAGCTTTGCCATCCCGTGTTGCCCTGAAGAGACAGAAACATTCTGAAACCACTCACTTTGTGTTATTCTCAAATTAGTTGCCTTTGCAATGGCAACATGTTATCAAGGATAACCTGTTGGCTGATTGATTTGGCAGAGGCTGCAAATTAAAGACAATTGCTCGTGACACACTCCAATGGCTCCGTGGATTCTGTTGAAATATTAATTTAGCGGTGCCATTTTCATTTAATTAAAGCTCTCGAGGTTTTTTCAATGCTGCATTGCAAGCTTTCATGGAATATGGATGGCAGTTGGGCTTTTTGGATCCTGGGGGAGTAATGATTTCTGGACTTTTTGCCTTTATTTTATGAAGTGTTTTTGACTGCTTGCCTAAGCTAGTAAGACTTAATATGGAACAGGCATTGATTTCACATATATAAATCTGGATTAATGGTCTCAGATAAACATGAAACTGCCTGTATACTAGACTGAAAATCGCTTAACAAAGGTCTGCAAGTAAATGTGCATTAACACTCTTTAAAGTGTCACGAGTTCCATATAATCCATGATGGCAACAATGAAGTATCCCCAGTTTCCCTCTCAAATACTCACTGAAAAATTCAGTTTTCAGACAAATGGCAGGAACTGAATTAGGCATTAAGGGTGCAGCACTTACACCTCCTTAGGTGAGGCCTCTGCTGTGGGATGAGTTAAGCAAAGACATTTCTTTCTTGCAATAAAATGAGCAAAATTTGGAGCTGGACATGACGTGGATAAAACTTAGCACAAAGTTGTTAAATTATCTTTTTATTCTCCTTGTATTTATTTTGGATCCTGAATTTCATATAATGTTCTTCTAGGACTAGGAATATCTATAGTTTTGAGGCCTGATTTTGAGATGATCAGTCAAGGTATTTTGGATTCTGGATGCTGATGCAGACCTGAGAGTAGCAAGAAATAATTCTAACTGCCTTAAATGACTTTTTTTCCAGGAAAGAGATCGGTGTCATACCAACACTTACCCAGCAATCTGCTGCAGAAGAGAAGTTACGAGCCCTTCATGGGGAACACACCCTTCAGACCCAGTGACAAGAAGAACTGAATCACTCAAGGTAAACAAACCTTCTGAACTAATTGTTGCTTAAATGTTGCATGAGGTACTTGTGGCATCAAAGGTTCCTGCACAGCATGAGGAGAGGCTGTGAAAGTCTGAGCCTGAAAAGATAAAAATTTCCTCCTTCTTAACAGCCAAATGCTGGGGTAGCAGCACCGATTTTTGAGTAGTGGTAATGGTTTGTTTGATAGGTACAGAGATGCTCCTTTTTGAAGAGAAATGGGAGGGTAATGCTAGATAAATATATTAATTAGTTCCAGGGGGAAGTGTTCAGTGAAAGTCAGCAAGTCAAAGTGAAGTCAGCAAGTCAAAGTTCAGTCAGTCCCTGAAGGTGGAGGAGTGAGGTGTGGGGAAGCAGAAGTGAGAGGAAGTGCCTGTGACACGCTTGGTGGGTGCTGGGGGAGCTTGTGGTGCTTGGGCCTTGAGGAGACGCAGACATTGCTCACTCTGCCTCTGCTGAGCACCCAGGGCTGCCTCAGACCGCAGCTCTGGGGGGCTGCTTTCACAGGGAGCTGAGGGTTTCCTTACAGATTCCCTTGGTGACTCCAGAGGTGATTCCAGATGGTTTTTCCTCTGTTTGAGGGAGGGGAGGGTGTGCCCTCCTAGGGAAGCAGGTCCAGTGAAATCTTTACCCTGGTGCTTTGAGTTCATCTCCTCAGTGCTGCAGCTCTGTCTGAGACCTGAACACCCCCCTTGTGTTTGCACCATCCCTCACTGCTCAGGACAGAAGTGCTCTGTGGGACTGGAAATAAATAGATCTGTTTGCCTTTTTCAAACCCATAGCTACAGATAATTTCCCTCATGCAAATTTAAGGAGCATGTCTGGAATGCTGTAGCACTTTGGCCAGCACACATGATGTTAAGGAAAGATTTTTGGGAGCAGAGTTATCTAACATCAAGCTGACAGCTTTTAAAACACTTTGATTTCCTGGTATTCCTCTAATCTTACTGCTCTCATTGTCCCCCTGCTAAGCATAGTTGTGTCTGGTTGTGCTGTTAACTTGATTTCATGCCTGAAATTCTTTTTGGGGCTGAGCATCTTCCAAAGTACATTTGATTGCCAGCTTTTATTTGGCAAATAGAAGATCCAGACTTACATGGCAATACCAATTCTTTAGCAAGGCTGTGGAAGGAATTCCCTTTGTTGTAAAGACATTCCTTACAACAGAAACTGTGCTGTACTATTTTATAGCTGTACACCACAAACTTAGTGGTTTTTTCTTCTTTCTTTCCCCCAGGTCTGAGGACACAAGTGCATATTCCATGGCGTTACACCTGCAGTTCATCCCCTGAGGAAGAGAAAACGGTGAAAGCTACTGAACTAAGCTGTGATTGTACTGTATATAGAAACACTACAGTTTTATAATATTGGTTCTTTTAACATTTTGTACCAAATAGCCATACAAAGTAGTCTAAACAATTGGGTTATGAAGGTGTGTGGAGAACGTATATCTTGACCTTGACTTTTGAGTATTTTTCATTAGAATTAATTGACCAAATATTAGGTAGGAGTTCTATTTTTACATACTTGAGCGCTGCTGGAGAGTTTCTCTTGGAAAGAATATATATCGTTGCACCTCAGGTAAACTGTAAATATTGAAGTTGAAATCCTGTTGGCTTAATGCTCTTTTTTCATAAAAGTGAAAGTTTCTCATCTGTTGGTTTTTTTCCTGTTGAACTATGTTAGTTTTTTAAACCGAGTTCCAAATAAACTGTCTGAAACTGTCCGGTTTATAAATGTTGTGAACATTAAAGCAACGGTGCTGACTTTGTGCTGATCTGCCTTGGCTGGGTGAGGACCAGGACGTGCTGGAGGGCTCTGGTTCTCTGGGGTTGTTTCCAGCATGTTTTTAAATGCAAGCATGAGGCAATACTTGACATTTGGATTTCCTGAAATGTGGTTGGATTCTTCTCTTGGCTTTGGTTGCTGTTCTTCAGAGAAGCCTCTTAAAAACACCTCTGCCACCATCCAAACAGAAAATCCCTGGGACTTGCTTGAGAAACAATAATAGTCTCGATGTTTCACATGTTTGGTTCTGTACTAAGCTCCACACAGTCACATTCAGAGAAAAAAACTTCCTTGCACCGTTGTCCAAAGCTGTAAAGTCTCAAACAACAGACTTGAAATACGAATTTGGGATCTTCAGACTTCAAAAGGGATGTGGCTGTGGTGGAGCCTACTTGACTGTGCTTGGAAGCTTCTTGATGTCAAGTTTTAGCATCTACTGGGTGTTTAAAATGAGTGAGAAATAACCTGTAAATGGGAGACTTTCTCCTTTTATTTTTTTGTGAAGACAACAAGAGTTTTTTCTAATGCACATGCAGTTTAATTTTTGTAAAGGGAAGATGGCCAGTTACCAGCCAGTAAAGCAGAACTGTTGCATATTTTGACTTGCCTTCCTCGTTTCTTCTCATGAAGTTGTAGTTAAGAGCTAATTCCTTCTGTACCTGGCTTTGACTTCCATATATTTTAGTAAAACAAAACAAAAAAAATTAAATATTTTGCACTGTTCATTTTGCTCTCTTCCCTCCTACAGCAAATGTAAAATAGCAAAACCTAGAAACTCTTGTTTTTTCATTATGCAACTTGAGATGTTCCAGTTGTCTTGGTTCCTGTAAATGGGACTGGTTTTTAATGTTTCTGTAAACTGGCAATGGAATGAAGTGCTGTGTATCAGGAAATTGTACACTATTGACCTGTTTTCCTGTTCATAAGCTGAGCCATATGTACATAATCTAGATTTTTGTTTTCCTAGTTTTGCACTTTTATAGCCTATTTTTTGAAGATGAATTCACTTGGAAAAGGGTTAATCTATTTTTGTGTGTGATCTCTCCCTGTCCCGGAGGGTGCGTGGCTGTCACTGCTCCACCTGTGCCACTCGGGGCAGGGCTGCTTTTTAACGTGTTTCAGCAAACAGACCTAAGGCTTGTTTGTTTTTAATCTCCCTTCATGCTGGTACAGTGTCCCTCAAGGCTTTTTTTGGGGTTGGAATGGAAAAATGGACCTGAAGACTCCATTCCATGGCAGCACCACCCTGTGCTTCAGAACACACTTTGCCCATCAGTATTAACTATTGGGATACTACTGGTTTTGTATGTTCCTTTGGAAATAACAGTGCATATATAGAGGTACAAATTGTTGATTTTTTTTCCTTTTTTTTTTTTTTATTTTTAATGTATTTATTTCATTCCATTTTGTTCTATTTTAATTGTTGGAACCGGAAGTCGGCAAGCAGCAGGCACACATTACTCATTTAATTTATGATGTATTTCACTTTAGTTGAGTATATTATTACATGTGGATGTAAATATAGACTTGGTGTTTTGCAAAACTGGTTTCTGTGTCTTGCTTTTAAGGCTTAAAAGGAGTTGCCTGGAATTTCATGTTCACTTGACCTTTCGCCATCCTCACGTTGCTGGGGAAGAGGGAGAGAAGCTGCCAATAACCAAATCCAAATTCATGTTCAGTTACATGAAAATACTGAGTCACTCCCCAGAAAATCTGTCTTAAAAAATAAGGAAGAAACCTTTGCTTTCTTCTCTAGTGGTTATTCTCCTTCAAGAAAGGAAACTGAGTTATTGAGTGCATTTTTTGTGGTGATAACACTGAGGGGGGCATGAATTGTATTTTTATTGTCAGATTTCATAATTTGTATTAAATTATTACTAAGTTTTTGAAACCAAATATGTTCTGCAAAATTTTCTAGCTCTGTTGTGTTCTTGGAACTCTCCTGTCAGATCACACCAGCACCTCTGACCACATCTCAAACTGAAATTATGAGCTTGGAAGGCATCTGGGGGAGACTTACCCAAGGCAACTGATCCTTGGGCGAAAGGGAATTCACCCGATGAAAGCCCCGGTATGAACCAGTCTCATTTAAGGGCACTAATGGGGCAGCACTAACGAGAGGATGCAGCCTCCTGGATGGCTGGGCTGGTTTGTAGGAACAGGCTGGGCCAGGTTCTTGGCTTAAAGCAGTGCTGGGGAGGGTGAAACCTTCCAAATGTGGGAGCTGATGGCCAAAATGATGTGGAAATGGAATGGTGAGGCCTGACAGTGCCTGTGGTGCAGTGTTGCTGCTGGTGTCGGTCACAGGGGCTGCGTTGGGGTGGTCTGTGAGGGGCTGGGTGGCACTGGCTGGAGGGGACTGCGTGGGTGTGAGCTCTGCAGCCGTCTCCTCTGAGCCCCGGCTGGCCTTGGTGTCTGTCTCCAGGCTGAGGGTCCCTGTGCTTGGTTTCAGATCAGCCACACAGACCTGTTGCTTCCAGGGACTGAGCTATTGGTGCCTCTGTCCCGTTTGTGAGCTCTGCCGGTGAGTAAAACTCAAAGCAAGGAGCAGCTCCCACTGCTGGCTGAGGAGGAGGTGCTGCAGGTAAGAACCAGGGCAGAATATTCGTGTGCTTGGTACCCTGTGAGTGCCAGGCTCTGTTTGCTGCCTCCGAACAGAATACTGGGATTTCAAGCCCTGTCCAAAATGATGGAAGGCACAGCTGAACTCCGGTGTGAATGTTCAGAGCTTCATCACCATCACTTGTTTGAGGGCTCTTCCTCCTCTGCTTTTAGCAGATGACCCTTTGGATCCATCTCTGACTGCATCCTGAAGTCGCAGAGAGGCGACTCATCCTCACTTAGGAGCAAGAGCTAATGCTAAACCACAAAACAGTTTCTTCTCCCCCTTTGTTTAAGAGGAAAATATGCAAGTGCTTTCCCGAGCAGATTTCTCTCTTCATTTGCACACACTTGAGAAAAGTGCATTTAATTAGGATTAGCAAGTCTCTAAATTGCAGATGGTTCTCAGGGGAAAAAAATAGTTATGAGTGCATTCATGACATTAAAATCAGTACATTTAATTCAATTTCATCTTAATATTAATTCATAACATCTAAAGTAGTGGTTCCTACTGAAGCTATGCATATGATCCAGGATTACTGGGGAAAATGAGATCTAGCAGTTCCAAACATGCTGCAGCATGATTACCACGTGTAATTATGCAGATTGAGTAATCAGATGCTAATTGCAAGAATGCCCATTTTGACATGTGTTAGAACGAAGGTCAGTTGTGTGATAAGTTTTATTTAGCTTGGAGTTCTTTGTTGATGGACCCAGAGTCCAGGATTGGGTCAGATGTGAAATGCTGCAAAAATCAGGAGTTAGTGTGGTTTTAACACCTCTCAAATGTCCCTGAGCCGCTGGGAGATGGGGAAAGTTCCCTGTGCTGCATCCCGAGAGAATCCCATCGCTCCGGGCGGCACAGGGTGGGCCAGGGGCGGGGAAGGGCTCTGGATGGAGCAGCGTTCCCGGTGTAGGGAAGGGCTCTGGATGGAGCAGCGTTCCCGGTGTAGGGAAGGGCTCTGGATGGAGCAGCATTCCCGGCGCTCCGCATTCCCGGGAGCAGCCCAGCGTTAGGTGGCGGTGTCGGCCAAGCGCGGAGCCGGAGCCGCGGCGCGTCCCAAGGACCAGGGCAGTGTAAATTCCCGAATTAATCCGAAATAACAGAGAAGTAGCCAATAAACACGGAGCAGCCCCCGCAGGCAGACAGGCGGTGACCTGTTCAATAATCGGGAATCGCGGCATCACCGGGAAAAGCTGCAGGGACTGGGAGATGAACCGGAGCAAATCTGTCCATCCACAAACATTATCTCTGATTTTCCCTTTCTCCCCATCAATATTTCCTGAAATGCGTTGCCACCGAGCAGATTCAGTGCAGTTTAGCTGCTGGCAGACATTATTTGTGTTTGCTGGAGATCTTGCAGTGGGTGAAGGGACGTGGTTACAACGTGGGACCCATCGCCACCGACAGAACCTTTGGCACGAGCAAATTCAGGCGAATAAATAATTGTGGAGCACGCTGGCATTTAAAACTCATTTGGCACATATAAAATGTTTTCATTAATCCTCTCTGAAAGTCATGACCTAATTACTGATTTTTTGTCTTGTTGAATAATTATTTGCAGGGAACTTTTCTGTGATTTCCTCCCTTCAGTGGAACAAGTGGGAAATAGTGAATGGGCAGAGCCTGAGTTTTCCATGTGAGCCAAGGAAACCACAGGCTGCTTGGTTTACTGATAATTCTGGAAAATCAGGAAATAGCTTGCACTTAAAGCAAAAAAAAAAAAAAAAAAAAATCACATTTTGTCATGAAATATTATTTCAGTTTAGGGTAGTTCTGAATGTTTAATATATATATATATATGTATGCTCTCAAAAGTCTAATTAAACGTTGCTAAATAAAGTAGATCTGAGCAAACCCAATGAAATTTTAATGTCAAAGTTGAGCATAAATAGTTTGGGAAAAGAGAAGATCAGAACTGAGTGAAATGGTAATTAATGCTGAAATGCATTTTCACCAAACTTGAATTTTTTTGCCTTCTGTTTCTTTCCAGCTCACTCCCAGCAAAACCTCCGGAAACTTCCCAGCTTTCCAGAACAGGCCAGGATATTTCCTACCTCAGGGACGGGTTCCTGCTCTCAGTTGATGGCTCTGGGTTGTCCAGGAAACACTTTTCCAGGCTCAGTTTTTGGGGTTTTTCCACCTTCAGTGGAACACCTGCCCCGTGTTGGTGTTGGGTTCACTCTGTGGGTTCACAGAGGGGCTGAGGATGAGACTTGGCACTTTTTAATTTCACTTTCCCTTAGGTTCCCCCTCAGTGTTGTGTTTGGGGTTGGATTTCTGGTCTCCCTTCAGCTGTTACATGAGGTTCAAAGGTAATTGAACTCAGCGTTTCTCCTCAAACTGGGTCTTGTTAAATCTGGGCCTGTGGCATTTTGACAGAATCTGTTTTCAGGTTGAAAAATCTCTTTCCTGATAAGATTTTGGGTTGTTTTCCTGTTTGACTCCAAAAGCCTGAGCTGATCATCTTTAAAGCATCAGCACAATTGCTTACAGATGGACTTTTCATATAAAAATGCGATTTCCCCTTTCTCCAACCAGGCATTATTGCTGTTTGCCTGAGCTCAGGGGCTTCTCCTTTTGTTCATTTAACCTCAATATGTTCTGGATGAGTTTTTCCAGAGCTGTTGGTATTTTATTAGTTTGGAAAAACAAGCAAACAAAATTCTTGAATACTTGTGACACTGTTCAGCTTTTGACAGTTAAAGGGGAATATTGAATATACTGGTGCATGAAATGCTTTGGATTTGGTTTTGGTTCTGGATTTTGATTTTTTAAAAAAATTTGTTATTGATTTTTGGCACTGGATTTATAGAGTCCAGTGTCAGGACACCTTAATCCCACCTGAGCTGCCCCACACCGCTGACCTGCACACTCAGAAAGCCAAGTCCAGGGAATTTGGTTGTGAATGCTTTAAAAATAGAAATAAGTGATAGTTGGAGAGCAAAAAGGACTTCTTGGTGGAGGGCCAGGACTGGTAACTGAGGAACCGTAGCTGTACTGGCATGATTACAGATTAAAGTTGAGTATTAATGAAAGCTGGCATCCATTTCTGAAAATATAAATGCATTTAAGGTTTATTTCTCTGGGAAATCTGCCTTTTATGTAATTTAATGTTTCCTTGCTGCAGTAACACCCGAAATGTCCAGCCCCAGTGGTGCACCCTGCTCTGTGACTGCAGAACATCCAGGGGGCCCAAGGCCTCCAGACAGGCACCACACTTCGTATTTCAGCGCCTCAGGTGTATTTTGTAGGACAGCCAGAGGAGGTGTCAGAGGCCTTAGCTCAGGTTTCCACTCAGACTGGAGAAAGCCCTGCCAAAGTCCTAAATTTTACAAAATTGCAAGGTCTGGACCTTGCTCTGTGAGACTGGTGTGGTCTGGAGTGCTGAGAAAAAATAAAGGCAGGACTGGAAGGGTTTTTGCCCCAAGCACAGCTTGGTTAAGAACTGCTTTAGGGCACAGGGTGGGTGTTAAGGTACCGCGGCTGTGGGGACCCCCTGAGAGCTTTTTATGCCCATATGGATGGAATCCCAAAGGAGCACCTCCCTTCTCATGCTCATCTGTGGTGCCTGGTGTGCTGCTGATCACCAGAACCAGGAGACACGAGCAGACAGGGCCCTGCTCAGGCCTCATGTGCCTGCAGATGAAATTTGGGATGTTTCTGTTTGGCTGTTTCTCCCTGCTGGGACACATCCCTGGATCTGTGGAAGGAGGGGGACCAGTCCCAGCCCAGAGCTCTGCGTGTGCTGCATCCCAGGAGAATCCTCTTTGTCATCATCCTCAGGACTCAACTCCTTCCCTGAACAAAGATCTTCCCAGTAGCAGGGAGCAATTGGATGCAGCCTGATGTTGGATGCTGAATTTTGGGTTGGTTTTTTGTGATGTTTGTTCCTGCTCTTTCCCTGAGGGCAGCCTGAGGTCTGGAGCCCAGTGAGCAGCTTGGTTTGCTCAGGGCTGCCTCTGAGTGGGGCTGAGGAGCCACTGTGAGCTGGGAACAGATGCTCAGGGGTTTGTGCCACTAAACATTTGTCTTTCCAGGCATAAATCTTCCTAAGGAACTGCTCTGAGTGGCACAGCCCCTGTGCCAGGTGTGGTGTCCCAGCCTGGCTCAGGAGCACCCAGGAAAGCTCAGCCAGGCCCCAGCTGGAGATGTCCTGGGCCAGTGTCACCCACAGAGGGGACAGGGGCAGGGCCCGGGGCTGGGTGTGCAGGGCCACCAGCTCTGGTGGCACTTCTGTGCTGGGAAATTGCCGAGCAAACGTGGGTCCCACAACCACAGAATCGCTGGCACTGGAAGGATCACTCAGCCCACCTGGAGCAGTGACACAGGAGCACATCCAGGTGGGATTGGGGCGTCTCCAGAGAGGGAGATCCATGCCCTCCCTGGAGCTGCTCCAGGCCTTTGCCACCCTCATGGAAAAAAGTTCTTCCTCATGTTGAGGTGGAACTTACTGTGCTTAGTTTATGTTCATTGTTCCTTGTCCTGTCCCTGGGTAGCACTGGGAAGAGTTTGGCATCATCCTCTTGGCACTCCTTGGAGAGGTTTCTATGGATTGATGGGTTCCCCTCCCTGTTCTCTCCTCCTTCCCATTCTGTGGGTCTCAGGAAGGTGTCACACCATCCTCCCTGTGCCGTGTCCCCAGCCCTGGTCCCAGGCTCTCCTCTCTGCTGTCCCCCTGCAGCCCTTGTGCCCTCCTGGAGCCGATGGTCCCTCCTGAGCGCCCGGCCCCCTCTGCCAGACCAGCCATTTAAATTGTAAAGCACTCAGCAAAGGTAGGCAGAATTAAATTTATTCCTGAATTGTTGAATAATGTAATATTCGTGTTGTACATAAAAGAATCACAAACCACCCAGCCTGATTTTCCTATGAAAACATTTAACTTTTATTAAATCAAGACAGTTTTAAGGAGCAGCGAAAAAAATGAAAGAAAAAACAACTGAACCAGCTTTCAAAGTTGCCCTGTAGCCAAAACATCCATCTGAGAAGTTGAAGGGTTGATTTTATTTGTTTGTTTGTTTGTTCTCCTGCTGGAGTGTATCACCAATAATTAAAAAAAAAAAACAAGAAAAGGGAGAGAAGCGAGTTCAAACCCTTGGAATAAATTAGAGCCATCTCTTCAGGCTGCTGGGGGCTGCCTCCAGCCAGTTTGGTGTCTCCAGGATTTGGGAACGCTGTGCTGAGGGTCAGCCGGGCTCTGGCCCAGAGGGGACGTGGATCCCCGGGGATCCCTGTGGACCTCTGTGGATCCCTGGGGATCCACGGGGAATCTCTGATGATCCCTGTGGATCCCAATCCCAGCCCCACAGCCCAGGGGGGCCATGGGCAGGGCGAACTCCTCTCCCAGCCCAGAAAATTCCAGCTTTGGGGGGCAGAGATGCAGTTGGGGTCAGCGCCTGAGCACGCTGCAGGTGAGCCTCCCTTCAGCCAGGATTAGGCTCCGTCCCAGTAAAACATTCCTGAGCCATTAACGACCCTTCCCAGGGAAGGGGCAGAGGACCCTGGGCTGGAGCTAAGTCAGAGAGGCGAGACAAAGCCCAGGGGAACGGTCTGCGGGGAGCAAACCTGTATTGGCAGACAGCAAGATAAATTGGATGATCTAATAGTCCTTTTCCATCTCGAAGTTTTATGATTCATTTGTTATTTTAGCCATCTATATATATTTTTTATTTTACCCTAGAGGGGTTTCTTGAAATGTGTGCAATATATTCCTTTAAAAAAACAAAAAAATCACTTAAAAAAAAAAGCAAAGAGGTCGGTGTTGCGGGATCCAAGGCACCGTGGGGTGTGTTCACCAAGGCTGGGATGGGTGTGGCCCCCCACCCCATAAATAACCCCAGAGCTGGAGCAGGGAGAGGGAAAAATCAGGAGAAACCAATACAGGGTGGTGGTGTTGCTTTTTCCCCCCCTCTTTTTTTTTACTTTAAGTGATTATTATTGAAGGGAAAGAAGACTGTGAGAAATCCTGCGTGAGTTTTACTGAAACAGGCACATTCCTGTGGTTTTTTTACTCCCACAGCCTCTCCAGGTCAGTCTTTTTCTTTCTCTGCAGAGAAAGGCAAAAAAAAAAAAAAAAAAAAAAAAAAAAAAAAAAAAAAAAAAGAACGAATGACAAGAAAAACCCACACAAAAATCAATCCATCAAATGTCATTACAGATTTATTAAGCCTGATGTAGAAAGACTTTTAACAGTAACATCTTCAGAAAGCATAAAAAGAGCACTTCTGTTCAGTCTTGTGCTTTGAAAATCTAAATATATTTTTATCATATAAATAATTCTTTTCATGTTTTAAGTGCATCTGTTTTTTTTTCTTTTTTTTTTTTTTTCCCTTTTCAAATTTCCATTTTACAATTGGCCAAAAAACTGAAGTCTGCATTGACTGAAATGAAGCCATTTGCAAAGCTAATGATGTTGTGAAGCATGTCTGTGGTGAGCCATATCAGCTAGATTTCAGAAAGGTAGTTCAATGAGTGCAGCATTAAAATGAGGGACAGCCTCCAGCAAAATCATAATTGAACACACCCAAGTCCTTAATGTCTGCAGTTGGGTTTCCTGATGCAAATTACGATAACATTTCAGATGTGAGCAGTCGCTTTCCAGTAGCTGCAGTGGAAAAGAGACATTTTATGCCACAAAGGGAAGAATTACCATGTTTAAAAATGTAAATAATATATGTATAGAAACCTTTTTTATGGAAATGAGGCATTCAGGATTATGTGACTAGTTTGGGCTATTTTTTTTTTTCCTTTTTAAACACAACAGATAAAGATGTGTGATCTATTATTCAGGGCTTTAATTACAGTTCTAAAACTGCAGTGATTTTACTAAAAAAAAAAATCCCTGGGCATAAAAACTAATGTTTTCTGTGGGAAAGTTGAGGGATTTTTTTTTTTATACAATGTATTTACCATGGTGAAAATACAGAACAAAAAAATTACCGTTAATAGATTTCAATGCTACAAAATCATACACAGAAATACATCTTAAATGCTCTGGAATACAGTCATCTTCCTGTAAATCAGAAAAGGCCTTAGATAAATAGGTTTGACCTGATTTAAATTTAATGAGATACATAGTCCTGATTGTTAATAATTGGTTTGGGGGAACCCAAAACAATAAAAGCAATAATCTCCTCTAGTATAAATTATACGAATTTATTTAGCAATCAACCGAAGAGGGAGGGAAAAAAAAAAAACCATTAACATTATCAATTTGTTTAGTTTAAGTTAGTTATAATAAGCAAATAATTGGAAGCCAAATTGCCAGGCAGGCTTTGGGAAAGTGAATATTGGGAAGATGCCTGTGTGTGATGAAGCTCTGGGGCCACTAGATGGTATGGTCCTCCCAGCAGAAAGGGCTTTTTCCATGTAAGGACCATTCATAATCATCCAAACCAAGTGAAACATGGTTTTGATTAAAGCAGCCTGTTGGCTCAATAATCTTGGTAATTTTAAAAACATCCTTAATGTGGAAGAAGAACACTGCAATGTCAGAGATGGCCTTGGGGCCCATTATAAACAGCAACAAAATAAATAAGGAGAAGAAATGAGAGGTCATGAAAACAAAATTAAGCTAATGTTTCAAATTTTGACAATTATGAATTGTTCCTCCAAGAAGACATTAAAAAAAATAATTCAGGCACTATTAGATAAAATACAAAGAGAATAATTGTACATGTATGAGTTTCCCATGGGACTAAGCATGCTTTAAAAGCAAAACTTGACTTAGATTTCCCCTCTTCCCCCCGCCCCCCTTTTAGCCAGCAATTGGGCAGGTCTCATGCAAACACAGACTTGCTTCTCCGAGTTCCTCCAAAAACTCCTCTCTAATTCCTTTATGAGCCATTAAAAGATGATGACCAAGAAAAAAAACCCGAAGAAACAAAGATGACAAAGCGTATTTTCTATGGAAAAGAAAAATAATATCCCCCGTGATGGACCAATTTTTTCTTTTTTTGTAGGAAACCGAAACAAGCAAATATAACAAAATCTGTGTTCATACCATGGCAATAGAGTCAATATATACAAATATGTACAGTATAAAAATGCATCAAAGGCGCAACTTTTCATCCAAACAAGCTGCAGTGCCCGAGGAAGAGCAGCTCGGCCCCCTCCTCTCTAAGTTACAGGCAATATGTTCTATACAGCATGCACTGGTTACAAAATGAGTGCAGGAGCACCGAGACATTCGCCAGGGAAAGTCACCGCGAGGCCCCTCGCGAGGGAGTCCCGTTTGCGTTGTTAATATAAAAAATGGGTTTAATCTTGCCTTTTTGCCATTTGGAATATATACATTTGTTTTTTAAAGAGAAATGAGCTTTTGATTCTTTACTTTCCTTATTGTTTTCGAAACAGAATCCTAACACCACGGGTCACAGATGTAACCTGAAGATGCTGCCAACAACAAACGTGCGACGAACCACCAGCGCGGGGCAGAGCAAACCCATCCAAATTTACCAGTGTGGCCAACTGTGCTCCATGACTGAAATGGGGGTGGGTCCCTCCTGATTCGTGCTGACATGTTCCAGATAATAAAACCCAAAACAAACACACAGAGGAAAAGACCAACAGAGGATTAAGAAGAGGTGCCTGAGCACAAGACAAAAGGGCGCATTATACCAGAGACATAGGACAGAGAAGTACCCTGAGCCAAATAAGAACTGTTGAGCTTGTCAGCTTTTGCAACCTGTATTGCACATTCCAGCGTCTGCTGCGGGGTAAAGCCGAGATCCTGCCCTGCACATCCTGCAGGTTCCTGCTGCCAGCAGTGCCCAGCTGCTGCCTCAGCCACGGAGCCGCTGCCTGCTCCTGACGGGATGCACAAACACACACACACACGAGTGTGCCCGTGTCTGATGGGAAATGTCTGTGTGCACCTGCACATCTTCCTGGATACACACAGATATGCCATTCTTAAATGTTACCTGGACCAGTTTCTGAGTGAAAATATTGCCCACAGAATTCTCCCACATTTGAGGCAGTTGTGAGGATGTGCGATGCCGTGTGGGGATGGGGAAAGCGTTCCCTGCCATTAACGTAGCTGCATTTTTGCAAGATATTATTTTCATTTTCTTTGTGAAATACTGGTCTTTTTTCCCCCTGCTATCTGATCTAAGGAGTCTAATGAAAGAATTTGTTGCCTTTACTTAGATCAAAAAAGGAAAGGAAAAAAAAGTTTGCTCAGCTCGATGGTGTGAACTGAAGTGGAGCTGTACGATCCGCCAGGATTAGCGTTTAATCTGTTGTCTCAAACAGGGCTTTTTACAAAGACCTAAGGACATTTCATGAGCTGAGAGGGATGATGAACTGGAAGTTTATTACTCTGCAGTTAAGTCCAGTGGTACAAAAAGCTCACTTTAAAAAATACTCTCCAAAAAAATATTGTGCAGACGTTTTGGTACAAGTGTCGTCTGAAACTTCATCGACTCTTCACATCTCTTCTGGCACAATCAAAGTGAAAAAACCACCTCTAGACTGAAGGATCCTGGGATAAAAGTGCTTGCACTGGTATAAAAGTGGTCCAGCAGAGCAGAAGGAGCTGTACCAGTATAAAGTGCTTTATAGAGGTACAACTGGTGTTATGTCAGGACTTTCACGAGCATAGTCACATCGATATCAAAGTTTTGCAATCACCTCCCTGACATAACTAAAAACCTTCTGAAGTGCAGGAGATTTAATTTGCCCGGAGCTAGAGACTGAAGTTTGCTGAAGTTGTTTTCAAAACTGCCCAAACGCTTTTGGAATCTGAGGCTGGGACTACGAGGATGGTGTTTGGAGCTGGGTAGACAGAGGGTAAATCTGCTGGATTTGAAAGAGTGCCTCTGGATTTACACTGGAATAAATGCATCTGGAATCTGCCTTCTGTTTTTCAGACATTAGACTGAAATGGAAGGAGGTGGTTGCAGGGAAGATCAGCAGGGATGTGGCAGAGCACATGTGGGGTGCAAATGTGAGTCAGCTTTCAGTACCACTGCAAACCCCCTTATTTTTATTATTTTATTCTTTCACTTTCCTTCAGAAGACAAGTGGAGAATAAAAATTCTTAATTTTGTGTGCTTTCCACTGCAGGAAATAATGAAGAAAAAAAGAAAACCCAGGAAGCTTTTCCTTCTGGAATAACAGTCCAGTGGCTCACCCAGGGCCATCAACCAACAGGCTGATCTTGAGTTCAGGTGCTGACAAATCAAGACCTCATCGATGAAATGTGAATTGAAATCTGCCTTTAGATGCATGTACTTTATTGTTTTGTTACGTTTAAAAATACTACACTTGCTATGGTCCAACCTGACACAAATGGTCAAAGGTTGGGCTCGACAGTCTTGGAGATCTTTCCCAACCTAAATGATTCTGTGGCATAAAAAAGGCTCTGTTTGCACCCACCAATGAGAAACTCAAACTCTTCAGCACAGATATGGAAATGTTCTCACTTCTAGGGAAATTCAAGAACCTCTTGCTGACCATTTCCAACTGAGGACAAGGAAAGTTGTGACCTGTGGGATAAATTGTGACGGGGAGCAGGAAATCCAGGTGAGGAAAACCACGGTGTCACTGATCCTGCTGTGAAACCCAACGAGAAGCTGGTCTGGGGGCTCTTGGGTGGTCAATATCCAGGAATTACAGCTCCACAGCTCCTAACCTCAACTTCCTAGGAGCAGAAATGACACGTCGGGCTGTGCTGGGAGAAGATGGGCACATACCAGTAGCACTTGCTCACAATCTATCAAGGTGGCTCTATCAGTGCTCCTGCTTGGGGACAGATGGCCTTTAAAGCCTGCTGTAATTGCAACATATTGATCTGGAATCTGTGATCAATACTGTCTTTATAGAGAGAATTTTAAATATAAATTGCATCGTATATCTGTTGGGGAGGACAAAAGCCCTGTGTGATGGAGATCCCCCTGCGCCGAGCGCTCGCGCTCGCTCCAGCCCGGGGTGACCATGGAATATGGAGAGGGGACAGCCCAGCCAGGGCCACCTCTTCAATATCTGCCAAAAATCAGGCTGCCTTCCTCATTCCCTTGTGTTCTTAACAGGTTTGATCCCGAGGTAACACCCACAGCATCACCCTGCGTGTGTGGGATGTGGCTGGATCAGGCTGTGGGGAGCCAGCACAGAGCCAGTGTCCCCTTGGCAGCTCCCACCCCAAGCCCCAGTATTCCTCTGCTTCCTGGTCACCAAGGGCAGCTCGTTTTCCATGCAAATCCTACACGGGTGCTTCCCAGTGGGAATATCCCCTTCTGGTTTAGGAGCTGAACTGCGGGTATGAAGTAATCAATAAATATGGCACTTCATCAAAACATGATTAAGGAAAGAAAAAGAGGCCAAAAATTAGGGAAACAATCCTTGCCATTTGAATGCATGAGAGTTGACTCAATAGCCTGTAAAGCTGGCTTGGAAGGCTTCACCCCCTATCGTGCTAATATATAATTATTGATTTTTAAAATGACTTTTTATATCCTCCCTGATCTCTAAAAAAGCTAGGGAGGTCAGTCTTGTAAATACTTTTACAAGTAGGTAATAAAACCCATGATAACTTGCATTGACAAGTAATTACTGGGCAGGTTTGTTAGCAGATTCTCAAAGATTTTTTTTTAACCCAACAATTATTATTGTACTAATGACAGCCATTTTTAAAGCTAAGTGTCCTTCTCCCTCTCAGCTTAAGTAATAAGAGCCTGGAAAAAACACCTGAGACTGATCCACTGAAATTCTTATACATTAGGCCCCAAAGGGATGCTAATTACATCTCCTTGTTTTAAAATAGAACTTTTTTTTTCAAGTAATATGGCTTATTTTGACATGGATGGTGGTGGGAAGGGAGCTCTGGTTTCTGAATAAATCTTTCAAAGCAGTGTGTAAGGGTAACAATTCTTCCTGCTTTATTTCAGTGCAAGAGCATAAACAGCTTGGATATGTGGTGTATCAATATGCCACTTGTTAATAAGTAAGGACGTGAATCATAAATATTCGGCTGTTTGATCACCAGGCTTTTAATTAATGTTTTGATGATCTCCAATAAGAATAAAAGTCAGAACGATAGATACTGAGTAGCGACGACAGAGAAAAGATGCAATGATTTTCTGTTACCTGATTTATATGACAGAAAAACTATCAACTCATCCAGTTTCATACAGCGAAAAGAGAGGAGAGATGTACATTTTCTTTTTTTTATATCATATTGTAAAAAAAAAATAAAAATCACTTAATTCAAATGTGTACCTAAAACGTTCCCCGAGGACACTGATGCAGGCAAAATGATCCAGCTTTAGCACCGTGTGATAAAGGTTTGTGGCCAGATTTTTAAACAAAGTAGCTGTTCCCACACAGTGATGCTTCCTGAGCAAAACCTGACCTCCCTCAGGGGGTTTGGCCTTCCCAAAACCTCCCAAAACCTGTGCAGCTCCGGGGTCCTAGGTGGAGCCATGTGTCCTGTGGTCACCCTGAGCTCACAGGGCACCAGCAAAGCCTCTTTTCTGCCAAAATTGAGCAGCTGGTGCCCCAAATAGCCCCAGCTCTGGGTGCCGTGGGCTGGCCGGGGCTCCAGGCCTCCTTTTTGTGGGAAGAGGCTCCCGAGACCTCCCTGTGTGGGAATTCCTACAGCTTGGCCTTGGCACAGGTGCAAACCCCCGCATGGAGAATCCTATTAAAAGCCAGCCAAACTCCCGGCTGTGACAGCATCAGGGCTGGGAGCTTCACCTGTCAGATACTGCAAGCAGCCCAATGTTTTTTCCCTGCACCCAAAAGCTCAGGGAAAGGAGCTACATGTGCAATTTCTCCCCAGGGGCGATTTTCCGTGGTGCTCGTGGCCTTTGGGTTGGTGCCATGGGCCCCACCTTGTGCAACTTCACCTCATAACTCTGGCCTGGGCTGTGCAATTTAACAGCTTCTGAGGGGCTCGATGCTAATGCATTGATTTTGCTTTAATAGAATTTTGTTGTCAATGGTTGGTGCTCAGCACGGTGCAGGCTTCAATCTTACCCCATCTGAAGGCTCTGCTCGTTTCCAGTTGAGCTCCGTTCATTTCCAGTTGAATAGGTTAAGCAAAGACAGACCTCACTGTTCTCAATTCACTTTATGATCCTCCCATCATAAAAAATAATATCAGCACCTTGCTTTTCATGTCAGAACTACATTTGAGCTGCTATTCCCTATGCCCATGAGTAAATCCCATAAAAGCCGCCCTGTTGTACTGTCGCTATTTTTCCTTGTGGATGATTGATTGATGGATGAGTGCTGACACTTCAATGAAGCTATTTCGACTGCCATCTCAATCCGATGATGTGAGGGGTATATTTTCTGTCCATGCCTCATTACTTCAGAATGACATTCCTGGAACTTCATTTACTTTTTCCCTCCTTCCCTCAAGCGCCATATTTTTTCCCATCTAGGTTATGCATGCCATAAAAAAAGCAATTTGCTATTATATGTGGCATAAGGGCAACACTTTCCCTAGGAGGTAAATAAGAAGGGCCTTTTTTTCTCCTCCATGTTGAGTTTAGGGATCATGTCAAAATTTCCCAAGCAGTGCCAAAACAGGCCCTTCTGCACAGGCCACAGGGAATGCAGGGAACATATTCTGTCTGATTTTGTGACTGCTGCACTTCAATTATATCCTTGAACATCGCAAACAAAACAACAGGAAAAGACACCCCAAAGCCCTTTCTGATTTGAGAAAGAGCCTCTTCTCCACTTGTGCCTCGCATACTTTGAATATTTCATTTGCCAAGGAATAGCGATTTACAACTTGATCCAGACTTATTTTTCCTTGGAGAATAGGGGAAGTTCATTGTTAAATGCAGAGATGGATTTGTCTACTGGAGGTTGCTTTCTCTGAGCGAGAGCAAACAGGGCTGCGCCTGGATTTCCAGGCAGTGCACTAGGAAAAGTGGGACTCGTGACATTGGCATATCCTGGAAGATTCTGGGAGTTGACTTGGGACACGATTTTAATCTGTGTAATACAGTATTCCCGTTAATAATAATGTATAATTAAGACATCCGTTAAAAATCCATAACGTTAATTTAATGGAGAAAATCTAATACAGTTCTATTGGAATTTTTACGTTAAATTAACTTTAACGGGCTTTTAATGGATGTCTTAATTAGATCTCATTATTAACGTGAATATTCCACAAATTAAAATTGGGGCCTCGAAGTTTTAATGAAAAAAGTTACAAGCACAAATTTGAAATAGCCATTTTTGTAGCCCCCTTCTCCCAGGTCGGGGTGGGTTTGAAGGCTCAGCCAGCGGTGCTCGCCGGGCCGGACAGAGCTCGGATACCAGATTCTGATCCCATTTTTGGTGGCACAAATCCAAAGTCACTCTGTTGACCACAACAGAGCTTCAGATTTACACTCACCTAACTGAGAAAGGAATTCTACTTTTATTCTTTTATATCTATATATAGATATTTATATAGTGATATTTATATATAGATATATCTATATTTATATAATGTTCAATAATCTAACAATAGTACTTTTGTTTAAAAATCCCTCCATCCCATATGTCTCGTCATAAACCGTAATGGAGATTTAAATATATATATATATCTGAGGAATAAAACAAACTGAAAATAATCCATTTCAAACAAATCTTTGGCAGCAACATGGTTAAGCATAACTATTTGAACAACTTGCACAGAAGATTAACATTGTTCAGAGGTTTTTTGGCTCAGAATCTGTTTTAACTTAATAATTCTTGTACTTACTGTGATGTATTGATCCCTAGTGCAATGACTGGATTGGGCAACCCAGGTGCAACAGTAATAGCTGCACAGAATAGAAACATTTCCTTTAGACAAACTATCCCAAAGGGGTTATAAATAGGAAATGGACATTACCATGAAAAGTAAAGCTTCCAATGTGACTGCATCTTGTGTAGCACACTTGGACATTAAACTATGAAGAATTTTTTTTTCCTGTCAAGTGTTACAAATTGACGAAATAAGTACATCAATGTTCTCAGTCATTATCTTACTTCAGTGGCACTTTGTTTTAGTGACAGCAAAAAGGGACAGTGGAGACCAGACAGCCCCAGTGCAGTTTATCAATGAAAATCTAATATCGTCCATAAGCAGGGGAGTGGAAATCAATACTTCATTACCAAATTGTTAGTGAGGATGAAGAAGAATAGCAGGAGTTTTTTGGCAGCCTCCTCGGTCCGGGTTGCTGGGAGTTCAATGTCAGGGCCGCGGTGCCGAGCGGGGCCGGCGCGGAGCTGGGCTGGAGAGCTGGACTAAGGCATTCGTCCTGCAAGCACAACAACAACACAGCCACTGTTACACGGTCTGATCACAGCCCACACCATTGACCAGGCACTGTCGGCCACTGAAATGTCTGCAAATGAGCTCTGCTTTATTTTGTGCACCCACAGGCTCACAACAAGCAAGGACACACAAGTGTGGATGGAATCCTGGTTCCACAACCATGCAGGGATCAGTGGGCAAACTCCAGCTGGTGCTGAGGCTGTGCCTGGTCACTGAGCCCCTTACTCTGCTTTTCCCTCATGTTCCTTAAACTTGGAGTTCCTTCCTACAGCCAGCCAAGAACATGCTCTAAAATCCTCACGGAGAGTTGGACATCTCGGTATCCACACAGTGTTTAATCACCCCGCCATTGCTGTGTTATTCCTGCTTGTTGTGGCACCTCCCCAGCATTAAAAGCCATCTTCCAATAGACCTTTTCCATCCTGCAGCTGCTAAAAGTGCGAAGTGACTCAAGTTGTGAAGTTACTGCTACACAGAGACAGAAGGGCCTTGTTTTATTTGATTTCAAGATGTGGGTTTAAAAGTTCAGCCCAAAGTTGAGTTCTGCTTTGCTTATAACCTGGGAGAAAGATACTGAGGAAAGCAGTAGAAAAAAACAACTGGAAAAATAGGGTGAGAAATGAGGCAGGCAGTAAGTAGAGTGAAAGTCAATCTGGAGAGAGCACAGAGGGAAAAAAGAGCTGCAGTGGGCAAAGAGAAATATGTTACTGAAAAATATATTATCTGTTCAAGGCCATGGATATTTCAGCAAACACAACTCAAATCCTGCAGTGTGTTCTCTGTGTTCTGGCTAAATCAACTGGAAATTCAGTAGCAGCTTTATTTAAAGTAAAATAAACTCAGCTTTTCAAAAAATTCCATATGAAAACAAAAAAGTCCATTGACTTCATGCTAGTTAGTTCATCATTCGGTTTGGTTTACAATATCTTCACCTTTTCAGTTTTCACAGCGATGCTGAGTTTTGCATTGGCAACCCAGACCTGCTGTGGAGAAACTCTTGGAAGGGAAGACGAGGTTTTGGCAGCTGAATGTAGAGACTTTTGGCAACTGAGGATGCATCGAAGTCAGTTTGAAATCATGGTGAATACCTTGGATTGTTATTCCCACTTAAAAGATATTAAAAGCAATCCATGTTGACACTTTAAGATGTTGCCTTTAGGTTTCAGAGGTAACGCTCCAGAGCAGTTCACACTTTGCAGAGCTATTATTTTTCACTGCAAAAGGGCACAGCTGTGCCAGTTTACACCCTGTTCAAATCCTAAAGAAATCCAGAAGCATTGCTATCGTAGGGCCTAGAGCTGACACGCAGCAATGCTGTGGCCAAATTCTCACTATGGAATCACCTCTGCAAATGATCCAAGTGAGACTGTGGGGATGGCACAGGCATTGGGCTTTACCTTTCCAAGCAGAGGTTTCCAGGATGGAAAACTACCTGTGACATCCCACCTTAGTCCTGCCTTGCATCATGCCAAGCCCTGCAGCGCCTGCCTTCCTCGTGGATGTGGGACACTGGTGACCCAGCTGAGAGCAGGAGTGGGGACTCTTCACCAGGTCAACTCTGCCTCCAGAACCTTGCTAGGATCATTAAGCAGAATTAGTGTCACTGAAAGTGCTCAATCTAGGAAGGAGTCTTGAAGTTACAGCAAAGCACTGGCTCCCTGCCAGTGGGAAATATTTATAAAAGCTTGGATTGGAAAAATGAAAAGCCAATCTCCTGCCTCCTTTTCTTTCAGTGTCATTGTGAGGAAGGCCCTCAGACTTTTTAATCAGCATAGCAATATTCCTGGTCACTTCCCTGGCACAGAACAACCTTGAGGACACTGTTAGCCCTGGGCAGACACTTCAGAGGCACACTGGCCAGGGGCAAGGTCCATGAGAAACTCTTCTGGCAACAAATAAACTTTTGAGGCTCAGTGTCCATGTACTTGACTAATGGCAACATCTGTGCACAAGTAAAATCAATTGGGACTTGGCATTGATTTCCATGGGATAAGTACTTCACCCCAAGGTCTTCTGGCCAACTGAAGTCTCCATCCTTGTGGGTTTTGTTGGCTTGTTTTTTTTTTTTTTTATTGATACCACTGCAGGCTGGGACAGGACTTTGGGAAATTAATTAGTGTGAGCCCTGATCAATAAAGGTCATAGTTTATGTATTTCATTATCAAGTCTGTAAGAGATTCAGGGAGTTTGTGGAGAGCTTGTCACCTGCAGTCAGGGCAGAGCAGCCTGCACATTCCAACAGCTCTTGATGGGCAGAGTCCGGTGCTTCCTGGACATTTGCTGAAATGTAGCTCACCCTGTGCCATAAAGAAAACTCCATCATTTAAATCATGTTCTGAAAATGTGGCTAAGGGTGTTCATTATACTGATGTCTTGTACAGCATATGTGAAATATCAGTTGCAGATACTGAAGCTTTGCTTTTATTTAACACTAATTATCGAGCCATCAACAGATGTAAAAAGTCGGCTCTATTTTAATGTGGATGTGTCAGGACTCAGCTTTCCTCCTAACAGCCGCCTTCCCACTCCTTGTCCATGGCACAACTTCCCTCTCCTCATTCGAGCACTGCCAGAAAAACACAGCTGTGAAACCTCTGAAATGGGAGCTCTCAAACACGTTTGCAGCCCGAGACAACTGTCGAGTGTGTGTCAGCAGCTCGTGGCACGCCAGGCCCCAGCGGTGACACCGGCCCTGCTGGGCTGGGCACGGCCCACAGAGCTCACAGGGCCCGGCTGAGCTGGGCTCCCAGCTCACACAGCAGTGCCCAGCTCACCTCCCACACCCCAGTGCTCCTCTGCTCTCTCCAGTGTCTCCTTTTCCCCTTATCTCCATGGCCAAGAGCCACGCGAACAGAGTGACGTGGCCGCCCGGGGGGCTGCCTGCTCATGGGATGGTTTTCAAGTCATGGAATCCCAGAATGGTTTGGGTTGAAGGGACCTTAAAGCTCATCTCATTCTACCCACACCTTCCAACTATCCCAGGCTGCTCCAAGCCCCATCCATCCTGGCCTTGGACACTTCCAGGGATCCAGGGGCTTCTCTGGGAACCTGTGCTAGGGCCTCTCCACCCTCACAGGGAGGGATTTCTTCCTGATATTTCACCTAAATCTCCCCTCTTTCAGTTTGAAGCCATTCCCCCTTGTCCTGTCACTCCAGTTCCTGCTGAAGAGTCCCTTCCAGCTTCTTTGTAGGTTCCTTCAGATCCTGCAAGGTGCTGTGAGGTCCTTCCAGTATCTGAAGTCCTTTTCTTGAGGATTGCTGTCACCGTTTGATTTTTGGGTTCTGCCACCTCTTCAGTGGCACGGTCTGAGGTGGCATGGAACTCCAGAGCCAGGCAGCTTCATGTATTTATAATGTCTTCCCTCTATTTTCATGTCTTAGCCAATATCATTTTACCAGCTCCTATTTATGCAATGGGATAACAAAAATCACAATATTCCTCTGATCCACCCACCACAATCCATGGGAGTCTGTGGATCAAGACTTTTCCAGGCTGCAGCTGTACCTATCATAATAAATTGCAGGACTCTTTAAGGCCACATAGAAAGACACAGACAGGCCCTTTGTGGTTACCAAACATGTTATCTCTCGATGTCATTTTTGACCTACTTTTGCTAGATTTTTGCAGCAGCACAAAATCTGTTCCTTAAAGAACCCTGCCACATGCACAGTACCTCGAAAGGGGGAAACAGCAAATCTGGATATATTTTATTTCATTTAGGACTCCTCTCACCATGAATTACAATGTTACAGACTCTAAATGCCTTCTCGTTACCCATAATTATAACTAAAATTATATCAATCTAAACAGTAACTACTGGAATGATTCATCCTGATTGGGAGGAGCATGCTCCCTGGAGTTCTGCCTGCCCATCCATTTTAAAGCCTTGTGGCAGGAATAGCTTTCCAGAAGGTCATTTAACAGCACATTAAATAAATAAACAGAACATATTTGTTTCAGCAAACACGCTCTAATAGGATGGGAAAACATTTTGGGAGAGGTAGCAACAACCCTCATGAAAATTAAATCCTTCAGTTCTCACCTTGCTCAGGGTGCAGCACCCATCCAAAGGCAGGCAGAGGCTCCAGGTGATGCCAGCAGGGAAAATCTCTCATGTCCTGCACAGTGAAGGGCCCCACGGCCCACCAAGGTCACCTCATGTCCTTGCAGAAGCCCCCAATCTGTGAATATTCACCCTCAGCCACACGGAGAGGAAGGTGTGGAAAACATTTCTGATCCAAGCTTGAGAGAGTGTGGGGCAAGACAAAGGAAATGTGGGCTCTAACTCAGCTGTGCCTGGGGTGTGTCTGCCTGAGCACAGAATTAACTGCTGTAACATCCAGGTGGATGAATTTAGAGACCTCCTTGCCTGGGATAATGCTTTTTTTTCCTGATAGTTTGGGCAAACCAGAGCTTTGTAGGGAGCTGAGCCAGCAGCGGTGCAGGAGGGACGAGGAGCTCAGCGCTGAAGGGAACCAAAAAGAAAGATGGAGAGAGACAATTTCCAAAGGCCTGGAGTGCCAGGACAAGGGGGAATGGCTTCAAACTGACAGAGAGGAGGTTTAGATTGGATATTGGGAAACTGTTCTTCCCTGTGAGCTTGGGGAGGTGCTGGCACAGGTGGCCCAGAGAAGCTCATGGATGAATCAGACAAAAACTGGGGCTGTAGATCCCCGTGGCTCCAGAGAGACCCAGTGGAATTCTGGGCTGCTGGAAAGAGGGGGATTTGAGCCAGTTGTGTTGAGAGAGGCCAGGATTTCACTCCTGAGCCCAGTGTGGGCCTCGCAGTGACACAGGACACACATGTGCTCAGTGACACAGGGCACAAAGGTGTGACAGGTACCTGGTCCCCCCCCAATTGCTTCTGCACAAAAAGCCCAGTACAGAGATGTCTGCAAGAATCACAGACTTGAAGAGAAAAGAAGAATTACAGGGAACATTTAACTTTTATTCCTATAAATAAAGTATAGCCATCAAATCACAATGTATTTGGGAGCACATGTTATTGACAGCCTATTCTTGGAGGGGGAAAAAAAAAAGTGGATTTTTTGGCAAAGTTTCCAAAAGATTAAATTGTTCATTGTACAGGGCACCATCTGCCCTTGGAGAGAGATTTAGTTGATGGCAGCTGCAGCCAAAGTGTGGAAGATAAAGCTGAATTTCTGGTTTCTTTTCAACTAGCAACTGTCATTACAGGTCACATGCAAACTGTGTTATTTTCTGTGACAAGCAGGTTCTGCAGGATTGGGTGCTCACTACATTTTAAAGTGCCACCTGTAAAGATCCCAGCCGAGAAACAGCTTTTGGAACACACCTTGCAACACGTGAATTTACAGCAGATAAGACAAAGCAATTATGGCCCAACCATCTGGACACTGGCTGTGTGCTCCAGACCCAGGCTTAGGGGATGGAGGTCGGGAGGAACTGGTGGGTCACTTAAAGGTAGATCCCTTAATTCATGTGGGTGCTTAAAAAGGCAGAATTGTTATCTGCAAGTGTTCACTCAACTGTTGCATAATCCACAAGTGCCTCCCTGTTTACCTTGGGGTTCAATTCCCCATGAGATTAAACTTCACATTTTTTAAACCCTGAAGAGAATTTCTAAATCACCAAACCAGAGGCTGCTGAGGGTGGGGATTTTCCCACCTCTGAGCTATGACACTAAAATGTCTTGATTCACTGCAAGGCAGCAAAGGCCACTTGAGACTGGGGAGATGCTGATCTGTCTCCGCACTTGGAGTTACTTAAATATCACACAAACCTCATCCTGGCTACAGCAAACCCCTCCAGGAGGGAATTTGTACCTCCTCCCTCTCTCCTGAACACTTCCACAGGAGAATGATGTTCCCTCTCTCCTCGGAACAAAACAGGAGGGGAGAAGTTAAGAGCACACTGGTAGATTTTATTAGGACTAAGAAACAAAGCAAAACAAAAAAGCAAACCCAAAGCTCTTTCCTTTCATCCCTGCCTTGCTATGAAAATGCCTTCATATTTGCAGGCTTGCTGACAATATTTCAGGATGGTACATCACACACCGTCTCGTCTGGAACAGCAGACATTGTCAGTGCTGGGAGACAGCCACTCTCTGGTTTGTACTTCACAAAGATTCTCTATAAAGCATTTCTATAGAAAAAAAAAATAAAAAGATTTTTCAAATTTGTGAGTCTCTTAGCCTTTCAGACAAGGATGGGTTCTGGTTAATTTTCCTCTGATGATTTCCACATTTTCTGCAAGGAGAATCAACAGCTACCATTGCCTTAAGACAGACTGAACTAGTTGTAACATGCCTAGATATGAGAATTTCTTTTCATGTGAAACAACTTGCAGGACATAAATTTGTTCTTAAGTTTATTCTGTTCAGTTTAACTTGTTGGTCTTCTCTCCTATTTTATCACAGTAGAACGGGATCGTGTTTTGAAACAGAAAATGCTACTGTTGGTAGCTTCTTAACCAATCTGCTGTGATTAATCCATGCATTTGGATAATAAGATTATTTTTTAACTGGGTAGGAGCTTTGCCTTTCCAACAAAACACTGCTCATCATTTCAGGTGTCAGTGCCTCTGATGGCTCCGTGATGTGCCCAGGCCATCCAAGCCAAACCTCTTTGGGAAGGCTCCCACTCCAGTGTCTCTGCTGCTGCAGAACAGACCCACACTCACCCCCTGCCTTTCCCTAGGGAAATGCACCTTTTTCCATCCTCATCTGACTGAGCCCAAATGCTTTCGGGATTGGGGCCTTTTTAAGAGACATTCAGAAAAATGTTTAATTTTTAACACTCTGCCTGTTTGGGTTCCTTTTTGCAGAGAGCATTAGTGGGTAGGAGTGGAGGCTGCTCATGTGAATTAGTGTGGGATCTGCTGCTTTCTCCTTTCTTTGTGAGGAAGCTCTTAAAACACAAATTCCCACCTTAAAACCCGAACGGGAGCGAGCTGCGAGTAAATCACGGGCTCCGTGGTGCCAGAGCTGCACATGCTCTTCTGCTGCTGATTTGTCTACAAAATATATCACATGCCAGTTACTTGAATTAGGATCATGGGGAGAAGGGAATCATTAGAGAGTAGAAGAAACTCTAACGCATAAAGAAAACTTATCCGTTTGTCTCCTGCGTGCCGCCTGTTTTATTTCCTCTTCAGGCGCTGACAGCACTGATGAGGCAAAGGACGCTGTAATCCTGAGCGATTGCTTTTGGGGGGAGCATCATTAGGGAGGGAAATGTTTGATACAGAGAGAGCTCTGCATTTCCAGGCCCTTTTCTGTGGTCATTCCAAGGTGCTGGAAGGTGAAGGCACAGCCTGGATCTGGTATTTCCCTCCTGGAGCTGTTTCCTTTGCTCTCAGAGTGCCTTGGAAAGCCAGGTAAATTAGACTTGGAGAAAGGGACACTGCATCTTTGAGTAATGAGGCTGGGAAACAGGGAACACATTTTCCACTAGCTCATGTCTCACTGTATGGCATTCTGATTTCCTGACACTTCATAATAAATCATTGCTTATCACTCACATGGGAACATAACATGGTTCAAGTTAAGATTCGTTAGTGATTGTAAAGAAGAAACATGAATTGCTCTCTATCAGGGCTTTTTGATCATCTTTCTGTCCACTGCAGGTGTTTTTTTAATCAGAATATTTACAGGAGCCATTGTCTAAGGCATAAATAAAAAGGAGAAGAAAGAGCAGAAAATATGAATAACGAAAATGAATTTATTTGTCTTATTTATGTGTTTATGTAAACATTTGGCAATTGCTTTGCACGGCAGCTTGTATTCAGTGTCACGGGCTGCTGCACCAACATAAGTTTGTAAAGCTGGGATTTTAAATATATATACGTGAGTGTGTGTCTATAAAAAAACCCTAAATGCCAATACATTCATTTTCTGGAGAAGAAGGTTCTAGCAAGGACATCCAGAGCCTGTTTGCTTTAGGATGGCTTCCACAGGGAGAAGAGAGTCTGATCCTGATCCTGCTGGCCCACCTTGGACAGGAGGAGTGGAAACCTGATGACCTCAGAGGCTGAGTTGTTCTAACTGGGATGAGACTGGGATGGTCCCTGCAGGCAGGGGTCCATCAAAAGCTGTGGGAAACAGGGATTCACTTCAGAAAAAGGGATACCCAAGAGCTGGGACAACCTTCCTACAGCCCCTGTCCCCCCAGTGAGCTCAGGGATGGCAAATCTTGAGCTTGGATGGGTCAGGAATTGGGGAAGGAACAAGTGACAGGACAAGGGGAAATGGCCTCAAGCTGCACCAGGGGAGGTTTGGGTCGGATATTAGGAAAAATTTCTTCCCCACACGGTTGCCCAGCTCTGGCAGGGGAGGAATCCCCATCCCTGGAGGGATTTAACAGCTGTTAACAGCTGGATTTAACCTGGGGCCATGGCTGGCCTTGGCAGTGACAGGGAATGGTCGGACTCAAAGCTCTCAGTGGGCTTTTCCAACCTACGTGATTCCACCATTCCATGCATTCAGCTCTCTATCCAGTTGGTTCACTGCCTTCTCTGACCTTCAGTGGACACAATTTTTTCCGGAGCTCACAGCTTTTTCCTCAGCAGTTTAAGGAGAGGGGTGAAAAGATGATGGGTTTACAGATGGTGTCAGTCGTGCTTTAGGGGAACAGGGAGTTTGGTATAAAAAGACCTAAAAACTGAGAAAATGGGAGCTCATTTAAAGAATTACAACAAATATGCAGAAATTTTTCACACACACAAAAAATTTCTATTCCTTCGCTTGTTTTACAAATAGTTTTCCTTTAATTTCTTTCTTTATCTTTTGGGTCTGATTGTGGGAAGTACCTGAAACTTTGGGATAACCCGAGAGAAATCAGATAAGGGAACTATTTGCTGCAACTATGGCTTTGATTATTCCCCCTTCAGTAATTTGCTATTTACTACATTAATCAACGATATAATGTGTCATTTCTACTGCTCCCTGGCTGAATAATTTCCAAAACTACAAACAGCTTTCAAGATAGTTGCCAGACAGGCGCAAATTAATACTTTCAGAAATTCTTCCTAGAAATATTCCCATGAACAGAAGCTTTCGCACCCTCTATTTGTGTAAAGAGTTGGCTCAAAAAAAAAAAAAAAAAAAAAAAAAGCCAAATGATTATTTTAGGCAAATTCTTGCATGTATTTTTTCTGGTTTTATATATATTTCTATCTAATATTTATGAAAAATATGCAGTTTAGAATAAGCAGCCTTGGGAGACAAGGTGGCAGTGGAAGTCCATATGGAGTTAACTCTTTGTAGGATTAATTTAGTAGTCACAAAAAGGAGGGATCTGATTGCTTTCACTGAGGCAAATAATCCCCTTGATTTGTGGGACAACCTGTCTGAGCAGAATGGCACACGACCAAGGGATTGTAAATTGTAAATCAGGCGATCCAGGTGATCCTCCTCACAAATTCCAATATTTGTGGCTGCTCCAGCCTCTGCCTCTGATCCCCAGCCTGCTCTCCTAAACTCAGTTTCCCTCCTTGTGTTCATGGTCGCTGGAAGTCCCTCTAAGACTTTGCCTTGTGCTCAGAAAACCCCAAACCCTCTACAAGAAATGCATTATGCACAAAAATGTGAAATCCCCCTAATAGCAAGTTTTTAAAAGAAAAAACAATTCCGTTCTGGTAAAGCACAGCATTGGATGTATTTATTGTACCTCACTTTTCACCTACTACCAAGAGATGATTAGAGCCAAGAATTAAACTCCTCAACTCTTGACCAAGGAAAAATCCATGGTTTTTCCAATATATCTGAGCCAGGCTCTTAATCTGCACTTGCTCGAAGTGGTGCAGTGAATGGGAATATTCTCCATTTATTTTGGCTTACACTAAACTGGAATTTTTGCCCCATAAGCTTCCTGTGATTTTTATGAGTGAAACTGCCTTTGTCAGCATTCCTAATATTTCCCCATGGAAATGGTATTAAAAATCAGCACATTTGCCCTACAATCTCACGTCTTACCCTTAAGAAATGAGGACTTTTGGAAGATTTTTTTTGTTGTTGTTCTCTCTGTAGGAAAATGGCTTAATAAAAACCTCAACAAGAGCCTGGAAGGAACGCTCTATCTTCAAAATGTTAATTCTGTCTCCATCCATGCCTGGGTTAAAAACAGATATTGAAACAGGGGAATAAATATTTGACAATGCTGTTAAGGCAACTTTGCTAACGATTTTTGAACAACCTCCAACTGAGGTCTAAATGTCTGCAATATCCATAAACAACTCTATACTGTCCAATTAGGGAGACAAAGACATAGAGTCCTGTCAGGAAGATTTGCATGGCTAAGTGTCTGAGATCACGGAGCCGATGAGGGATCGCTGCCGTGCTGGGGGATGCACACAACGGATGACTATCATTAGGATATTACAGAGGCTTACACCTTCCCAATTACTGGCAGGATTCATTAGTTACTGCTGCATTTCCCTAATAGAATCCTCTCTCTTGGCTTATCGCTACCTTCCCTCTGTCTACATAAACCCACAACTCAGCAGTCGATCACCTATGAAAAATTAGACGCCGGAGCTTCCAGTGGCCTATTTAAAATGAAAAGGGAACTGAAGAAGAAATAAAGAACAAAAAAAAAAAAGAAGAAGGGCTGGAATGCAGATATGTGGCATCAGATGGGTTTGGAATTCTCTTGCTATTGAACTATTTGAGGGAAAAAATAATCAGTGGCAGCTGCAGAGAGCAGCATCGTGGTGGGTTTAAAAGCACAATGAAAGTGTTTTACACAGCCCTGCGTACACGCACGAACCGGAGGCAGATTGCAAAGTGACAATTACTTAAGGCCTGCTAGGCTGAAGTTTCCCAAGTAAGATTGGTGAGGATTCCAGGGGCTCGGTGCTGCTGCAGTTGGCTCAGCCCCATTAAAGATAATGGTGTGAGCATTTCCATGCTGTCATCGTGTTACTATCAACAGCATTATCAGTATCAACTGCTTCTACAATTATGCACAATGCACAATTATGCTCTTCCTGCACAAAGACTTAGCAACCACCAAACTCGTTTTCTTTTTAAATACACTGAAAAGGATGTAGATTTCAATCCTTCATCTGCTCACAGACGAAATAACATTTCCAAATCATCACTGATAGCATTTTTTTCCTCCCATTCTAAGGATGGCCAACTGTTCTCAGCGATTTCTATTACATTTCCTACCTATTATTTCATGTAATGGCATTCCTTAAATTTTAAATTAGCTTTGAAGAATAAAAATAATTGAATTCCTGCTGTTTTGTGTACATAGAGGGTGACAGGAGCTAATGTGATAATTTAAACTGTAAATGAGTCTTCACTTTGTGTTCATTAATTACAGCTAATTACTGAATTACAAACCTTCTTGGTTAGGCACTGTTATGTATTCATGTAGCATGTTGGATTTCCAGCTGGTAGAAAACTGTTTTATAGACTTACAAGCTGACACACCAAGCTAGTGCCGAAACAATTCTGTGGGAGAAATAAAGGGAGGGCGGGGGGCACGCGCCTGCTCCTGCTCTGTGAATCCAGGCAGTGAGGAGAAACAGGGCTGCAAACCCGAGCCTCAGGTGAGCCAGGATCCCGTGTGTATAATTAGGAAATATTTGCAGTATTTGGGAGGCAGAAATGTGAGTTTGAGCTCACATTTGGGGGAAGAGCGTGAGCCTGTCCTGCTCACTCCTGTTTTACACCAGTTAATTCCCTGGTTTAAGCAGAGTTCCTCCTTCTCAGGGCACAGCAGAGAGGCAGAAATGCCCCTGGAAATGGGGCCAGTGCTCCCAGCACTGATGCTTCGGCTCTGCTCAGGAGCAGCAGGACAGTGATGGCAAACTGAGCATCCCAGGCAATGTGCATTGTGTTCCATACACGAGTGCTCATTGTTCCTCGCTGAAGGAGCGCCTCCAACGCTGTAGGGCTGTCTGGAGCATTTACTCAACAGTCTCTGCACTGAATGGCTCTGTCCAAACCTCTCCTTTGGATCCCTTTTGTCTGCTGATGGTTTTTATGGGAGCTGAATGCAGGAGCTGAAATCTGTCTCTCTGCAGAGTGAGCAGCACGGTGACAGAATCAGCCATGGTGAGGTTGTGCGAGCTACAGAGCTCAGTGCCCACAGAGACAAATGTGGCAAGTGGCAAAACAAAGAAACCCAAACCTCACCTGCATTTCTGTAAATGCACAGACAGGAGAGACAGAGATTTTCCTTTCACTAGCATTTATTTTCCAGTACTTCATGTGTTGCGTTCACTTTTAACAACACAGGCCAGCAGCCTATTCAGATCCCTGAGCCCACACCAGCCCACCTGCCCTGCTACAGGAAATCCAGCAGAGATTGCAAGAAACTGCTGAATCAAATCATTACCTTAAAACTGTTTGATTAAATTAATCTAACACCCACTGTGTCTTCCGGAGTGGGGACTGAGAAGACACAGACCAAGGGTTCAGTGTTGGGCCTGGAGAGCAGATCCTTCTCAGAAGGTTTGGCCTGTATTGGAAGAGTTCAGCTGAATAATTCTCAACAGCCAAAATGAAGAGCCAGATCCCCAGCTGATGTAACACTGTGTAGCACCATTAATTTCAGGAGAGCTCTGTTGATTCCCAGCAACTGAGGAACAGCTCAATAGGTCTGTAATAATAAAGACTCTGCTGAAAAGCCCCTGAAAGCAGCAACACTAATGTGTGGCTGCTCACATAAACACCAGTTCAATGACAAGGCTTTTCGTCCTAAGAACTAGTCTGTGTCTTCAGGTTTCATGAAAAGCACTAGGCTTTTGTCCTTAAATAATAATTTTCATCTGGAGAATGGCACACTGACTTGTTCTAACACCAACAGAGATTCAGCAGTAGGCTTCTCAATGGGATTTGTGTCATGTCCTATTCCCTCATCACCTTCCCATGCTGCCTCTTCTCTTTCAGGGTATGAAAAGAGATGGGGAAACCAGGGCAGAAAAGATGTGCAGGCAGAAATTCCTTTTATTCTGTGGGTAGTAACTCTCTACTATCATATAAAGATAATGACTTTCATTAATCTTCTGTAGGTCTTTAATCAAAGGGTTTTTTCACTCCACGCAGAGACACTACTTAAATGCTACCAAATGTTAAGTAAAAATGAGAATTCTTGATCTCAGATACACAAAAGTAGTGTGAGAGGTAGCACAGCGCAGCACAGTACCCACAGAGGCTCAACACTAGAGGTGAGTCTGCTGTTCAGGAAGTTACCAGCCACCATTTCCAGGCAGTCTTTGACCCAACTTGTTTTCATGTCTCACTCCTTTTCAATCTCACAGTCTCTGACATGCAAATCTGCACTGAAACTGAGCCTTCCAAATGTGCCGGAGGGAAGCAGGGGCCTCACACCTACTGGCAGATCAGTGCACCTAACGCCCTTTGGCTTTTTTCCCCTCTCTTTAACAGAAAGGCTGATTACTCCATTAGCTGAACAACTTGGAAGAAATGACAAGGAACTAACAAGAGGGTAACACTGTATTTTCTATTTGTTTTCCTCCGTTGCAGTGGTGCTAATTAGAGGAGTTCTTGATACGGAGCTCTGGGAATGCTGATGAGAAGCACACAAAAGGCTGGAGTGCCTCTTCTGTAGAGCACTGGAGGCTCAAAGACAGCACCCTCTGCACTCTCACTGCCCTGCACCCCCACACTGCCTCACATTTGAGACATCATGGTGCTTGATTTTAGAGGTGGGACACACCAGCCTTTCTGATGCCTGAACCCTCACTTAGGGGTGAGTAAATTCACCTTAACTCACAGCTTATCATAACAAAATATGTTTTCAAGCAGAAATAGCAAACCTGTTTGGAAGGGAAGGGAGGCGGAAATGAGGAGGGGATGTGTCTCTAGAGGGGACCTGGGCTCTGTGCTGCTCACAGGGCACGGGCTGCACTGGGTGGGAGTCATTACTCACCATCCTTCCTGCAAAACCCTCCCTCCCTGCAGCCTGCAGCTTTCATCTCTTTGGGAAGGCCAGCCTCAGAGGTTGGGAAAAAGGGAGACACTGCCCTAACTTCCCAAATGCCACCAACAACAGCTTTTCCTTCAAAGCTTTCCACCCCCTCTTGGGCTCGGGAAGGGGTCGTGGGGATGGAGGCTGGGAGGGTAGGACAGCACCTCTTTCCCATTCACCAAGGTTTGATTCCCTTTATGAGCACGATCCGCCAATCCGTAATCAAGGGTTAATTTCACAGCTCACTGCTTCATCTAGCATAATATCCATTCAGACTAATTAAATCTGTCTAATAATGTGAGTGTCTTTGTCTTTGTTCTTTCCATTCTTTGTTTTACACCCTTCACATCTCATCTCCAGAACTACACGCCATCACACTCTGCTTGACAAGCAGAATCCATCCCTAAAATTAAAACATTCCTGACCTATCTGCGATGACAAGGCAAGCAAGCTTCACAGCGCTGCGGCCCATGAAGGGAGCTGACACATTTGTTTTTAATTTCAAAAGAGTAGAAAGTGAAGATCTGACCCTGTCAATCAGGCCCTGTGACAAGTTTAATCATTGCTGCCCCACAAAAATCACGGCTAAATAGGAATGCAAATAATGTATCACAGGGCTCTTATAAATGCTAATCAAGGAGAAGTAATCAACTGACAATTTCACTGATCTCCTTTCTGAAGAAGTCAGTCAACGCACTGTCTCTGGACCACAAAGAGAAGAAAAGACAAAAGGCATAGATGCCGTTTCCCAAAAAAACCTATCCTTTTTCAGGGCTTTCTTTTTCTTTTTTATAGAGAAAAACAGAGAATTCACTCTTTTTGATCCTCCACTGAACTTTAAAGCAAAGCTGTTTCTCAGGAACTTGAACAGTTATATGTCAAGTGTACTTTATTAACAGTACCCTCCCAACCCAGAGACAGCACTTGGAAACTTCTGCTAAAATAAAAATCTTCATTTGTCTTTGTCATTCATCCATCTTCAAAATTCTTCTCCATCTTAACAACTTCTGTCCTCTATGGGCAATATATTTAGTGATATATGAAGTTTTACAAGTGGAAAGCTAATAGTTGAGCTCACATTTTTTTTCTAGCAGCTCCCCTCCTCCCAAACTGAAAAAAGAAATATCATGTTTTGGATTTATTTCAGTGCAAAAGCTTTCTTCGGCAGCAAGATTTTTAAACTGACTCTCCTTTTATGACCTTTTTAATGTGGTAAAGAACAGACAGCTCAGGTATAATTCTGGTCTTTCACTCACAAATTCTGCATGGCAAGAAGCCGTGACTTCACCTAGGTATGGAGCCGAGGAGGGCCCAGGACAGGCAGATGCACAAGCCCTGTAAAGCAATTCATGTTCTCCTCTCACTGGTTTGCTGTGCTGGGTCCTGACAGGGCCCATCAAACCTCAGAGTCACTGTGCTGGCACAGAACAAAAGGAGATGGTTTGGCCAGGGAAACTCAAGGCAGGGAGATGTAAGTAGCATAAAGATTGCTCTAAGAGGTGCAGGGAGATGTAAGTAGCATAAAGATTGCTCTAAGAGGTACAGTTCAAAGAATCTGGTTGTTTGAAGTTTGGTTGGGGTTTTTTTGTTATTATTAAACTCTTTTCCTACATGGAGCCAATAGATGAAATAACCTGAGGAGGGCTTCAGCAACAGAGACTTGGGCTACCAGCGGGGTTTTGAAATAGAGATCTTCCCCTACAGCACAGCCTGGTGCTTTCCAGCCCATGGCAGTTACCCACAGCAGGATAAAGCAGCAAGAGCAGCTTTATCAAAGTCAAAACTTTGTCCTGGGTTGTGTTTTGTGTTTGCAGGGCTGAGTGACGCAGCTTGGAAGGGCTGAGAGCAGCTGCTACACGGGATGGGGAAGGTGTCACCAAACCCCTTCCAGACTGGGCTCTGAATCACCAGATTTACACACGAGCAAATTAAAATGGGAATAATCTTTGGCCAAACCCAAGTTTCCAACTTCTAGAAGCACTGGGGCAGCAGCAGAAGCTTTGGTGCTACTTCAGTGAGAAATGAGAGCTGGAGCTTCGTCACACAGCACTCGCTGCCAGACGGGGCTGTTCCAGCAGCAAACTCTCCATGCAGGGTGAGCGTGGAGGGTGGGAGTAGCAAACAGAAAGAGGAATTGAAAAGCACTTTGCAGTTGTCATGTCACTTAGCAACAACCTTTCCTACTGCACATCAGCACGGGCATAGCAGGAGCCTGCACAAAGCACAGGCGCCGAAATCCGGGCTGAGCGAGTGTAGGAGGGCAAGAGGAGCTCCACCAGCAGCTCATCACACACAGCTGTCATTTATTATTTGAGACACGTCTCACATTGCTATCCCTGGGCTTGGGCTTCTCCTGAACAAACTCTGGATCCAGCCAGCACTGATCTTCTGGTGCTAATGCAGAGTAAATGACACAAACCCTCCTGGAGGAGGACACCAAAGTTCAGCTCTTTGTTTCCCAAATGAACTCCACTGAAGTGGAGTGGAGAGTGGAGACTCTTCTGTCTGCAGTTTCACTCTCAGATAAACACCTTTCTTTCCTGCCTGCTTCAGTTTCCCAACTTTTTCCCTGTAGGATTCCCACTGTCCTCTCTCTTTATGTGCTGGATTTTAATCAAAAGGTCCAGACTTGCAAGTCCTCAACCCCTAATACTTCTTCCACAAGGTAATGCTGTGCATCCTATCAGCTGTTTCTGTCAAGTGGAGAATCTGCCTGGGCCCTGATAAAGAGAGGAGTAGATCCCTTCCTGCAAGGCAAAGTGGCTGAAGTAAAAATTCTGGCACAAAAAGAGAGACCTGTGCAGGTCACTTTGCAACTTCTAAGGAGGTTGAAAAATCAGGCACCTCTCTGCTTTAATTATATCACTTGTCCTTATTTGTTTAGCTTCAAAGAGTTAGGATTTAATTATTAGCTGTCCCCATACTGGTAGGGACCAGCTGAAGGGATGATTGTGGAGACAACACGAGGAACCTGTGATTCAGGACTTCCTTGAGCTACTGTTCTACTGCTCAGGAAGAAATGAAGGGGCAGGAACAGACCTGAGAGTCTGTTATTTCTATGTTTGCTCTCTGAATATAAAACTCTGCAAAGTGTATGAAATATTACATAAATAGAGCAATAGTATGTGCCAAATTAATAATATGCATTATCCAGCAGCCATGCAGTGATGCTTATTGTACAATCCTAAATCATCCTAACGGGGAGAAAAAAATCAGAATCCATCTCTTTGTGGCTGAGGTCCTCTCCTTGCAATCACCAAAAGTGACTTTTGCAGACAGAATTGTTTGAGATGCATGATGGAAAGCTGGGCATTGCCAAGTGACCAGAGCACCCCACTGCCAACCAGGGGCTCCTGGGCTCTGATCCCAGAGGGTGCTTCTCTGCTTAAAGCCACTGCAGCACGATGCCAGTGTGCCTTGTTTTGGGGTGGAGAGCACAGCCTGGTTGTCAGCCCTCTGTTGGATACAGCCACACACCTTCCCTTCACCCAGGCACTCAGCCCTTGTGAATATCTGACCTTGGCATCATTGGTGGCAAACGTGTTCAGACCACGCTGCTCACCAAGTCTGCTTTTGTCCTGCCTACACATACACACACTCTCCAGCTCCAGAGGCCCTACCAGATAGACAAGAGACTCTTATTTTTTACAGCTGAGTTTTGTTTTTGCAGCTGCCAAGTAGCAAAGAAAAGCAACCCTGGTGATCTGGCCAGAGGATGTGTCCAGTGAGTCCAAGAGGCTTCCCTGGAGGAGAGCAATCACCACCTGCTGCCATCACACCAAGCCACTGCTGTGAGGAGCCAGCACAGGGTGGTGTTAATAAAATTCTGGCTGCTCATTGTGCTCAGCCAAAAACCCAAGGCAATGTTGCAAAGGTGAACGAGGCTTTGGCACTGTAAGGATCTCGTTTCCATCAGGGCTCAGCCCCTGCTGCTGCTGCTGCACAAGGTGAGCTCTGCTGGGGTTCACTCTGCAGGTCAATCTGATCCTGTGCCTGCCCTCTGTCACTTCGTACGCCATCAAAATCAGCAAACAATCAGCATTCAGCTCTGAAATGATCTCTCACCAGAGTCAAAGCAACTGGGAGAAAGGATCAGTTCTCCCCTTGGTGTGACCAGGGCTCCCGTGGCTGCCACGGGCTGGGGTTTGGGGCTCTTGGACACAAAAGATGATCACAAAGAGAAGGGTCTTGCTGTTTTGTTGTCTTGCTTGGGCAGCCTGTGCCAGGGATCCTGCACAGATTATTTATGCCTTAAAATCTTCTGGACACAGATGTGACAATGAGCACAGAACCCAAAACCCCATCTGAGCAGGGCAATAAGGACTGGCACAACCCACTGCAGTGCAGACTGGCATTGCCTATTAAATCAAAGACTTTCTTGCTTGACCTGAAAGAGGAAATTCTGCAGTAAAATTCCAAGTGTAGAGAGCAGCACAAGCTACAAACTCCAGCAAATGAATGCTATTATCTTACACGAAGAATACATTAATATAGATGACCGTTACATAACACACATTAACATAGAGTAATAATATATTTACTCAATATAGGCATGTTTTGACACAGTGCAAGCTGTGTGCAGTTGCTTAGAGAATTGGGGATTGTATATTTTTACCAATATATTGAAAATCTTAATTTCAAAAGAAAAATAAAGAAAGAAAGAAAAAAAGATGGTCTTGGGGGTACTTTG
Source organism: Coloeus monedula (assembly GCF_965178545.1). Taxonomy (NCBI): domain Eukaryota; kingdom Metazoa; phylum Chordata; class Aves; order Passeriformes; family Corvidae; genus Coloeus; species Coloeus monedula. Next base: position 14,667,066 of record NC_138797.1, read on the forward strand.
GTGCAATTCTGACAACTCAAAGTAAAATTCAGAGGAGCTTTGGCTCCCATGTCTGGAATAATTGAGCTATCAAATGTGTGTCTGTCAGATGTCAGTCATGTAACTGCACCTCAGCTGCACGTGATGGATTGCACAACGAGCCAAAGGCTATCATCTCAAATCTGGGTGTGTTTGAGCTGGGGAATCCATGCTGGAGCAGGGATGGGTCCTGCAAAGGGCCTCCGTGGCTCTTGGTGCTGCCTGTGGTCACTAAAGCACAACAGTTCTTCTGTGTCATTTAGGGACTTGAGCTCCTTAGTTTTGATCTTTTTGTTCCAAATGAAAAGGAAGAAGAAAACAACCACAGAAAAATGAAGACTCTCCTATATTGTCCTCTGGGAAACTCATTTGTTGTATAAATCTGCTGCTAGAACAAAAGTTTGGTTGTAGCCATATGAGAATTAAAGTGAAAGTTAAATGGAAGAATGTTATGTGATACAAGAAAAAAAACAAGCCACAAAACCAAATTAAAAAAAAGAGAAAAAAAGAAAGAAGCAGAAAAAAAGCAAAACCAGTGGAAAAATAACCTCTGCATTTCATAAATCCAGCCACATTCATTACTGCTTTCCTATCGCACCAAACTTCACATTGCAAATTTATCTTCAAAGCCTGGAGTCCCTCTCCCCAAGATGCTGCCTGGTGCCAGGCTGCTGCACTGCACAGTGATGCTGGCCAGGACTTCAAGGATCCTGCTTTTCAGTAAGTAACAGGTTTCCCTCTCCTGAAATCCCAGGTTAAGTGACCAATCTGATCTCTGCACTTCTAAATCGCAGATAGCCCAGGATATTGGTGTGCCTTGAACGAACGCTTCCTTATCCAAACAATACACCAAAAGCAATCCTGGCCTTTTTGTCCTTTTACTTTAAGCTGATTAGAAAGTTGGTTCTGTAGTTGATTAAGTTCTGCAGAAATTGGGCTTACGATGAATCATTAAACAAAGACATTTTTTGTACAGCAATAAAGTCTCAAATGATTAATTAAGGGCACAATGCCAAAACAAGTGTCTTTGTTTAAAACGCAGTGGACAAGACAGGCTTGGGAAAGTTGATGTCTTAAGTAGACGCCACAACATGTTTTTAATTATGTTCAGGAAGAAGAACAAGAATGGGAATTGCCAACTGTTTGGAAAGATAATTTTTTTTTTTTTTTAGAAGAAAGATTAGAATAAAAAATAACAAACAGAGCATTATTGATTTAACACAAATGCCATTTGTTGGGCCTTTTGTAATTTCCTTATTAGTGTCATCATTCTGGAGTTCATATGCTCCCTTCTGTTATAGCATTTGGCACACATTCAGCTCCCAGCAATATGATACAGTAAACATTCAGTGACTGCTCATATTAAAATGTTTTATTTGCTGTAAGTGTACCAATGCTCAGGCACTGCTGGGCTCGTGGGGGGAGCGAGCGGGGCCGGAGCCTCCCCGGCCGCGCCCACGGGAGCCAACACAACATCCCTGCCCCAGCAGCTGCTGGTGGCCCTGGCAGGAGGGCTGGGACTGCTCAGCTGACACAGCACCAGCTCCAGCCAGTGCCTGTTCACATCTCCCTCCTCCCTGGGTTATTTTTGGGGTGTATTTGGGAACTTCCCAAATATTCTTTTCAGACTCGATTTTACAGGAATTTGCAAGTTTTATTCTAAAGGTTATTTCAATTCTATGTTGACAGTCACAGAAATGACCTGTGTTTTCAGGTATGGAAAATTATCTTGGATGCTTCAGTATAGAGGAATCACATAATCATTTAGGATGGAAAAGCCCTCCAAACCCATTGAATCCAAGCTGTGCCCAATGCCCGCCTTGTCCCCAGAGCCCTGAGTGCCACCTCCAGGCCTTCCTTGGACACCTCCAGGGATGGGCACTCCAAACCTCCCTGGGCAGCTCCTCCCAGTGCCTGAGCGCCCTTTCCACGCAGAAATTCCTGCTGCTGTCCACCCTGAGCCTCCCCTGGCACAGCTCGAGGCCGTTCCCTCTGCTCCTGTCAGTAGTTGCCTGGAAGAAGAGGACAAACCCCACTTTTCTACAACTCCAGAAGAAAGCTTAAGAAGTAATTAAAAACATAATTTGGCCCTTCCCACACCTCTGGAGTGAGTGTGTGTCCTCCTGAGCCTCCTCATTTGTCCGGCCAGAGATGGCACACGTGTAGGCATGGAATGAGGCTGGAATTCCAGGGCCTGCTCCTCAGCCTTGCTAGGACCAGATTTACATATTAACACCTCCCATTAGCACCTCCCAGCCTTAATGAGACAGAGCCATGAATGTCTTCAACTTGAGAAAAGAGGAGAGCAGACATCCCAATTTTCTTTTCAGTCCTCCTGCTTATGTGGAGATCCAGAAAAAACATTGATGGATAATTATTTCTGGTGAACACACCGTCAATTTACCTGTGGGTCTGTGAGAGAGGGAAAGTTTTTTGACGTGGATTTCTTTTGAAAACAGAGCCAGGGGCTTTGCTGGGGAAGAAGCACAGGAGAGGCTGGGCTGGGCTGTCATTCCTTACCACGAGGGGCTGGGGAATGCAGTGGCTATGGGGTGATTTAGCTCAGGACAGCAGCCAAAAGCCAAATCTGCCACCAAATCTCTCTCTGAGGCCCGGGCCTGCCCTGGGTATCCATTCAGCGCTCAGGGCACTGTGTAAACACAATAACTAATCAGATGCAGTAGGTTGTCAAATCTATATGGGTGCTATAAAACCTGTAAGGATCCCCTTAGGCAATAATAAGAGTTGGGTGTGTAAATTCTGTACACAACAAAGCAGGAGAGATTCTAATGGGCCTCCGGAAAAGCAAAGAAAACATAGGTGGCATTTATAGCAAAAAAAAAGGATGTTCACAAACCCCTTAAAATTTCTTCTCAGGCCTCCAATATTTCTGCTCACCTGGAAACTCCTTAAACTGCTCGAGGAGGAGCTGGGGTTTGCACCAAAGGGCTGAGAGCCCTCAGCCCCCTGGCCCTGGCTGGCATGGGGTGAGCACAGGAGAGATCCGGCTCTGTTGATCCTTCCATGTGCAAAGGTGGTGGGTCCAAAAGGAACTTTCCAAAAAAATAGTTGATGAGAAACATAACCTTCTAAAGTGCTTTTGAAGTGAGAAAACTGGATGGAAAGAAGATAAACCCACCAGAACTTAAACAGATTGAACAATTTCTGCTGCTTTGACTGACTTTGTGAAGAAAAATAATATAAACACTTAAAATGCATAGAAGAAAAATAAAATTTCTGCATTTTTTAAAAATTTGACCTTACAAGAAATTGTAACACTTTTTTTTTTACTCTACATTTAAAGTCAAAAAGGGAGTTAAATAGCATTAGAAAAAGGTTTTTCTCATGACCTTGGAAGATGGAACTAAGCTAATCTTGGGACAGCCCTTCCCATACACAAGCACGAGAGGCAAACATGGGACACAAAACTTTGGTTCCTGTTGCTTGTGGAAGAGACAAAAGGGTTTCAGCCCAGAATTCTCAACAGGTTTTCCAACGCAGCTCATCCTGGGATGAGAAGGCACCAGTGACAACAAACCTGAGGAAATCAGGGATGTATCCCACGGCAGTACAGGGCTAATCTAATGCCATGGCAACATGGAGCAAGCATCCTGCTGGGTGCTGCATCCCTGCTGCTGCTGAGCCGGGCACAAGCCACAGGTGCTCCAGATCTCATAACGTGTCTTCCTGAAAGCCAAATACTCTTTCTAGCAGGTTTGTTTCATGTTTAGCCATCAAGCACCTCTTCTAAGTTGACTGATATTTGTTAAAGTCACCCCACACCAGCCCTCAAGCGCTGTCAGAAGAGAGAGCTGAGAAAGGTTTGGAGCAGCTGGAGGCCTTTCAGGGTGACCCTGGCTGAAGAATGGACCCACCAGCAGGAAATTGTCCAGGAGCTATTCCTGTGCCTCTGAGCAAGTCCTGTGCAGGGCTTTGTGCAGCTCTTGAGGGCAGGAAGATTTCCAGGCTGCTCTTTCTAGAGTCACTTTAACATCTTAGTTTACCATGGCCTTATGTGAACCCCTACAATGGAACCACAATAAACCCTGTTCCTCCTCTCTGTTCATTGCAGAGAATTATTTGCTTTTCCAAATGGAAGTCTGAAAATCAGCAAGCAGCAGGTTGGGAGCCTCAGTCATCTGAAGGTATTTACAGTGGTTGCTTTCTTTGAAGGCAGAAATGTCCCATCAGAAACAAAAATAGCTGAGGGGACCTGCAGCTCACAGAAAGGTGTTTTCCCCTCATGGGAACAGCATCATTAACTTTAAATAAGTCGTCCTTAATCTCTTGAGCAGTGCAAACAAACAAACAGATAGAAAAAACCAACGGAATGTTTTCCCTCTGCCTTTCAAAAGCACAAACAAAGGCTCGTTTGCCAGATGGACGCTTTCAGAGCTCGCCGAGGGTTGGGGAAGGCTGATCACTCAGCAGTGTTTCCTGACGGGCTATGGGGGAGTTTGCTCAGAAGCTTGGTGGTGCTTTAAGATATTCCAAGATGCACAAGCACAGCGTCTGCCTTCCAGCCCTCTTCGAGTGGGGGTTTACAGCTTTGGCAATAAACTGCACAATTATATTCGGGATGCTGCAGTGCCCAGGCGTGTGAGTGGGAAGGCAGAAGTCCGTAAAAAAAGAGAAAAACCAAAAAAATTCCTGGCACTTGTTCTGCTGTAGAACACGTAAGTGAGATCACAGAATCACAGAATCTTTGAGGTTGGAAAAGACCCCCAGGATCATCGAGTCCAAGCTGTTCCTGATCCGCACCTTGTCCCCAGAGCCCTGAGTGCCACCTCCAGCCCTTCCATGGACACCTCCAGGGATGGGCACTCCAAACCCCTCCCTGGGCAGTTCCAAGGCCTGAGCTCCCTTTCCATGGGGAAATTCCTGCTGCTGTCCACCCTGAGCCTCCCCTGGCCCAGCCTGAGGTCGTTCCCTCTCCTCCTGTCCCTGTTCCCTGGGACCAGAGCCCGACCCCCACCTTCCTGCAGTCTCACCTGTATTTTAAATCCAAACGAAACTTTTATTTCAACCCCTTTGGATTTGTTTGCATCAAACTCTGGGTATGGTGAAGACCCCACCAGGAATGCTGAGCTGGGTAACTGATGGTGCAGGGGTGCACTACCAACACAGAGAACTTTTAATAACAATTTTGCAAGGCTACGTGGCTGGGTGCTCACCTAACAATGCGGATGCAAATCGGCATTCATAATTTAAAGGAGTCCTTTTTGTGCACCCCAGCAACAGGAGCCGGATGCAGACGGAAAACGGAAGACTTTCTCCGGATACAGAGAGGATCAAGCAGAATCTCATTAAGGACCACTTCAAAGATCAGTTCTTCATTTCCATACAAACAAGTTTAAATTATCTTGTGTGAATCTGCTGTTAGCTGTTGCACTGTTCCATTATGCATGATTCTTGACTGCTTGTATCGTGCAAATCTGCACAGGGCTCCATTAGTGATTTTCAGTGTTATGCTAAAGCTTGCAAGTGGTCATGTTATTAGGTTAAAGTACTATATTTTGCATATTTATTCTGCCTTACCACATTTATTACTTCTGGTACTGCCCAAGCAGAATTTTGCGTGCATTTGTCCACTTACTCTGCATGGCTTGTGTGTGACTGCCCCTACAACCAGGGACAGCTGGAGACAGGACGGGCCCTTGCTCCCACTTCAACTGTGGTTTTGATCCACTTCTGGAAAAAACACAATTCCGGCAGAGAAGCACTGCAGATCTATCAGCCTGCATCTACAAAATTAATCCTTTTAAATAACTCAAAATAAACTATGTGACAAATTTCATTACAGCATAAATTATTGCCTTTATTACAAAGGATTTGTTTTTACACTTTGGTAATTTAAAGAAGCTTTTCCCGGGATTTTTCATCTATAAAAATAAAAGTGCTATCATCTGGTTTGTAGGTCTTTATATTTGTCTTACTTCTGGGAAGCACCATATTATTAACTTTCATGGAATACATTCCGTTCTCAAATTACTGAAATCATCTCGCTCGCTTCAGGGATATTTGTATTAGGAAAGAGACTTGTTACAAAAATCAGGAACAGAGCTGGTGTGTTACAAAGACAAATATATCATTCATTATCCTCATGAAAATAATTCACCCTTTACATATTGGTTATTTTGCAAATCTTTGAGTCACGGATGAATGCTCAGGGGATGCAGAGGGAGAATATGGGCAGCAGAGCTCAGAGGTGCCTAAAACCTCCCTAGCGAGACTTGAACAAGTGTTTTGGGTTGTTTTGGGGTTTTTTAATTGAAGGAAATTGTGCAAAAGACAACAACAGAATTTCCTTCTGCTTCCCAGACAGGACATTCCTTTAAAAAATAATGTTGGATTGGCCATTCAGCTGCACCTGAGTGGCAGCATCTGGTGAGACCACGACTGAGAGAAAGTGTTCATCTTTTCCAGCAAATCCTCTGTTTTCAGCCATGGTGAAACGTGCTGGGAGCTTCCCCAGGAATTCCTGCTGGGCCCACCCTGCTGTGTGCTGAACCAAACAGAGGGCTGCAAAGTTGGGAATGCTGTGGCCACTTTTGGGTTCCTTAACGCAGGAGAGGCCTGGAGCTCCTGGAGTGGGTCCAGCAGAGGCCGTGGAGATGAGGAAAGGCCTGGAGCATCTCCCTGCCCAGGAAAGGTTGAGGGAATTGGGGCTGTTCAGCCTCCAGAGGAGCCACCTGGGCACCTCATCCCTGTGGATGCAGGTGATGCAGGACAGCACTGAAATAGCAGGAATTACATCCAGTGTCTGAGCAGACACTTCTGAAAGGCTTATTATGCTGAGATGCAGCTGAACCAAAACAATTTTTCCAAAGAGTTTTGAAGGTGCCAGGTGATTGACATCTGAAACTAAATCAAGAGCCATGGTTTGAAAGAAATCCCTATTTGTTTTTTTTCAAGAGGGGCCAAATGAAATCCCTGAATATCAGCCTCCCAATCCATCTGCTGCCTCTGTTTGGGGCTATTCAAATCTGTATCCAAAATTTTAGGCTTCATCTGATCTCTGATAATAGATTGTCAGCTCTGATGTTTTATCCTCATAAATTGCAGGCTGACACACATTCTTTCTCAGGTAGTTCATTCATCTTACAGCATCTTGTGCTTCTAATTTGTCATTTTTCTTCCTGCATCCCCACTGACCACAAATTACAGATGGTGTCTCACCATGGGGCTCCATAACAACAATAAAAGCCTCAACAAAATAATCAGGATCTGATCCTGAGTGATGCTGAATGCCTTCAGCTCTCATGGATGCACAGGGGAGCTGAGACCATCCAACATGTCACAGGCAGCAACTCTCAAGGTGCCAGCAGATCCCTGTTGTGGGTCCAGGGTCTCTTTTATCCATGAGGATTAATCCCTGCTGGTCAATGTTCTCATCTCCTGTGTCCCTCTAACACCTTGGAGCTCCAGGCCATGGGGAAGGCGGCCCCGTGCTGGGTACAAAGCAGGGGTGGCTTCAGTGCCAAAAGAACTCACTACAAAAATATAAAACAGGGGACCACAAAGGGACAGGACAAGAACACCTGAAATCAATGAAATGGCACACACAGAAAAGGTTGAGGTCTCAGCAAAGCAGCAGTATAACCATTACCAGGCTGAATTAGCTGTTTCCAATTTTTCCTTTTGCTTTCTAATTAGCTGCAACTTTAAGAAATGAATTAATTTCCTGCATCACTCTGCTTTATTCCTCTGCCAGCCAGGTTTTCAGATAACCCTGCTGAAGTTAAAGATGGGGTTAATAAAAGTGATCCAAGTTTGGAGATATTGCCAATTTGCATGGCAGACTGGGTGTGGATAACAAAGTTTATCTTATCTGTGAACTGACATGGCGAGGAAGGAGGTTCAAATTGTCCCCACACCTTTGTGCACCGTTCTCCAAAGCATCAGAGGATTTTGTTCTTGAAAAGATAACAAATTCCTGGCAGGATTTTGTACCTGCAGCTACTGCAGAGCCAACACCATCCCATGTGCAGATGCAATTAATTATCTCCATTTACAATCCCTGCAGCTGTGTGTGTACAGTCACAACAGGAGAGCAGCAGCTTCTTCCTACGTGTTGCCTCCCCATTTTCGAGTGTCTGCAGACACCCGTCCCTCCACCCTCACCTTTTGTGACATTCTAATGTGCAGCAGCTGAAATATTAAAGTAAAAACTGTCTCTGTTATGTTTTTAAGGCATTGAGCTTCTTTTCTTTCATCTCTCAACAGATTTTAACATTAATCAAGAGCATAAGTGCTACTAAAAAATCTTTCCCTGGCACAAAGTCTGTGATGGGTGATGAGGGGCTGGCCAGAGAGGGCACCCACAAACCCCCACCCACCTCCTTCCCTCCAAAACCCCATCGCTCCCAAGGAGTTAAATCCTCAACCTCCCTCCACTGCACTGAAGAAAATAGATGTGATTTTCTTTACAAAAGAGCATTTCATTTAGGGAGAGAAAGAAAAAGGAAAGGCAGAGTTAACACAGCCATTATTCTCCATCTCAGGGAAAGCAAATCCTATTTTGCCTGTCATTACAGTAGGTAGAAAAATCCTTTCATCCAGTCATTAGTTGTAAACATTCCCGCACCGCCTGGGACCAGGCCTCTGTTTCCCATCCCGTGCCGAAGCCATTTTCTAATACTAATGTTTTATACACACATCTCAGATACATTGCGAGCTCCTCCAACCCCAAAGGCAACGGGGCATTCGTTTATACTAAATCAGAAGTGTCACCCTTGGCAACCTGCAGCACTGAAACATTTATTCGGCTTCACATTGCTGGCACTTAGAATTATTTCTTTCATGCCTGATAGCCGAATTACAATATGGCAGGTTTCCCCGGAGCCACTGGATCATTAGTGCCAGCTCACAACATACTTTCAACTGATCTGGCATTTCATGTACAGCTGCCAATCAAGAGCTGGGGGATGCAAATGAGGGTGGGCCATTGGTGTTCAATTACTGTACAGCGAGCGCGGCGCGGCTCCGTTAATGACTGGCAGTTGTTTTGCTGAGTGGAGGAAGAGCAGAGAACAGAGGCAGGAATTCCCTCCGGGAAGCCGGTTGTGAGTGCAAGAAGTTTTTACATTTGATTTCCATATTTATTCTTCATTTTTTTTTCCCCTTCCTTTCCCCCCCTCCCCGCTCCGCGTGTTTCTAAACACGAGGCCAAAAAAATACTTAGCGCAGCTTATTTTACAAATACACAGCCTTGTCAGTTCTGTCGATTGCCAAGGTCACATCAGCAGAAGATTAGGCTTTTTTTTTATTATTTCCTTCCCCCTTTCTCTTCAAAATATATGCCTCTCTTCAGAAAGGCCCAAGATGTTTCAGCCTTGAGGGAGTTGGAAGCTCTGTGGAATCAGTTATTATTGTCCATTTTGGTGATTTTTGCTGTCCCTTTTGCACACAAGAAATATGATGCCAACCTTTCCACGACACACATCTTACACCATTTGTGAGCTCTTTCTGTCGTGAAATACCTCTTGGAGGCCCAGATCTGCAGGGGTCAGTGGCGGAGAAGGATGAAAAACAACAGCAATCCTACAAAATCAGGAATTCTGCCTAATGTGTGTGTGTTACTGTGGGCTCTACGGCTGGCGGCGCCGGGCCCTGCAGGGATGTGTCACGCCAGACAAACCCAGGCAAACAAACTATGACAGAAGGGCAGGGTTTGCTTCCCCCCTCCCTGATAGCCAAGTTCAAGGAACAGAATGATACTCAGCAATTTCAATGGGTTTCACTCCGCGTTTGAGCATCAGTCACGGCGAAATCTTGAAGTGAAACTTGTGATTCGTGAGAACAAAAAGCCCCACGCAAGCCGTGCTGGTGTGACACAAAATGAACGTGGTTTGCTGTCAGCCTCACAGACACACTCCACAAGGGGGGTTTTCTAACAAAAATGATGTCTGAGTGGCTGATTTCTCACTCGGTGCCAAATGGTCACTGCCAAGGTCACTCTACAGTGACATACAGGCACAGAAGGCAGCAAGGGACATGTCTGGAGTCCACTGAGAGGTGGTTGGCATCTGTATCCTCAAGGGTTTGTTGCTCACTCTCCTCTGAAAGCTCTTGGTCTCTGCCCACCAGGCTCCTCCTGCACCCCAGTGGCACCCCCTGCTCGTGGTCCCACCGAGCTCCTTGGAGCTGGGCATGGACTTCCTGCCTTTAACAACCCCCAGTTTTCAAAATATGCTCACCAGAGACCGCATCAGCCCAGGGCAGCGTCGTCTTTTCTTTTCTCCCCATGTATGGAAAGGCAGAGAGATTTTAGTTGGATTTTAGTTTGGTTCTATTTTGGTGATTACGCTCCATAGACTGGGATATGGAATATTATGGATCTATGCCTGGCCTGGCAGAGCAGCTCTGGGAATGCACACGAAGGTGATCAAGCTATGGGAGTGGAAATTTCATCATGGTACTTTGCTGAAAATGAAGGACCTCTTATAAATGTCAAGAACATCGAATCTATACCTGTTAAAATATAATTAAAAAATGAAGTAGTTCTTATGTCTGCACAGTAGCTACTTTTTAATGTTAATCACTGAGTTGCATTTAAAATCCTTTAAAAACAGGAAATTATGTGAATGACTAAATGCCTTTGTTGTTCTTTAGTTATTAAAGCACAGCAGAAGCCAATTAAACTTGTTTTTCTCAGTGCTAAGTAATAAAGTGGGATGCTCCTTCTTTTTCTGTAAGCAGACTGCAATTCCCCACGTCATGATAGAAAACCATCCCAGAAATCCCTGGGATAGGGCGCCTGATTCTGCATCCATGAAAATTGTTTGTGTGATTGTACATTGGGAGCAATCTGTTGGATCTGAGAACTGAATCACAGGAAGAAAAAGCCATTTATGCTTGGCCCTGACATTATGTTCTTAACTGTAGGGGTTATTTTGGAAATAATATTCCATGATGCTGTCCACTCCTAAATGACTTATCTGACATGAACTGATTTCTCTGCCCATGGAGAAATAAATGCTTTTCCCTTATGGAAGGAGGTGAGAGGATTTTGCTGTTGCTTCTTCTCTGTGGAAGATGGCAATCGATGCCTCAATCCTTACAGAATAATTCCAAAAGACAAACTTGGTCATACCTTACTGATAAGAAGAAAGGTGCTTTAGTGAATACACTGGCGTGTGAAAAAACAGCCTGACATAGAAAAAAAAGAGGCAAACCACCCAGATGGTTTAATTTGGGATGGCAGTGCAGCTGTCTGGATTCTGGGTTGAAGCTGGAGGTTGGTGCATGGTGCAATAACCACAGTGAGGTCAGGATCCAGTGCTGATGAAGTACTGACACCATGATGCCGTTCCTGCATGCCCAAGGGCTTAAAACTGGAATTTCCCTGTGTGCCAGCAGCAGAAAGAGATCTGTGGAGAACTCCCTAGGGACCAACACCTCAAATTTTCTTGTCTAAGGTTAAATTTAGGTCTCTGAACTAGACTGATCCATCCAGTGCATAATTTTACAAAGCCTAGCAAATAATGTTTTTAAATTTATACTCGTGTAGCAGTTCTTGCTCGGCGCGCTCAGGATGTCTCACAGGCTGTTTTATTGACAATGCTTCCCTCAGGTATTTGTTACCACATAAGGAGCCTTTCTCTGAACTGCAACATCTTCATTTCTGACATCCAACACTGCCCACTACAACTGAGCTTCTCCAAAAGAACCCTGGCTGTTGGAAATGTGTCCATTGCTCCTCGAGGACATTTCCATTGCAATTAGCAATGTTCAGGTCAGACAAAAGTACAGCCCAGAGACCACGAGTGAGCTGATTACAGAGAGTGGAAAACCCACAACAGACTGAGGTTCAGATCTCTGCTGAAACCACAGGATAAAACAGTGTTGGGGAGACCTCCCAGATTTGACTACTGCACCATTTTTCCTTTTCTTGGGATTCTGTGCCCCACTATAATTTTTTTCATGGTTTCCCACACTGATGAGAAACAAATTATGAATGTGCAAAATCCTGAAGTTTTCCAGAAAGTGGAACTGTTGTTTCCTGGCCAGTCCTGCTGTGGTTTAACATGCTCTGTACAGTCCAGCCTTTTCCTTCAGCACAGCAAAAACAGGGATTCAAGGCTCAACAGCCCCGAGACACTCAGTTAAACTCATTTAACTAGACCAGGTTGGGCATCTACAATTGGAATTTAAAAGGTGCTAAGAAGAGCTTCACAATGAAGTTTATCAGCTTTAACTCCTGTCAGGAAGTTCTCATTTGAACCAACCACTTGAATATGAAAGTAAAACCTCTAATGCCCATCAGATCTGTTTGCTCTGAGAAGGGCAAAAAGAAGGCCAAGATAAAAACAATGATAAAATAAATACCAACGTTGAAAAAGAAGCCTAAAAATGTAATAAAAAAAAGATCATAAAAGAAACCACACATGCTGAAATATCATTTTACTTTTTTAGGTCAGAATTTCATGTTTGCAGTGTCATGAAATGAATGTGTTGGGAGAAATTTATGATCCTCAGAGCTTGCTGCTATTGGTAAGGTGTCCAATACATTGATCAGTTTTATCCAGATAATATCAGTAGCTGGGCAATTACAACCTGTAAAACTTCAGAAAATGCTTTGTTCAATTATTCTCTCTCCCTCCAGTGTCTCCCTTTTTGTTACAAGATCAAAATTTCAGCAACACACACAGGCAGAAAAACTCCAAGCATTGCGAAGGAGAGCTGGGAACACCCTCCCCACTGTGGGTGTGAAAACTGTGCTGAATTAACCCCGAATCCACGGCCACTGTGGTGGTCATTTCCCTGCTCCTTTACTGCCTTTGTGCTTGTTGCAGCCTGGAAGCTGCACAAACAACTCAGGTGTGCAAATGAGATTGTAGGCAGGAAGATTTGGGGTTTTTTCTCAGTTACTTTAGACTTTAATTTTTTTATGAGTCTCTTGTGTCTAGTTTTGTTTATAATGCCTTGTGGCAGATCCTATTTGTGACTTATCATTTTAAAGCAGTTTTTGTATTTCATCTCAGCAGAATTCCCTCTGGAGGATGCTACTAAGGAGGCTAATCATGCCAACAAAGACTTGTAGGAGAGGAACTCGAAAAAAGAAGCAGATTATGTTATTGCACATCTGCAGGAATGTCAAATTCACCTGGGCTGCCACAATACATGTCCCTCTTTCTTTCTCTTTTTTTTCCTTTTCAGAATAGTGGAAATGATTCACAGACACTCATGCTGTACCTCACTACTTCTCCTGACATGTAGGATGAGAGAATTGGTGAGAAGACTTGGAACAGGGAGCTAAAACTGTGGTTTATGCACTTTTTGTCACAGAATCCTTCTCAGAATCTGTTGAACTGTCCAGCAGGTTGACAGTGCCCATCATGAGGCATCACACCCCAAATCTGTCAACGGATCAAATAACTGCCTGAGCACTGCAGAACACCTACCAGGATTCTAATATTCTTGTATTAAAGGATATGAGAGATTTTCTTGTAATATGACAAAAAAATTGGCATTTATTGTATGCAAGCACCGACCCAGTGCCGGAGTACAAACTCTGGCTTGTCATTTGGATCTAATTTGCCAACAGTCACAGGACAAAAATTAAACCTGGCTCTGGTGTACTTGATCACTGACATGAAATTGTAGTTGCAGTCCCACAGCAATCTCCAAAACAAGGAGCAGCAGCTGCCAAGGAAACCCTGGAGCCTGGGAGCAAGTGTGCACCTACAACACCAGATCCGGGGGCTGCTCCTCATCCCACGACTGATTCCAGGCTGCTCCTGTCAAACCCCTCTCCCTGTGCTCTGCGCACTCCCTGCCTCGCTGGGCAGACCCAGGGCTGCTTAGGGCAAGGGCTGCTTGGCGTGAGAAGCTTCCTAGAAGGTGGCTGTGACACAAACAGCCCTGGCTTGGTTCAGGAGCATTTGCAAAGTGCTTCGAGCACATGAATGAGGAATATTAAAGTGTGACCGAGAATCAGCAGCGAGTAGGAGGAGGCGATGCTATGAGGAGACTTCGGGATACTTAGCGAGTGCAGAATTCCAAACATCAAATAGCTCCTTTGCACGTCCATACTGAGGAAAAATCAGTGGATAACATCATTTCCCCTGAAGGACAGCCTACTGCAAAAGTGTCATTCGTTCTTGACCCAGCCTTGAAAGTCAGGCTGCCTGGCAAAATGGGAGGGAGTTAGCATATCATCGTGGGGTGTGCAGCAGTGCAGAAGGATTTGACAGCCTCCTGGATGAGTTCTCTATTTACCAACTCCTCGATACTGACAGTGTTATGAAAGGGCCAGTAAACACAGCAGTGCTCGAGTTCTGGGGCACTGTTCTTGGCAAGAAGCAGGCACTGGGGCTGAGTTTTTTGTTTAGTTTGACTCATGTCTATTCCTTCGTGCTTGCCTAACTCAGGGAGGCAGAGCCTGAAAGACTTTCTGCAAAAATGTGAAAGACCAACTTATAATAGTGTCTAAGGAGCCAGGCCTGCCAAAAATATGTGTGTTCAAGGAGATTCTTAGCTGGTTAAAATGGAAAAGCTTTATGCTGGCTTATAGCAGAGAGGATCTGGTCTATCAACTTTTCTTCACTGCAGAAGGATGATATTGTGTTATCAATTAGGTTATGCCTTAGAGCAAGCAAATAGAGTTTAAAAAGAAATGCATATCCTGGCTTGGCTTGATTCAGCCAGGAATTTGATTTAAAAGACAAACAAACAGCTCAATCTGAGTATGTTCATGCATCTTTTTTACAGGATGAGAACCTAAACTGGAACAGTTATTGAATTCCTGCAACTCTTACCATCAGAGAAAACAAGATGCAAAAGAAGAAATGATTCACACATAAAATATTCTGTATTATTGATATTAATGTCATTCTACAAAATAGCTCTGCAAGTTCTCAGGTCTTAATCACAAATTTTCTATAGGCTGAAGTACCAGCATTGCTCCAATGAGTTTAACAGCTCAGGTTTCCCCTGGAACTAAAGGAGGAAAGCTCTGAATACCCCACTGAAGGCTTATTCTCTGCACTCCTGGTTGCAGACAGAGCCTGGCCTCACATTAAAGGACCTGGATGAAGTTCTTAGAGGTTTAAAGGCACGAATGACCCATCTCAAAACCACCCCATGGGGCTTTTCACCACAAAGGTGGTCCCGTTTCAGCCTCACGTCTCACGGCATGAAGAGGTGGAGACCCACCTGGTGAGCTGTGGGGTGAATGTTTGTGTGCTTTCAGTTCCTCAGGAATGCAGGGCTCTGCCAGACTGAGCTCCGTGTTTGCAAATTACTTCAGTCTATAAGGAGGAGGAGTAGCATACAAGCATTTTATTATTTAACTTCCTACTGCAAACTCTGCGATCTAATAACTCATGGCATAATAATTCAGGATCTAGCCAGTCTAGGATGAGATAAAAAAACATCAAAGGCATATGGAGCATAGCTTTTAATTGCTCCAAGACTCCCCCCATCTTTCAGCACTGAGAAATGTCTATTAATAAGTGGCCAGAAAGCAGACAGAGGGATTGTATTTAAAGACATTTCTAACAATGTTTAGACCTCAGCATGGTGACTATCTTAAATTTGCCAAATGAAGCCTCTAAATAAAATATTTCTCAGTCAGAATCTTCACAAATATGCAGATGTTTGTGAAGACGAGGACGGGTTTGCTCCTGACATACTATCAATTTGTCAGCCTATCCTTTTGCACTTTGCAGCAGCAAATATGGCTTTGTGTAGCAACAGAAGGACCATCTTTCATTTCAGCTGAAGGCCACATTCTGCAGCTCAGTCAAATGTTTTAGACAAATGCTCTTCATAAAATAAGGCAAATGTGTCTTTTTTTGGTTTATAGGAGGTCAGCTGCTATCCTCTGTCAATGGATTATTATCAAAGATAAAACCTTAACAAGCATTCTCTTTTTCTACTCATTTTTAGGGTCATATTACGATCCATTGAAGTTTTGTGAATCTGAAGAAAAAAATCAGCGACAGGACTCACCATCTGTTGCATAATGAAAGAGACATGTGAATAATAGAACGTCAGTTGAAAGGGTTGCAAGTGATCAAATGTTGTTCAGCACCTCAATAATATTTCCTCAGAAAAAAGGCTTGCTGCAGATCTTTCTGCGCTGCAAGTTTCCGTTTGTTTGTTTTGTTGTTGATTCCGTAGCTGGGAGTGGAACTGAGTGTATATTTTGTTATATATGTGTAAATACACACATCTATGGTTGTGGGGTTCTCAAAAGTGGTGATTCTTGGGGATGGTGACACCATCGTGGAGCCAGACAGCTGCTCCCTTTGCTTTTGAAGTCCAGGGGCTGTGCAGAATGTACCTTTACAGCTCATTTTTATAGATGTGGGGTCGAATTCTTAATTCAAGCCCAAATGCGCCGCTCACACAATCCTGTCTTACTGGGGTTCATTCTTTACCATGAAAAAAGAGCTGTGAGTTAATCCTTCAAAACAGCCCAAAATAAAGGACAGACCTGAGCAGATTCAAGGCCAAGCTGGTTTTCCCAAAAGCTTTTTCAGTTTTGGAAGATGGAAGAATGCAAAGTGCGTTAATATTTGATGAGCCCATCACCTGATGAAGCCACAAACTCTGCTTTACCAAAGATCCCTTAAGGCTACCGGGGAAATATTTCCTATGATGTTCTCTCAGAAGAAGAATCGAGGTTATGTGAGTCATAACTATCATTCCTAAGATGTCAGAGAGCTGACAAAAAAGTAGACAATACCAAATACTCCTGCAAACAACTCCACGGCAAAGAGCCCCTTGCAAACCATGCCACGGTTCTGTTTCTATTTTAGCCAGTATTTTATCTAACTCCCAGGATGTCTTTCCACACTTGTTCTCTCACAAACCATATTGTGCAAAGCCTACATGCTAAATAACCTTTCCACAGATATAAATCCTGGCTTTTATAGCTCCATCAGAAGGAAACGTGAACAATGGAGATACGGGAATACAGATGCAGTTACGACAAGGATGACTCACTGCATCTATCTATATCTTAAATTTTCCCTTTCTCTGCTCCAAACATTCCTGTCCTCAGCCATTTTGCAAGAAGATGCACCCATCTGCAAAGCATTGAGCGCTAAAAACTTCTCTTCATGCAGCAGTCAGGTTCTATTTATATTAACCACATTTTACTAATTCTCACTTTCCTCCTGTAGAAACCTTGATAAGGAGAAACCTTCTCCTTGAATATTCAATCATTCAAATTAATGGGCATTTTCTGGGAATGTTGTTGTTTTTTTCCCCTGTGAGTGCTGGCAGATCAGAAGTTCACCCAAGTATTCTGGTGCAATTTGTAGATGAAGTGCACAGAACAGGGGGCCTCGCTCCATTCCTAATGCCTCACAATTGAAATGCTACATTTTCATTTTCCACTGACAATGAAAAACATCAAGTAATATTCTAAGGCCAAAAATTATTGCTGGAACTTATGAGCAAGTCATTTCCTAACAGCTTTGTTCCTTGAATACTGTCTTATCAAACGTGCCCAGGATTTTATTGAAGTGAACTGTTCTAATGAAAAAGAGCATTTGATGAACAGGCATGGCTGCAAACTCAATTCCACTCCCTTCTTTCCAACTGGGTTCATCAGGAAAATAACCAGAAGCACTCAGGTGACCACAGATGAAAGTATCCGGGTAAGATTTCTTCAGGATTCTTTCTTTTTTAAAAAAAAATTGGTCTTAAATTTGTTGCCTAAATATGGATGAAGGCATCTGATTTCTTTTCAGAAATACTGAGCCTAGAGCAGAATGCACACAAGTCTTGCATGTCCTCAAACTATCTGTTCCAATTTTTTAAAGTTCTTCAGAAATAACATTTTAATACCAAATTCTGATGTTCCATATGTTGGAAGTGAGCTTACCAATTATTACTGTTTTATTAGATTTAGTTCCCTCTTTGATCTCCTGCAACACTGTGCACTCAATATCTCTTTCTCTGATCCAGATGCTCAGTTTCACCCCACTGATATAGTTGTACTCCTATTACTTGGAATTTCTGTACTTTTGATCTCCCTGGTAGAGACAGAGACATAATTACAGGAACAGATCAGGCTGCCTGCCAGTATCAATGGTAAATAACACTGAATGACTCATAGTTTCACAGTTATAACGTGGTTTACACATTTTGGGATGCAGCTGCCCAACAGACTTAGCCAGAATGGATACACAAGTGCTTTTTTTTTTGAGAGAGAGAGCAGGGGATCTGTGAATTAATCAGTACTGGCCCGTCCTCTGGCAAAGAGCTGAAGTCAGACAGGAAGGACTCTATTGCAAAATGAGATTTTCTTCCAAAATTAAAAAAATTACCCACATAAAAAACCTCAAACCGAACCGAACCGAACCAAACCAAACCAAACCAAACATCCACTTGAGAACCAAACTCAGGCCTGGTATAGATGGGTGGGATTCCCTGGCATCCATAAATCCAGGTCCAGTTTGCGCAGGTTCAACATTCAGTCTGTCCACCAGAGGAGGGATGGGGACCATTGGTTCCTCCACAGTCGTGCTCAGCAGGAGCTGGGGCTGCAGGGTGGGGAGGGAGGCACCTGCAGCGTGTGGGGTGTTTTAACCCCCAGCCCACCCTTGCTCTGCAGGGTTTTCCTTGAGTTCCTTTGTGCTGGGCATGTGAAATGGGAGCCCCTCTGGAACCAGTGCCCCGATCCCAGACTCCCTGGAGTGCAAGGGCAGTGCAGCAGCAGGTGCCAGCCCCAGCTGGGAGAATCCCTCTGCTCTCCAGACAGGCTGGGCCCTTCTCCTCAAGCATCTACTGTTTGCTCAGTGTAGCTACACACTGATAAGAAAATCTGGGACTTACATCAAGAAGTCATTTTTAAAACTAAACTATTCCATCAACTCCTCAAGAAAGTGAACATGTGTGTCTTAACTTCTTAAATCTGTAGCAAGATGAAGCATAAATTCTTAATTTTCCTTTTCTGTTTTAATGTCACTGGTGTTTATAAAATTCATCTCAACAATGATGTCAATTAAATATTATTATGCTCTCTAAAGTGAGATGCTGTCTCTGCTTTTCCCAGAGCAGCAAACACACACATGCTGGTGCCGTGCAAGGAACTTGGAGTTTATGACCAGCAGCAGCTGCAGTGTAACAGGCAAAGTTAAATCTGGGGCTTCAGGGTATGGGAGAGATCACTGGGAGGGGCAGGAAGGACCTTTCTTCTGATATAAAACCCTGGATAGTAAGTCAGGTGCACTATGAGGGGAGCAAGAAACTGTCACAATACAAAGCAATAGGTACAGACCTCCTGATCCAGGAGAGAAGTTTCCATATAATGAGAAAATGGTTTGGGTTGGGATGGACCTTAAAGTTCATCCAGTGCCACCCCTGCCATGGCAGGGACAACTTCCACTGTCCCAGGGTGCTCGAAGCCCTGTCCAGCCTGGCCTTGGGCACTGCCAGGGATCCAGGGGCAGCCACAGCTGCTCTGGGCACCCTGTGCCAGGGCCTGCCCACCCTCACTGGGAAGAATTTCTTCCTAAATTTCCTCTTTTGTGGAGCAATCCAAAAATTCTCTATTTCCCCCTGAGATTTCCTCACAGCTGTGTGTTCCCACAGGGACACACTCACCTCCTGAGCTGAGAGATAGAGCTAATATATTTCACAACATTGGGAGGATTATTAAACCTCTTCTCCAGTGTTTGAATGAGGGTATAATCATATATACACAAGCCATAAATTATGTATCCATATCTGCACAGATAATGTGTGTGTGTGTTCTAAATGCACACCCTGGATGTTAAACACACACAGCCACTAGGAAGCATTACACAAAGTTGGATGAAGGAACCTCCAAAAAGTAGATCACATTTTGTGACACCTCTTACAACCCCATTTCACTGCACTTTTCGTTTTGCTGATGGCCAGTAGTTCCCAGGTTAATTAAAACGGGTCCAGAACCCAGGGCCACCTGCCCTGGCTGGTGCTGCCCTGCTCCAACACCACAGCAGCAGCAACGGGAGAAGTTTCCCTTGCAGGAGACTCCCAAGCACAATAAGATATTTACTGTACTTCTCACAGAGATCAAACCCACACACAGATGTCACATTTCTCGAATTCCATCAGTAGATCAGACAGGCGGGCTCTGGAAAGAGGCCACTGGAGCTGGAGAGTTCAGGGTGTGCAGGCGTTGGAGGCCATTCCCACCCCGGCTCTGCCGTGCACCCTGAGCCTTTGTTGTCTCCGCAATGCTGATAAATCAATCCATCAAAAAATTTCCTCAGTGAAACTCAATCAAGAAAGGTCATGTCAGCGGGAGAGGAACAGATTAAATTAGCATCAAATTAGACATGGAAAGTGAGTTCTGTCAAAATCATCACAGCGCTCAGCACAATTAGAATATGTTAATTATGCATTTCATTAAGGTAGTGCTCTTTGAATGCGAGATGAAATGTCAGTGGTGTAGGCATCCGAAAAAAGGAAGATTGCCAGGCACAACTTTCTCTAGACAATGTGTGACACCTTCATTAACATCAAGAATCACAAGTCTGTCTTGACTTTTTTGTAAAGTATTAAAGCGTTAACTGTTTGCTGGCACTGCGGGAGGCAGAGCCGGCGGCAGCCCCCTCTCCGTGCCCCAGCGCCCTGCCCGCAGCCCTGGGCACCTCGGGGTGGCCGGTGGCCACTGCCGGGGGGGCTGGCATTCAATGCGGCCGGGCTGGATGTGCCCTGCGGGCACCGCTCAGGTGGGGCTGAGCCGCGGGGCTGAGATAAGGAAAGGCACGGGGAGGGATGGAAGGAGGGGAAAGGGTGGAAGAATTTTATTTTGCCTCTAGTTCCAAGATACAATCAACCTAAAGAGGAGAGAGAGGGAGAAAAAGGAGAGGGGAAAAAAATAAAAAACCAAAAAAAAAAAAAAAAAAAAAAAACCCAACAAAAAACAAAAAACCAAAACCCCAAACCAGAGATTTGCAAACCTACATTTGACAAACCCTAATTTGGGAAATTATTTTGTATATCAAACATCTTTGATTCCTAATGATGAGCTGTTTTTCAAAGAGAAAAATGATCCCTGGTGAGCTTAGGAGGGAAGCGTAGCTTCATAAAACACTACTTATGGGCTTTATTAAATGTCCTATCAGATGTCAGGTTCATGGAGAATTAAGAGAAATTACACACTTTCTAAAACATGAGAAAACAGCCAACTTCTGGTGGCTTGGTTGGATCCTCGTGTGCTCTCCTGGGGCCCACAGCTGGGGGTGAGTTACAGCAGCCAAGATTTCTAATGATCCCCTCACTTGGGTTTCCTTGCCTAAATGAGGATAACAAAACCAGGAGATTTGCAATTTGCTCTGGAAGGAAGGGGCACTTGTTTAAGATCACTGCTGTGGTACTCAGGAGTTCCTGTCCTTGTGTTCCCCCCGTCTCCACAACCCACAGACCTTGTGCTGTCCTACTGCTGTGGGTGGCAACAGGGACAGAAGAGGGAATGAAAGAATTCTACAAACTGTGCCTCATCCCCAAGAATTTAGTTTCAAATTAGAAATGACAAAATCCCCTCACTTTAAAAGTACAAATTGACTTTGTAGCACCTCCAGCCTTTCCTCTTGTTGCTTCCAAGGATGTGGTAGAAATCACACCACAGTGTCACGATATTTGTACTTACAGAGCAACACCCTGGGCCTGCCACAATGTGCAGCCCAAAAAATTGTTCCAAAATGTGTTGTGAGAAACCAATTTTATCTGTACAAAGATGCCATGCCCACAGAACGTGGCACACATGGTACAGGGACATGCAAACTCTCCCATTAATTGGTACAAATGCAGAATGGGCACCTGGATGCCCACCTGAGTTTTTGCAGAGCAATCTCACACTGTACACGAACATCTCCATGTCTGACCTGTTTATTTCTCTCCCTGGCTACAAACTTCAGCTCAGTGCTGGCATTTAAAACACCAGAGGACTGAGAAAAGGGTTACTGGGACCAAGGAAAAAAAATCAGCATGTTTTTAATGAGCTTTTCTTTGGTTTATTGTAGCTTTTGTAAATCCTCCCTAAGAATTGCAAGTTGCCAAATCTCCTCCCCAAAGATCCACGCTGGAGCTTCCAATGCCCCCAGGACTCATTTTAATATAACAGGTTCCAATAGAGTCAGAAAATGCCAGCGAGTGAGTAGGAGCCAGAGTCTACTTCAGCACACTTGGCTGGCCTTGCAGCTCTCTGAAATCTCTGTTTTCACTGGAGCTGGAAAAAAGAGATTTTTATCATTTGAAAGCACAGCTTAGGTCCCAGAGCAAACAGGCTTTAGGATGCTGTTAGTTCTGCTCAGTAGCTCAGAGCACTGAGGATGACCTGGAAGGGCTTTGGTCCCTCCAGGGCAGCACAGGGGCACGTGTGGGACAGCCCAGCCTCACTCAGCCTCCTGAAAACTCCTCTCTCTCCTGAAAAAGTTTTCCTGGAGAAAAGTCTCCAGGTGTGAGATTCCAGTGGGAAATGACTTCCAGGTGTTGAATGTGTCCCACCTCAGTGGCTCAGGACAGGGGTGTGCAGAGGAGCCTCTGCTTGCACAGCTCCTAAACCATGAGGTGTTTTTGGCTGCTTTCCCTTGCCCCCAGCACATCCCACCCTGCCCACAAATCCACGCTCAGGTTTATCAAGAACCCCAAGAAAATTCAAGGCACAGACAGAAAATTGACTCTGCCCTAGTGCAGCCAGCTGGTAACTGCATGTCTCATCTTCCTTTATGTGACACCTCAACATGGAATAATCCCAGCCCAGCTCTGGTCATGGCACAGCTTCACTCAGGAAAGGGAGAGGAGTTCTGGGATAAATGGGATCTAAGTAGAGCTGCAGACATTTCATTCAGTGTCCAAATTATTATCACTATCATCTGACTCAAAAAAAAAAAATTAAGCCCTTGAAAATGAAAAAGAAACAGTATCCACCTGGATTTCTAAGAATTGCCCTGTTTGTCCCAAAATTAAATGTACAGCTTTACTTACAGAGGGATTTGTTTGTTGGTTGGCTTTTTAAACACCTAGAAACTTTTCTTCAAAGTGTGAATTCAGTGTTAAATCCAGAAAACATCATTATTAAGTGCCTTGACAGAGCACTTTCTGGGGTCTGTGGGAAAACTGCATTTCCCATCTGGACACTCCTGGGCTCCAAAATCTTTGCTCACCCTTGGCTTAACACTTCTTTTGTAGTACCAGGGATCTGATCATATGCTCTGCTTCATCATTTATATGTCAGCACGATTGCTGGGGTTAGAGGGCTGTAAATTAACATAATTGAATGGAAAATCCAGCTCATTTATTTCTACTTTCCCTCAAGACGGGAGGAAAAATAAAAAGCTAAAATAAATTTCATCCGTGAACCCTCAAAAATTAGCTTTCTACCTTTAATGCACATCAGAATCAGAGATCCTTGCTGTTGAAAATACAGAATTAAACCAAACCTGCCACCTGTCCTGGTGAAGGATGGATGTTAATGGATTGTTTTTGCAAGGAGGAGTTGGGCCATTTTGTCCATCTAATGATTTCCATGGAAGGCAAAATATTAAATATAAATATGTCCACAGGGGCCTCACTTGGAGGCTTTAACCAGGCAGCAGCAAACTTTGCCATAGCATTTGCTTTCTACACTTTAATTTACTTCCTTCCCAAGCTGGGAAAATAAGTTTGAAAGCCAGGCAAAATGGAAAATACTTTTTATACTGAAAAGAGAGAAGCAAAAGATATGGAAAGAATATGAGCCCTTCTTAGGAGCTGTTTTGTTACATGAACAATTCACCACTGAACATTTACAAATTTCCAGTCTCTTCCAGGTTAACTCAGGAATTAACTTGGAAGATTTAATTGTTGTCATTAGATTTTTTCCTTTTTTTTTTTTTTTCAAAATCTGAAAAAACAATCAATGAAAACTTGTTTTGGTAGTTTAAAAGGGTACAGGAAATGTCACGAATTTAATGTTTTGTTTCATATTACAGGTTTTTATTTCATTATGATGTTGACAACGGGAGGTTTGTCCTCCAGAACGACATTGAACCCATAATGCCAAACAGCAACTGAGCACCAGAAATTTCCAGGAATATTATTAGATGAGAATATTTGTTTCGACTGGAAATGTACTTTTCAACAGAATGAAAATACCCAATTTTCTACCCCCAGTTTCAGATAAACACTAACTGGGCTGCCTCAAAATAAACCGAGTGCCTCAAATGTAGTTTCTATTAGACAGAAATAATTTTCATTTAATCTATTGTGTCCCTGGCAGAAAAGCACTGTCTTGTCTCCAGCCCTGCAGCCACCCCATGGCATCATACAAAGGGAAGGGAGACATGGCCTCTGCTCCTGGGATTTTCCAATCTGGCTCCATGTGATGAGCATGACAGAGAGAGATGCCACTGCATGAGTTAGAGGCAGAGCTGGGAAGGGTTTCCAAGATCCAGGCAGAGATTTACATGTATAAATAGTTATTTTAAGAAAACATCTCATTCATTTACACAACTGTGGCAGTCCTCTTTAAATTCAGTAAACTGCTCTGCCCTGTGGTGAGAGAGATGACAGAAGAATTTAAATCAGGACAAACATAATTGGTTAATCAGAGTTTAAGGAAAATCCTCGGCTTCCTAATAAGAGCTGGGATGCTGATTGCTGGAGCCCTGCACGGGATGCACCTGCAGCTGCTGCTGTGCTCGGCACCAGAACACCCCAGGAATTCCACTGGAGTTCAGGGAGTGACCTGGAGCACATTCCTGTCCCAAAGATGCCCTAACTTGGTGCAGTAACAAACCACAACATGGTCAGACAGCGAGGGGGCAGCGGGAACAGGCTGGGACAGGATGGTGGAAGAAGGATTTTTGGGTCAGGTTGCTGGAAATTCTGTGGCCCCACCAAATCAGGGAAATTGGGGAAATTCCCATCAGGGAAAGCTGACACCAAAGCATTTGGAGAAGCCACCAGGTTTGTAGGATGGCACAGGCACCACAACAAAGGGGTCCCAAAGCACAGCACCATGCCAAGAGCACATGGGGACATTGAATCCAGTGGGCACACAGAGCCAGGGATGACATCCACCTCTTGTCACCAACTGCATTCACCAAATTCACTCTTAGACTGTGCCAGGGGGCCCTTGTGCCACGGCAGCCCCCGCTGTGCATGTCCCTTTGCCAAGGCAGCACAGCTGTGGAAATGCAGGGCTGGAGCAGCTCCCCACGCCCCAGAGCCCCAGCAGGCAGCTCAGGAGGACAATCCCTCTGTGGTGCCTCCATGCCACGCTCCCCACACGTCCCCTGCTCACAGAAGCCTCTCCCACAACAAAATGCTGCTCCCTGGTTGCCAGGCGAGCTCCTGGCACAATTCTCTCCCTCCCCGTGCCCCCAGGCTGGGGGGGTGAGGATGTTCTCCTAAATCAAGGGCAGCTTCCCTGAAAGCCACTCCACAAATAGTTCAGAGCCCCCCGAGCTGCCCTGGACTTGTCCTTTGAGCCATGTTTGTGTTTGGGGACACAAAGGAGCCTTTAAAGTTCCTCCTGCTGATTCAATCCCTCCATCAGGAGAACATTCCTGCTAATGAATTATTTTGTCAATCCCTTCCTTACAGAAGTGCTGGTGAGGTTCACACTGATGCAGGACACTGGAGCTGTCTGATTTTTTCTTGCCTCCTTTGAAAACTCTTTTTTCACCTTTCCAGTGGAAATCAGATTTTTAACTGAGGCAATCTTTCAGTAGAAAGGTATCTGCTTACTAGAGAAGTTTTTTTTTGTTGTTTTTCATCCAAAGGCCCCAGACACTCAAATCTCAGAAGTCTGGTGTTGAAAAAAAAAATTCTCTGAGAAATAAAAAAGTTTTCATTTGAAATTCTTTTTTTTTTTGGTAAAAAATAGCCACATAAATTAAAACCATTTTCAAATGTCTCTCCTGACATGCACACGTGAAGTACACACAATACACCAGTTCTAAACTGTCTTTGCAGTAAAATTTCCCTCTAATCCAGCTTGATTTTATATATCTGCTTCTGCAGGGCAGTTAATCCTGTTGTGAAGAACAGAAAGCACTCAGGAGTGCACTTGAGAAACTGTTGTGATCTTCCATCACCTTCACAAGCAGGAACTATGCCTCATTTTAATATAATATTATTATTTTACTGCTAAATTTGGTCAGCATAAATATCCAGCTAAAGATTGCCTTCTCAGCTAGGCTGAGGCGCTGGCTCTCACGGAGGGATGCCCACACACAGCAATCAAAGCCCCACACAGGGCTCCTGAGAAGCTGAACATGTCAGGTTCTTGCAGCTTCACAGCAGAAGGTGGATTTCCAACCTCCAGATGGCTTTTGTGGCCTCCTCTAACTTTGGAATATTCTCACATACTCCTGGAACGTGGATATTTCACATTGGGACCCCATTAAAGCTTCATCTAAGAAGAGAATCTGCTTCTGGTTTGCTGGATTTATTTGTTTGAGTGGTAATTTATTCTTAATTTGCTTTTTACAGAATCGTTGCACTCTGAAGGCAGCAGAGGTGACTGCCCACCTCTCTCTACCTGGGCCTTGGAGTGTCTGGAACCACAGCTGAAATCCCCATGCTCCGTTCCCACAGGATTTGCATTATTTCAAACGAGTTCTGTTGGACTGAAGCCCCTCAACCTGAGAATTCCTACTGCTCCTACCTTTTGTCCTGGTTTTTCACTGCCCCACCGAGCCCCAGGTCACCTTGAGGCCCTCACCACATCTATTTCACATCTTTGCTTGAACCCCTGGCACAAATGCTGGATTTATATGAACAATACACCCAGAGATGCACTGATGAGTCAGGATTTAAAACACCCAACAATGTTTGAACACCTAATGAGGCCAGACAGCAGCTGGACTAAGTCAAATGCCCTGGAGAAATCCAGGTACATTGCAGTGTCCCAGTTCCCTTTCTGGAGCAGAAATGCAATCCTGTCAAGAAGACAGAGTGGTTATATGACAAGATTTATATTCCTCCCTGCTGGCTGTCATTAATTGTATTTTACCCTCGAATTCTTTGTTAATAAGGTTTGGGGTTAATCATGGTGTTTTACTTGGAATCAGGGTCAGACTAAGTGGTCTGTTTTTCCCTGGAACCTTTTTAAAATACAGGTTAGATGTTGATAAGATCTAAGGGACATTTAAGGTCCTTCTAAGAATGATTTCCTGTAGTAAAACATCAAAAGTGAAATCTTGATGCTACTGAAGTAGATGGGAAAACTCTGATTTGCCTCAGTAGTGAAGGAAAATTTCACTGAAAACTGTAAAGCTAAAAAAATAACTGAAAATATGAACACTAAATTTAGCTTAACACTAAAAAAGAACACTAAATGGCAAGCGTTATTTGCCTCAAGATCCTTCCAGCTGTGAAATAAAATGTCAAACTTTTGTGGGAACAAGAAAAAAAGAGTTGAAAATCCAATTTCTCATTGAAAAATGCTTTACATGGGAAATTTTTAATCAGGAAAATTTCTACTACTGTCTCTAACCACTGCAGTGCAATTCCTGTCTGAAGAGTCTTGCAGTTACCCAAATGTTCCTCACAGAGCAACAGATACCTTACAGCTCTAGGTCTTACAACTCTCAAATTGTAGGCATTTCCCAAGAGTTTTTGATCCACAGAAATGTTTGCCATCAGCTAGAACTCAACCAGAACAGCAATGCCGGGCTCTGAATTAGAATAAAAGGTAATTTGGAACACAACACAAAAAGAGAGTGCTCATTTTTAGGAGGAAAGGAAAAGAAAAGGGAGAAGGGAAAGGGGAATAGGGGAAAAGGAGGAGGCTGGGGTGATTATTTATGAGAAATCAAAATAGTGTGAACGATACGTGTTCCACACATTTGCTCGGTTTTGTTAAACGTGTACTGAATGTTCTCCAGCTGCTGGAGCAGCAACTGGAGGAAGAGACATTCCGGTTATAGAAATGCTTAAATATATTTGTATCAACATATATCACCATGTATTTATATACCTATATAACACACGGGCTCGGTTGAGGATTTTTGTGAGATATCACCGGGATCTCCTTCAAAAAAAACCCCAACCTCTACAGCAAAACATCTGCACTTGCTATTCCAGATACAGACACCCAGGAGAGCATAAATTTCCCTGAATAGATGTATTGTTTTACCATTTATTTCCTCACCTCCTCAGAATGCCTGCTCATCTGAATTTCCAATATATTAGCTGTGTTTGGTGTGTGCACGGTTCCCCTTCACTACACCGGAGCAGATTAGTGCTCGTTCGCCTCTTTCCTTGCTTCTCTTCAGATCGTTACACATGACAAAACAACTGTCCTAATTACAGCAAGTGTTCCCAGCTCTGTCACCGTGACAATTACTGCAATGAGGGCTCAATATCTGCAGCAGACAGTAAAGTATTACTGCAGTTGTGTTTGATAGTGCTCAATTGTCCCCCGGAGGATTCTCCCGAGCAGCTTTTGCCGTGGGGTGAGGCTCCCCCCGTGCTCTGCCCACGGCGCCTTTGCTAACAGGGTTCGAAAGTTGACGGCGGGGGATGACCGAGGGTGGGCTCTGGGAAACGCACAGGTTTGGGGGTTCGGAGGACGGGAATATTTGTGGATGCCGTAGGGTTTTTCCAGCAGGGCTGGGCAGAGAAGCTCCTCTCACTCACAGCCAGAGTTGCTGAACCGACCCCTTCCCGAGTCTCCACACCACCAGGAGGAATTTTGGAGATGTTCCCTCCTTCCCCTGCTTGCATTTACAGCCTGACAAGCTGATACTGCTCCAGATGGGGTAAAAGACCAGACCCAAAACCACCCCTCTGAACTCACATCCCTGCCATCCCCACGAAGCTGTACCCCTCGGGAGCCTCGGAGCTGCTGCCACAACAGCGGCTCCCCTGTCCTGGAGGATTTCTCGTGTGTGCCTTTGTTCACATGAACTGACCCATCCAGACCCTCCAGCAGATCCTAAGGGATGGCCCTGCTCTGACAGTCCCTCTCCAGTGATGCTGGACATCTTTAACCCCACTTGCCTCCCCTGTCAGCCTCTGCAATCCCAGCTAATCAGACAAGGGATTTTAGCTGTTTCCAAAGGCAATATCTTGACCTACACCACATTCCCTTCATCCTAAGTGACGAAGCTGATGTTCTCTGCATTTATAGTCCATTATGTTCCTGAAGTGGATTCATTCAGATGTTCTCCTCTTAAAACCCATAAACAATGCAGAACCAGGACCTGTGTAACCATCTCACTTGAGCAGAAACAGGAATGCAGGGCCCTAATATTGAATATTGATCATGGAAGGCTAATGCTGCCACAGTTAACTTGGCATGACCTGAGCAGTGTACTTAAAGTCTGGATTTCTAATTTTCCTTGGTCAGGAATAAAGCAATATCTTATTTACCAGATAACATCTTTATTATAAGCATCTTGCACAGCCTTTCCACTTCAGCCCACATGGGTTTCTTCTGCTCTTGGCATGGATCAATGAAGTCAATATTTCTGACTGCAAAGCTTTGTATGACTTACACATATTTAAAAGGATAAATCCCAATCAACAACTCCTCTGCTTGAACATAACCATTATAATCCTTATCTTTGATCCTTTGGGCTACAGCAGGCAGGGAAAGGAAGGAGTACATCTCTCCAGCTCTCAGGAAATAGCACGATGACAGCAGGAGATAATCAACATTGCCTGGGTTTGCTGGCTGGAATTTCTCCAGTAAAACCAGCAAGTGGTGCTACAGTTTCACGAGTCCAACTGGCCAGCGAGCCCTCAAACTGGTGTGGCAACCCCTGAGGTACCAAAATGTCTAAATGCCCTGGAGCCAAGCTCCTGAGCTTCTCCAGCACCAGGACAGACAGCAGATTTGTTTCACACATGGGGAAATAGAGGCATATTAGAATAATATCTTCATGATGATATTCCCATCGAAGGAAGGGGAAGAGGGTCAGAGCCACAGCTTCATTTAGCACAACTCGACTTTTTTACCAGATGAGATGAAGTAACATAAATCAAGCTGGGGAGCTGCCTCAGTTATGTTTAGGGAGTTGAATTTAATCACTCTAAGGCTTGTTTCAGTCCTGTGAACTTCGAATGCTACAACCAGCCTTTCTTCAGCATATGGAGGACACAGAAGTTCAAAGCAAGCACATTTCAACAGGAGGGTTTCACTTTTGAGGGTTAAGTTGTTGGCCAACCCCACATTTTGCTGCTACACCACCAAATCCCACTAATACAGATGCAGCTTGTGCTGCCAAAAGAGTGGTTTTAGCAGTAAAGCTTTCACTAATTCCCTAAATGAAATAAGCTCTATCAGCAAAATCCCTTTGGTTTAGTACAGCTGAACCTGTGCTGAAGGTTGTACCAACATAGAAAGTGCTATAAAAAATAAAAGGAATGACAACCCTAACCAAAATTATTGTGCCGACAAAAGGTTTTAACGACTTTAAGGGTTCCTTTGGAGAAATTGAACAGAAAAGTTAAATAGGGAAAAAAGGAAGGCAAACAGGGTGGGAGGGCAGGGAAAAGAATGAAAAAAAGGATTCCTTTTGGCCCAGTAGCCAAAGTATTTTCTGAAGTTCTTGCTTTGCTCTGGAAACAGCCAAACAACTTCAAAAGGTGTTTTATTGGGAGATCTCACAGATCTTTGATATGGTGCCATATGTCCCAGTCCTACTCACTTCTAGTCAGGGTGAACCAGCTGAGGTCAGAGAAGCTCCTCTATGGGAAAAGGACATGAGGAAAGGACCAGGCCCTCATCCTCAGCAAGGCTTTAATCAGAGCTTAAAACTAAACTCAGTATTTGCCAAAAGGGGCAGCAGCAGAGCCCAGGAAAATCTGCCCTGGTTTTGGTTTGCAGGAGGCAGAGTCAGACAAACTCCACTCAGGTTCCTTTGTTCAGCCAAGGAAGGAACAAAGCTGCCGTAACTACAACTGTAATTAGTTTTGTTCTTTTTTCTTTTAAGTGTCTCCATTTCTCACAGAGTTTACACATTTATAGGCAGGAAAACTTTCTCTTCTGCAGAGAGCTTCCAAAATGGTCTGTGCTCAAGTTATTTCACACATATTACTCTGGCACTTTCCATACTATGTGAATATCAGCATCTTAACATTGGGGCATCTCCTCACTATTTGCATTTATAGCAGATTTTGGAAGATTGAGTTATAAAAAAAAAAGGCTGTCTTTGAGTCATGCTTAGTCTAAACTGCTCAACGAGGTAACAGTTTTCAAAACTGCAACCATAAACCAGATAGTCCTCGAAAAAAGAGAAAGAAACAGCAGAGAGAAATAAAATTGTATGGACATCTTGTGCAGAGATTATTTCTTAATGTGTGTATGTAAAATACCCAGCAGAATGGATGTTTCTGCTGCCTTTGGTTCCCTCTGCAATACAAACCATTAGAATAATTTATCACTCCTTTTATACAGGCAGAAAACTTCAGACCTGAGAGGAGGGAGGGAATGGGGTCTGGAGAGTGAAAAGCACTTTTGACCTAATCTCTGTGCTTATCCCCAGGAATGAATTTCAGTGCTGAAGCTCCAGAGAACAGAAAAGAAGAAAGAATTCTGATTGATTTTCAACTCGGCTTCTTGGGCCTCTCTCTCCCCTTTAATTGGGAATTTCAGCAGATCACAGAGCCAATCAAACAGATTTTGTTATGGCCTCAGAAACAATCCTGATGACACAGAAAAATGGTTCCCCTTCGGTTTAAACACCCAAATGGTTGTTGATCATAAGGACATAACCCAGCAATGCTCACGTGCTGCACAGACCAAGTTTCTTTGTAATGCAGACTTTTCTCAGAAATTAATTTATGACAAAGGTTGTCTGAATTGAGTATGAATTTTACATCTGGTTCAGGGTCTAAAAACAAAAAGAAAGGGAGAAAAAGAAGAAGAAAACCACACTGTCTTAGCAAAGCATTGCTTAGGCCAGGGTCAGACTTGGCTCCCTGCAGAGGCTCCTCTTCCATTTAAGAAAAAAGGTGATTTTCGAGCTATAAATCGCAGAAGGAAAGTAAGGATTTGACAAAGGAAACCAGAGCCTGCTTAATTTTAAGGAAATGAACATTTTCAATAAACTCCATAGACCCTGGCCACATGCTGATTGTCATGCAGGGCCCTGCTTTTCTACAGCTACAATTAAAAAAGTGCTTTTCTGGAGACCTGTTGCAGACAATGCTCCCTTCTGGCACGGCAGCCCCTGTTCGTGCTCCCTCCCACACGTGGCATGTGCCTCTGTGTGTGTTTGCAGATGCACCTCTCTCTCATTTATATTTATTTGCCTCAACAGCGTGGGCAGAAACTGAATCCAGAGATTTTGGCTCCTCTTGCTCTGCTTTGCAGCTCTTTTATCTCATTCCTGAGCCTTCAACACAAGGAGCTGGGATGGTGCAGCCACGTGACTTTGAGTGGAGTTGGGGAAAAAAGAGAAACTCTGGACCTCAGGAGGGGACTTCACTCTGCCCACCCCTTGGATAGCACCTCAAAAAATCCAAGGGTAGCATTTCTGAGATGCTCCAACTCTGATCCAAGCAACATCATTTGTAACAAACTATTAACAGAGAACAATGGCTTGATCCAAAACTTATTAAAATAGAGATCATGAAAAATATATGGGAATTGAAAAGTCAAAGTGAAACAGTGGTTGTAGACGCAATAAAAAAGCCTTTGAAAATGCCCTAAAGCCAAATACATATTTTCAAAACTGCAAGTTTTACCCATTTTTTTCTTGGGAGAAGAAAGTCTCTCTATGACCTTAGGGCACAACAAATATATTAGGCATAGATCATTTCTAAGTGGTTTTGGCCTTTGTTAGGGAAACATCAATTTTTGCTGTTTGCAAGTACTTTTTTTGGCCACACACAAACCTCCTGCCTCACCCCAAAACGTCCTTTTGCTTCTTTCCTTATTCTTAAACGACACAGCTTTTGAAAAACCCCAACATGGCAAACACTCAGGTATGAGACCACGGGAATGTTACAAGTCAGCAGGCCCAGGACTGCCCAGTGGTGCTCCCTTGGGCACACATCGCCAGGGGTAGCTCTGACGCAGTGGGATGGCAGCCAGCCCTTCTCCAAACCCCTGGAAACTCGGGGAATGCAGAGCCAAGCTCATAAACTCTGCTCTCCATCAGATGGATGACATAGGGCTCAGCCCTTGCCAACGCAGCCACCTGGCTTTGGCAGCCTTGGAGCATCAGCAGAGCAAACCTGCCCAAAATACCACGCAGAACTACCCACAAAGTACCTTTTGCACTTGATTCCGGCCACACTCAGAGTTCTTGTTAGCAACAAGATGAGTAATCTGGGTGGAATGGCCTGAAAACTGCTGAGGTTGAAATAAGTGAAAGCAAATTCTTAAATACTTCCAAAGTTCTGAAAATGAGTCACTTCTGGTCCATTTTTTTTTCCCATCACAGACATTTATCACTCACCTTTTTGCATTTTAGGGTGAGATTCTCTGTTTTCAGCAAAGCAAGATTTTAGAAAGAACACGACAAGGGGACTCTTTTCTGAGGAGAAAAGTCTGGGGCTGCTCCTCAGGCCTGGGGTATCCCAAATGTTCCTTTTCCTGCTGGATGGCTCTGGGAGAGGAGGTTTTTGCACAAAGGTGGGCACTCCAGCCTCAAATGTCACTTCAGAAATGCTGGTTTGGTGTAACTTTGATCAGCACCAAATCACCTCTGGAAGCTTCTGCTGCCAGCACAGCACATCAGTGTAACAATGCCATCCCAAAAAATCCAACCTTGGGCACAATCCTCATGGCTTTTCACAACAAACACGTCGGTCGACTTCTTAAAACTATCAACAGTCACAGAGTCAGGAGCAACCCTACACCAACAGATTGCTCTGCTCCGTCTTAAAAACACCACAACAAAAATAGGCTCAAACTGCTCAAAAATCCCATTTAAAACAGAAAACACAATAGTCGGAGCTCAGAGCGAGGCTTTCCAGGGCTCCCAGCGACGGCACAAACTCCGCTCTCCACGTGGGAAGCAGGTGCAGGATATTTGGCTCAGCCCTTTGCCCAGGACAAATAAATTAATAAATAAATAAATTCCCAATTACACCCGAAATCTTTAACAGCGACTCAGTGAAAATCAGCGTTTTTCGTAAAGGGCTACGTAAGCACGGTAGGGAAAAGCTGAGGATTTCATAATGGGCGAGATTCCTTCCGTAAATACCTCTCAGGAAGAGAGTGGAAAACAAAGCCTTCAAATGGCTAATGCATAAACAAACTAACACCCTATAACCACTTGAAATCGGCTTTTTAAACTTTTTAAAATACTGCTGATGAGCTTAAAATGAAAGAAAACATCAACCTTGCAAGAAAAAATACACTTTAAAAAAACCCGTTTGCCTAATAGAGAAGCTGCTTCTCTAATTAAGCAATTAAGGCTCAGCAAAGCAGGCGTTATCATCACATAAAGGTCATTTCAAATGAAGAGGAGCTGAAAAACGCTGTTGTTGGAGAGTTTTGTGAATGATGTCCTTATGATTGGTGGCTGCTGGTTTGAAAGGAGCCGAGAATTACTCGACAGAGTGTTTGGATTGTCTTCAGCTCCGAGTCAGCCCTGGGAATGCCAGGGTCTGCTCCCGGGGCTGGCACAGCTCCCGCTGGAGTCCGCAGTTCCCCTTGCAGTGTAAAGCACACCGAGCCAAACCCGGGGAAGCTGTGCTGGATTTACACCTGTGGGACTGACGGGGCAACGAGTGCGGTCACCCTGCTCGGGATCCCCCGGCGGCTGCCAGTGCTGCCCTGCCGTGGGGATGCTTTAACCCTGCACTGCAGCAAACCCGGCATTATTCCACAGATAGCTAAGGAAAAAGGAAGCCCAGACCCAGGCCAGGGGACCTGAACAGGTTTAAATAGATCGGATGTGATAATTAACGTCCAGTGAGGGACATGGGGGAAGGAGGAGGGACAAAACATAAAAACAATTTCCACCTTTATTTTAAGTTCTTTTGACAGATGGGAATATTTTCTGTTATGCTACTTGTGGTTTGGGTAATGAGATTAGGCCTTACATAGCAGGAAGCAGAATTAACTTTGTTTACTTAAAGTGACACCGTCAGCTTGGAAAATCACATTTCCATCTGAAATGCAGTGCCTGCTATCATTACAAATAACCCCTGAGATCATGATAACTAAAGGAGATTAGAGATGAAAAGAACATGTTTCTCCCTCTCTTTTAATTTTTTTCGATATACTTGGTTCACACCGTGCAGCTGAGAGCACTCCCTGCAGCAGAGTCCCCACATCTCCCTGTGCCCCCCTGTCCCCCTGCGCTGCTCAAGGTGCAGGAGGGAGCAACTGGGGCTGAGAGGGAAAAGGGATGAAAGCCCAGCTGCCTCTGGCTGATCTCAGGCATCCTGAAAAATACCTCCCTAAAGGCAATTGGTGTGGCAGAAAAAAAAAAAAACCCATCCCAGCAGCACTTTAAAAGGCATTTAACATCGGGTACATAACAAAATTAAATTTTACAAAATGAAGACTGGAATTTTTAGAAGCTGGCTGATTATAAAAGTCCCTCAGCACTGGCCCCTGAGTGACTTCCACTGGAGGGGCCATAAAAGGGCTGGGTGTTTCCAGCTGCTGTATCACACACAGGCAACAGGACAGATCCTTAGGAAGGCAAGAGGGAGGAGAGGGAAAGGCTTTACAACAGGGTATTTCCTAAATAACCTGCTGAAGCACTGGAACGTACACGTGTGAAATGAGCAGGCTTGCACATCCACCATGGAAAACAGAACGGGAAAGGGATGCCCTGCATCCTCTCTGCTCTTCCTACAAAACTCATCCCAGCCTGGCTGACAATAATCACAGAAAGGGCTGGGGATGAGGACACCGAGGGTGTTCCTGGTGCTTCGCCCTCCTCTGGCAGCCAAAGCCAAGCACGGGGACTTGTCCTGGCGGTGTTTGCTGTGCTGTGACCCTGGCAGTGTTCACACAGCGAGGAAATGCCTCCTATCTGGCACAGTCACTGCTGCTTCACGTCAGCAAGAGTGACAGGTAAAGAGAAAAATCTGAGCCCAGCACAGAGATGGATCCAAAATATATAAATAACCAATTAAGAGAAAATATTAATAAAAATATTGTAACAGATCCCAATCTGCTGCTGAGTACCAATTGCCAGTAATAATCTCTATGGTAACTGAACTCTCTTTGGCCTCTCTCTGTATGCAACTAGTGTTTTATGGGGGTTTCTTTCCCTCCCCCTATTTTCATGGAAAGTTTTCAAAACTGGTTTAAATATTATGATATTTTCCTCCTCAAGTGCTAAGTGGGAGAAGTATTGACTTTGTGTCAGTCTCTAAGCAGATTTTCCCTTCTGTACATGACTGCCTTAGAGGTGACTTTTGGGAGGGCACTGACTGGAAGTTCTGTTCAAACACAAAATAGATGAGGGAGGTTTTCCAAATCTAAGAGGTTCAAATATTGCCCAGCAACAGATAAACTGATTGGGAAGAAAGGAAAAAATCACTATGTAAAGATGTTGCTTTCAGTAGCTGGGGAAACTCTGCCTTTCTTTGGTGTTTTTTATTGTTTACCTGGGTGCACTTGTCTCTTCTTGCCAGTTGCTCTCTTGTAATCCCAGCAGCATTTTCTGGGCTCTGGGTGTTCCCCTTTCCCAGCCTGCTCCTGCTTTGGCTGCTGGATCCAAAGGAAGGCATTACCTTCGGAAGCAGCATCACTCAGTAAATATTTGTTGTGTTGCATCACAGACGAGGAAGGTTTGAAGGGAGAACATGCAGAGTCCTGTGAAAACTGCTCCTAGGTGCACGTGGGTTTTATTCAACTTCTCCTCACTATAGCACAAATAATTATAACACAATTTTACAGTGGAAGTATCAGACCTTTATTCAGTCTGGCTTTTTTAACTGTAACTATGTTATGGCAAAAGATCCCCAGTGAGAGAGTTTGGAATTAGGTGCAACCTATGAGTGAAGAGATAATCTTGAATTCCATTTAGAAAAACTTCAGAAAGGGCCATGGGAGCAGTGCTCCCTCTTTGCCTTTAAAGCTCAGGTTTCTTTCAAGAGACAGAGAATATTTAGGTGCTGAAGGAACATGTAAAATCCCTGTGGAAGTTCATGTCTGGAGGTGCTGGATAAATTAGAGTCATTCTGCAACTCTTGCTCCTTTATACAACAGCCCAAACCAAGACCTTGGAGCTGAAGTTGTGGAGTGGTCTGAAAAGCTGGAGCTGGATTCAGATCCAGATCTGAATTTCCTAGTGGTTGCCTGTCTTCCATCTGTTTGTATTTGGATGTCTCTTAGGATATAAGCAGCAGTTCTGGAGTGTCACACATGAATAAAGTGGATAATTATAAAATTAAAAGATATAACATGCTTCTAGGGGAGATAAGACTACAATTAAAGAGTATAAACAAAGCTGAGTCTGATGTTCAGACTGATATATTTATTCATTAAATGTAATAACATAAACAAGACTATTAACTGTCATATTTTAATGATACTGTACCCTGCAAAACATACTCAGGAAAAAGTCCTATTGACTTCAATAGCAATGCCACATAAATTTAAATCATGGCTGCAGTAAAACAAAATGTCATCGTTCTTACTGAAGATTATTTGTTGTAAATATCCCAAAATGTTAAAAAAACACAAACCTGTAACTCACTGAACTAGGGCTGAGCTCAAATGTTTTATCTGTAAATCCGAAGAAAGCCAGTGGGGAATGCAGAAACCTGTTCCCCAGATAACTGAAATTCAGTATTCCCAAGAGGGGAAAGCAGCCAGGCAAAGCTGCTGTCTATCCCATGTCTCTCTGGAAAACACTGGACATATTTTTGCCCAGGAGATGGCAAAATTTGAGCAAATGTCACTTCATATCAGCAGTGTTAAGATCAGATTCTGACCTTTTTAAATATTGTTAACAGTCAGCAAGAGAGGAAGCCTTACAGCAAAAATTTCTATCTGGAAAATATGCAGTAACTTGCTTGGGGTAAGTAAAAAGCCAGTCTGGAAGGAGAAAAAGGGTTTCAAGAATTCTCCCTTGCTGTAACAGCATCAGTGCCAAGAAGATGCAAAACAGGACCACTGGAGTCACAACAATTCATCCCACTTTGCACAGTCCCTGCTCACCCTGGGCACCAGGCAGGGCAGAGGCAGCTCTGGTGTGAACAGCACAAACAGAGGTGACCTTCAAAGGGGCCTCAGCCCAAATTTGTGACCTGCACTGAACTGTGAATGATGATGTCAAATGTTTCCTTGTAGAATCCCTCATTAAATTCCCTGGCGTTCGCCGCACGCTCAGCGTCACTTGAAGTGCCGAGAAAACGAGCGCTCACTGTGCCATGACAAAGGCCATTGGTTGCCTCTTTACTGAGCCTGATACATATGGTGAAAACATATTGACTAATTACTTGCCATTTTCAAAAACTGAAACCACTCCAAAGCCAGGCCCAGGATAATAGAACAAGATAGAGAACGGAGAGTAAGGACTGGGAGAACGGGGAGGGAGAACAGCTCAACTCCGTGACTGCTCATCCCTTATTCAACATCTGCTTTGAAATATGCAGAGAAACAACATCTCCCTGCTCCAAAGTGCTTAATGAAAACCAGGAAATTAATGCACCTGATTAGTACAGCTGTTCCAAACAGAGACTGGCTGAAGTTCACAGACAGAATCAGACCCAGCCTGCTCCCACACAGGAGCCTCCCAAGGCTGGGATTCAGCTCCATGGTGCTCAGTTTCCCAGTTTTCCAGGGTTCTGGGAAGTGCCCCAAAGAGGCAGGGAGAGCTCTGGGCCATGGTGATGAAGCACTTTGAGGGAGATGGATTAAAAGGGGAGATGGATTAAAGGGGTCAGCATGGAGCGTGAGTCACTGAGACACAATTCCCGTTTCAGTTTTGCCAACACAAGCAGTCCCTCCCAGCACGGAGCCCCTGACAGGATCCCCCGTGCACAGCCTTCACAGGAGCCTTTTTAGTGCCATCTCACCGCCAACACCTCCCAGTCCTGACAAACCAGTCCACTCAGCTGATGAGGAATCTTCCCTAAGTAGTGGGATGAACGTTTGACAAGTTAATTTCAAGGTAGCTCATGGAGTAGAAGCAATGGAGAGCTACACAACTGTAAAAAAAGAGAAATGTTGCTGGATAAATTCTGCCAGTAATGGATGTGTAACAGAAAATACACTTAAAATTCAAGCTCTTTGTATTAGAAGACAGGCTCTTTGGTTTTGAAGGAGGAATTGCGAGGGCTCGCTGGAGCTGGGGTTAACAGGAGTACAATTACTGCTATTAGAGTTTTATGATTATGAAACTTGTGCTCCTGTATCCCCAATTTAGAAATAATAGGAAATGCTATGGATGACTTTTTAAAAAATCAAGACAATTTATATTAAAAAAAAATCAATAATTGTTCCCTTTTATTTTTCCTTTAAATCATCCACATAATAGAAATCAGAGACCTGAATAGGATGCCTAAAGTTAATGGCATTATTAGACAGAGAAAAAAGGAAAAGTGATCAAAAGTTTGACCCATTTACCAAAAAGTTCAGTCTGTAGAATCTTGCTATTCTACCAGTTATTGTTTTTTTTTAAATTCAAGATAACTCTCAAACCATGTTTGGAGGTTAGATGTAGTCATAAACAGAGACTCAGAGCAATTCTTGAACATTTCTATTGAGTTGCTATTTTAGAAAGACATAAATAATCTGATATCTTTCATAAAATCTTCACAAGAAGTTTCATTTTCCAGCTTAGAAACTAAAAATAAAACACTTGAAATGATTGATTTTCCTTTAAGGCAACCGTGGAGCCTGAGTTGAGAACACCGCTGGTAAAGTCCTGGTAAAACTCCTGGAAGAATTCCCAGCGTTTTGAACAGGACCAGATATTGTTCATATTGTTTTTCATTCTTGTTCTAAGGTAAAACCCTGGGTCGATCATCACAGTTTTGCCCCTGTTGCATGAATATGAAGGTTTAACAGAACGGCTGCTCTCCAGGGAGGGGGCAGAACTTTTTTCCATGGACTTTTGAAAAGCAGTTTGCCAAGCTTCAAATCCTGAGGCGTGAAAGCTTCTTTCCCTGCTCTCGTGGAGTTCCACCTCAACTTTCCCCCAAAGCCTGGGCAAACAGCTCAATTCTACATAGAAGCAATGAACAGAAACCCTATTTTTATTTTTTCTTTTTGTTCAAGTCGTTCCCAGGGCAGTGGAGCCTTCCCTGGGCAGCTGAGGAGCCGCTCCCTCTGTCCCGGGGGATGCAGGAACGGTCCATCATTAGGTGCTAACAAGTCATTTTAATGCCTTTACTCTTTCCAGTCAGGGTTTTTTTAACTTCCTGGCAGTTTCCCAGCAGTGAGCACGCTGATGGAGCCCTGAGTGCCCTGCGGGAGGGATGAGGGAGCTGGGATAGCGCATGGGAAGCTCCTTTGGACGCTCCGTTCCCTCTTGGAGCATCCCCGCTTTTCCCGGTGTTTAATCCTTAAGTACAGCCTTGGCTGCCTTGTCTGCAAAACTGCTCAGCGAAGCCAACCCGGGAGTGCCTGCCATGCCTGAGAGTGGCACACAATGGGCCGGGAATGCCCGAGATCCTTCCCGCTCCTGCTTTTCCTATCACTGAACACAGCCCATCACTCGTGTCACAAGCAGGGGCTGGGAGGAAAGGCCAGTGCATTAAGACAGCACATAATTGTCATCTCTGAGTTTCTGACATTAATCGTTTTACTTAAAGAAGCCAGTGGAATGGTTTTTTTGTGTCCCCCCCACCTCAAGTGACAACACCCAGGAGATAGTCTGGATAAAAAAATTATAAAAATAAAATTAAAAAAAAAACCTCAAAATTTTTTGCTAATTAAAAGTAATGTGTTTTCCCATTTTTTGGCAATTTGATAACACAAAACACTTACTTGGGGGCCACAGGGGGAAACAAACTGAGACGGATAAAAAATGTTTTGTGTTCATCCAAGCAAGACTATGTTAATGCACATTATCCCATTAATGCACATCAACATCGGGAATAAGCGCGCCAATGCAAGCAAGAAGCATACACTTATCATCATTTGATAACATGTTTAATGACAGATTGACGGTTGATTTGCAAATGTGAACTGGCATCAATGTTGCTAACTTCAGCTTCTGCCGCCTCCTCTGCTATGCCAGCATATTTATGTGCATAATTTGATTTCGCAGCCACACTGTTAGTACATTTTTAATATTAACTATGCAAG
This sequence comes from Coloeus monedula, assembly GCF_965178545.1. Taxonomy (NCBI): domain Eukaryota; kingdom Metazoa; phylum Chordata; class Aves; order Passeriformes; family Corvidae; genus Coloeus; species Coloeus monedula. The sequence continues at coordinate 14,708,209 of NC_138797.1, forward strand.
AACAGACAGCCGAACTTAAGTTGCACTGATGGTTTGAGTTCATTAGATTGAAAAAGATGGGCAATGCTGACAAAGATGGAGATGGCAGCGCAACATCAAAGAGGCAACACTTAACAAACACACTCCATTTTGAACAAACCGAACTAACACATTTCATGTTGTCGGCTGCAGCAGAGCCCTTATGTACAACAGCAAGAAAAAAATATGCTCCTGCCCTGGGCATGCTGATAGCAGCTCTGCAAGGAGCTCAGCAGGCCCCTGGCCGCAGAGCTGTGAGATATTTCACTCATCCTTTGCAGGTAAAGGGCTGGTTCTGAGCCGACGGCCGAGTGACAGCAGCAGAACTCAGCGGCCCCGCACTGGAGTTGCTCCTGATTTACGCCGGGGCGCGGCAGAGCCCGTCCCCACTCTCCTCCCAGCGCTGGCTTTCCACAGCTGGGATTCTTTATGATGAATAATAAAGAGATTTTGCTGAGAGCTCAGCTCCTGCATGAACAGAACTGCAAGTTCAGAGCCCCGGGGCCTCACGCTGTGAGGGGTGGGATGTCCTTCCCGTGCCCCCGGAGCCAGCACCCGGCACTGACACTCCTGGTGACTGCCTCTCCTTTGGTGATCCTGGGCAATTCAGCTCTGCTCTGGAGAGAACACGTAGCAATGAGCTGGGAGGAGAATATTTCATCCTCTGCTCACATTAATGTCTGGGCATATACTGCATCTAGTAAGAATTTGCTTGTTGTGCCGCAATATATAATAAATTTGAGGCAGTAGCTTTATGGTGCACGTTGTAATTTTCACTTTTATGCTACAATGTGACCATCCGCAGCATTCTGACCTTACAACCCGAGCCACTCCATGCAGGACATAACATTAGCACCTCTGAAGCACGGGCAAACCATGATTTAGACACACAATTAGATGGACCAGGTCCTCAACAATTCTCAGCTGCCTGAATTACTGCTCAACAGCCTAAAAACATATAGCACATAGGTCCCTGCTCTGCAGAGCTTTTAAGAATGTTCTTAAGTTTGTCCCTAATCAGCAAAGCAACTCTTACAATTGCTGCTACTCAGAGATTACTCCTGGACCAGAATCCCATGGTGCTTGGACCACTGCTGTTGATCCCCCCAGGGAGTGCTGGACAAGGCCAGGGTCATTAGGAAGCTGTGATTAAATAATCAACATAAAGAGTTGATTATTGAATTTAATCCTGGAGACACTTGCCAGGGTGGGACACTGAGTAAGGGAGCACAAAAGGACCTTCATCGATCTGCACCAGGCAGCAGCAGGAGGATTCCTGGTGCCCCTGCCCTGCTGGCAGCTCTTGAGCCAATGCCTCCTGCCAGCATGCTGCCCTGGAAAAACTGCTTCCTTTACTGTCTGCTGTGAAAGAAACCTGAAGCTCTCATTTCAGTAAAACCACTTGTGGAGGTCTGTGCTCTTTTTACAGACAGACCTGCATTGCAGGGAGAACTAATCCTAATTCCTGCACATTCTGTTCAAGAAGCTGGTAAGCAGCTCCAGTAGCTGGTGCTGTACAGACCCCCAAAGGGAGGAATATCTGAACAAACAGCCTGGAGACCCAGGCACATGTGTAGTTGGCTCTTTTTGAATCTGTGGATGCTTTAGGGTCCAAACCCCAGAGCAGACACAGTGTTGTGAAAGTGCTGTACTGAGGGCTGGAGGATATCTGACTTAGAAAGGCACCAAATAATTTCCAGTGACAGAGGGCACCGGGTAGATCTTGCACATCCTAGTGGGGACACAAGAGACCTTGGAAGCTTTCTAAAGACTGAAAGAACTAGAAAAAACAAAGGAAAAAAAGGGCCAGCAGAGACAAGTGCAAGAATGAGGCCATGCTCATTTTATTTTGCTGTCTTTTAAGATAACACCAGATTATCAGTGGGTGTTCAGAGAGGCATAGGAGCATCAGGGTGAGCCCTGAGAGCTGAGCAGCAGAGGAGGAGCTGGTCAGCTCCTACCCAGCCTTGATAATTGTCCTGTTAACAGCCTCGTGCTGCCTCCTCCTTACCTGGGCTGGAGCCACAACCAGGAATAAAACAATTGGGAATAAAAATTCATCCCGGAAAGAGGAGCTGTGGCCACCACTCCCTCATGGTGGTGGGACAGCAAACGGGACAAGAGCTGTCTGCAGGCTGTAGGAAGGCTCCCCCACCCAGCCCTGGCCCAGCACAACCCTGATGTGCTGCTGGCACTGCAGGGAGGGCTCTGCAAGGGTTTCCAGCTCCGCATTTCTGCTCAGGACTGCCCCAGCTGCTGCTGTGCCCATGCACGTCCAGCACTGGCTGTGGGGAGCTGCAGAGGACAGAGTGAGTGTGACACAGCTGGAGGGACCATTTGTTTTCTCAAGTCACAATTATCTCTGCTACCACATTTGTGTCCTCGCTCTTGTCTCGTTTTAAGTAAGTTACAATTCTCCCACTCTTGTTACTGAGTAGATGCAGATGCCACTTTGTTCTGTGTGATTTATAGCCAGTAGCTAATGTTCAGCTATAATTCCCCATTTTAGACATGAAAAATAGCCTGTAATGCTCAACACAAGGGCCTCTCAACAATGATATATAATTTAAAAATTAACACGAGGACAGAGGAGCCACGGGATTTTGAACTAGGGACTCTCTCATTCAAAGGTTAAATCTCTACAAGGTGAGCTAAAGGAATTAGTTGAGTTATTAAGTAAAAGCCTCTGTTCTATTTTCCCAGTACATTAGCTGTTGCAGCCTTTTCCAGTTCAGTTGTGTTCTGCCCCAGCATGTTCAAAGTGCAAATGCTCGTGGCACTGTGTTCACACATTTGCTTTTTTTCAATGTCAAACAAACTGGAGCTGCTCAGAGCCAAAGGTCAAAGTGGAGGGTCCTTAAGGAAATCTCCTGGGAAATGATGTGATTGTTCTCATGTCTTTATTGTGTATAAAATCAGGCTTCATATGTGGCTCATCCTTTCCAAGCATCTTAAAACTATAAATGAGTCATGACTCATTCCTGCAACACCTAAGTTATGTAAGTGGTCCTGCTAATTTACTGGAATATCTCGCATAACTAATCATTTCCAGGATCAAACTCTGAAGCCTTGGAAACCTCTGAGCTATGAAGAGCTCCTTTAGAAATAGAGAAGTTAAAACCCAACCTCACACAATGAGGCAAAAGCAGCACAGGGGACAGAACCTGCATCACCTGACTCACTCTGCCAAACTCAAGCCATAACCCCCTCTTTTGGCAAAGCTCAGCAACTCAGAAAGCTCAAGGAGCATGGAAAGGAAAAGAGCTTGGCTGTGGAGAGGTTTGAGAGGTGGCATTCCTTTCCTGCCTGCTTTCTGTTCCCAGTGAGGTGCAGCTCATCTCCTCGCTGCCTCCTGCTGCACTTTGGTTAATGGTCTCAGCATCAAATATTACATTTATGGATTACAAATTTATTGACATTTGACATTTGCATCAGCTTTCACCTGATCAACAGGAGCTCTGACTGCCAAAGGGAGTTATTATGGAAGATTTCAACAGCCATGGGAATGCCAAAAAGGTCATTAAATCATATCGGGAAAACAATGTGTTCATAGCATTCATACATTTAGTCTTGCCAGTAAATCTTCTGGTTGATGCTTGGACCACCTACTGATGATACTCAAAGAAAAGGAGAAACAGGGAGAATTGAAGAGATGAATTAAATTAAAACCAAATGACATGACGCCTGGCACAGTGGGATCTTTAATTTTCTACTCTGTGAATCCAGAATAAGCAAAAAAAGCAAAACAAAGCACAGTGGCTTGACTTTCTCGGAGCGAATTCCCTTCATACAGGCAGGGCTCAACTAAATAATCCTGAGTAATGTGTGCACCCCACATTATTGCATGAGATTTGTATGTGGGAGGTGCAGGATTCAGAAAACATATGGCACATGGAAAACAAATGACAGGGTGTGCTTTTACACTCGTGCTGGCTATACTTATCACTCTTGTTGATATTTTTTTCCAGACGTGAAATATGAATGTAGGAACTTTTACCTTAATCTCTTCAGAAAAATACCCAGAGTTAATTTTTTGTGCATTTGTGATTTACAGGAGGCCACTACATAATTCCTGGGAGAGCAGAAAAGGCTTTAAAAAACACGGATCAAATAAACACAATTACCTCCCTCATTGTTTTTTCCTTGGATGACAAACCTGGGTCTTGCACCATAAAAACACCCAGGCCAACAGATCAGGGCTCCATGGAATTAGAGAGGGAAGTGAGTTACTGGACTGGGAGCCCACCCACAGCCTGTCTGTGCCTGGCCAGTGTAGGCTGAGCTCCACTGGAGGCTGATCCTGAGCTGAGCGAGCACAAAGGAAGTTTTGAGTTTGCCCTTCTCTGGTGGAAGAGCAGCGTGTTCACCTCACATGAACACAGGCAGAAACAGACCATGGCATTGTCATATCCCAGAAGGAATCCTCGGTGGTGTCCCTTGGGGTGTAGATGAAGAGGTGGGAAAGAGGAAATGGCAGTCTCTTTGATATAAGGGACATGGGCAGCCATGAGGACGCAGTTCCAGAGGAGATCAGTGCCAGCAGCTTGTCCTGGCCCCCTAAAACAGCTGGTGTGGTGTAGCCACTGCTGTGCTTGGAGCATGGACAACAGAGGTGGAATGAAGAGTGGCAAAGGGAATGGGGCAGAAAAGTTCTCCCAACCCTTGGTTTGAAGCAAGAGAGAGGTGGAGGTGGAGCTGCATGGAGATATTGATGGGCAGCCATGCCAGGGCACCACTGACATGGGCTGCGGTAGATACCCCCAGGTCACCTGGGTGGTTCATGGTACAAACTTTGGGGGGGTCAGAACTGGGGAACGTTTGTGAGTTTTCATTAAATGACTGAAAACAGCAGTTTCACACTGGAGTTTGAACAGTTCTCCCAGAGGAGAGGGCAAACCCACTTCTGTGTGCACAGAGTGCAGAGAGCACCCGTTCACCCTGAGGCCTGGGATCCTCTGCAGCTCAGGCTTCCCAAAGGAGGAATTCCTTCTCCTTCTTCTGGAACAGCACTGAGCAAATGGTCTTGTCTGGCCTGAGGAAGGGCTGGTGAGGAGAGGCAGAATCTGCCCTGCACAGACCACGCTGTGCTTGGTCTGACACAGCTGCTGGAAGAGGTGGAGAGCAGGGCAACCAGCACATCAAAGCCACTCCAGCCACCTCTCCTTTCCTTTCAAAAATGTCACTGCGGCACCCTCCGCCTTCTGTAACAATGTTTATCATTGTTCTTCGATTGTCTGGGACAATAAATGGTTAGAAATGAGCATATATCACCAGGAAATCTCTGCCTGCCCCTTCCCCCAAGCAGTGTCATAAAAACGTACAAATTCACATTAATAATGAAGTGCATTTCCCCGAGAAGCCACTGTGTATCTCAGGGAGAGCAGGCAAGGTGGCAGTTGCTGCAGAGTTTCCTATTAAAGAGCAGAGCAAATACTCATAAATCTGATGAGGGGCCAAAGCACATGTTAGGGCTGTCTCCCTCTTAATGGAACCTTTTCTGAAATGAAAAAAATATATATCTCGATACATTCAGGGTATTCATTAGACATGACAACCTCCTCCGCTCCCCACGGCTCCCTCCCCCACTCCTGCATGTGTTGACCCCCGGCAGAAGATCTGAGTGCTGGCAGGGAGGGGGTTTGGAGGGGAGGAGGAACTGTTTGGTTTTAGTAAAGGGGTTGTGTAAATTTGCTACAATGGACAAGTTCCCTCCTGGCCCTGTGTGTTCCTCCTTCCCTCCACTGCAGCCATTCCCAGGGCGTGCTCCTCTTGGATGCCTGGGATCTGCCGCTCCCCTCAGCCAGCCCAGCTGTCCATCCATTGGGAATGAGAGCCAACAGAGCCAGTGCTGCTCCCCAGAGCAGGATCCTCTTGCAGGAGACCTCTCCTGCCCCCTCACACCTTTGAGGGCTCAGCCAATTCGTGCTCCTGGGAAAACACGATTCTCCAGGCACAGGGGGACAGCAGGATGAGGATCAGCCCCCTTGGCTCCCTCAGCACTGGGATTTTGCTGCCTGGTGTTGTGTTTTAATGTTATCCTGGCTGGACACCCTGGGGAGGGTGACATGCTCTTGGAGAAAATCCACAGTCCTGTTTAAGCTCTGAGCTCTGTACTGGGTGTTTGTCCCACCCCATTCCCCCGCTGGCAGGGAGAGTCCTGGGCTGGAGCTGCCCTGGTGCAAATCCTGCTTGGATTTCTGCAGGACCCAGCACAAAGGCCTGATCCCTCCTCTCAACAGACCCTGCCTGATGCACAAACACACCCAGCTCCAAACTGAGGGGATGGGAAGAGACAGCAGAATGAGGCCTGAAGACTACAGCTTAATAATCATGAATTATCTGTTCATTATCCCAATAAATAGTGAAAAATCTCTTCCTCCTTTCCTCCTCCCATGAAGCCATATCTATAATTTTCCTCATTTTCCGTCTGTGCTCCATCATATTTGCACTGAGTGATCATCCTGCTAAATTACATTATTTTTATTGAAAGGTGCTTTGGAGGGCTGGATACTGATCATGTATTTTCTTTTTGTTATTGATCTTTGTGATTTGATTGCTGAGGTGTAAAATGTATAAATAAGACTCAGGTACCCTTCCTTTGAAATCTCACCAGGTAAAAATGTTCTGCTATAGATTATGAAGGCTGTAGCATTTAATAATATCAGGCACAGCAAGGAGAAGGCAAGATTTTGATGTCCTTATGAATAGTGAATGCTGGAGGAGTCTGGTACTGTTCAAGGTCAGTTAAAATCTGGTCGAAAGTTGCTGTTTCTTTGTGAGCAGAGGAGCTCCTGCCTCGGAACTGCCACATGCAATGTGTTTGCACAGAGCCCAGGAACAATGTGGGCTGACCCAGCGGGTTGGAAGCTCAAATGCAATGTTAAATAATACTGATCTTAATAACAACATGTAGTATTCCTAAAATCCAGGAAATCTGCATGGATACATCAGCGCTGCCACACTCTGATGGATCATCTGGCCTGACCCTGCTCTCAGGGAAGCCAAGAACACACTATTATTGGGTTTACAAGGACCAAGATTGTCCTTGATGGCTAGACTGAAAAAATGTTATCCAGGAAATTTTTGAAGATTTAAAAATGTTCAGTTAAAAAAAAAAAAAAATCTGGATCTACCGCTTCAGGGAAACAGTGATAAATTTCAAAGGATTAGGGGAACTGAGGCTTCACTAGAACAGGATTATTTTGAGGGAGCAGTGATGGGTTGGAGGTAGTACCTTACTTCAGCAGGATTTTGCTTCAGCAAAAAGGCCAACCCGTTTCTTTTCCTACCTCTCTCTCCTCTTCTTCTTTGTTTATCCCAACAAAAATTTATTTTAAAATGGAACTTCCCCACAGATTTTCTCTTCCCATTGAGAAACCATCCTTTATCCAAAAAGACATTGTCTGGAAAGTCCCATTTGAATGGAAAGTCAACACGTCCATGGGATGAACCCTCTTTTTCTGGCTGATGACATGGGGAGCAGAACCCTTGGTTTTGCTGGTAAATTCTGCTCACAAAATTGTGGTGATACTACTGCAAGCAGCTAGATCCCAGCATGTCTGATTCTCCTGAAAGGGTCTCTCAGCTTCTAATATATGTTGCTAAGAAGAAATGAAAGTTGAAGAGCAAACTAAATTCTCTAAAATAGAATTTTGGACCACTGATTCACAAAATTGTCCTTGACCATGAAACAGCCATATTGGCTAACAGTGGAACGTGATCAGAGCAGCTCCTACTGCTTCAGAGGGATGAGAAAATAAAATCCAGAGGAGAAAAAAAGTCTTCTATTTTGGTATACTTAACACATACAGTTATCTACGTGTCCTATATATCATTTAACAAATTGCTTTGCAATTCTTACAGGGCGTGGTATAATGACTGATTTAAAATCACTGCATTGCTTAAACTGCATTGTTCTTCATCAAGTTGAGTCATTTTTATGTGAAGTGTCAAGCTCTCTAACAAATAACTGCTGCCAGACAAATCAAGTTCCTCATCTTAAAGCTACGGCTAAATAGTTTATAGCTTTAATCTGCTCACTGAGGTGTGCAGTCTATGACAGTAATTATAAATGCAAGGAGAAATTATAGCTGAATGCTTTAACTGCATTAGGAGCCATTTGATGAACAATCATGATTGCCTGCTCATTTTCAACAATAGAGGGCAAGTTAGTGTCAGTGCATTAGAGAATTTTCAGTTCTGCTCTGCTCTTTCTTCCATTTACCACAGAATGTCAGTTGTCTCCTATAAAGTAGAAAAAAAGCGCCGCAGAAGCTTTAAACTTGATGGTTAAAAAAAGACAAAGGAGGAAACAGAGAGAAAAACTGTTTATCATTATGACTCATTTTTTTTTGTTTTGTTTTGCAGCAGCCTTACTTTCAAATTAGTTCATCTCAGGTAGCTGCCTGTTTGCTATTGGGGTCTTTTGAAACAGAAATCCCCCCAATCAGGCTGGTTAATTTGACTTTATTGAGACTTATTTCTATCAAAAGTTGTAGCTAAGGCCACAGAGAGCCTCAGCCAGTGACCAGCTCCGAGCCAATCTCACCTGCCTCTGAAGTGACAAATACAATTCTGCCCTGCCTTTTTCCTCAGAACAACATAAAAAATTCTAATTCGGTTGAAGAAATGAACAAATGTTCTTCAAGGTAGAAGTCAACATGCAAATTATTTCTAATTAAAGCCATGTTTCCTAATGTTCATGGGTTTTCTATGAAGAACAGCAATAAAAACAAATTTGAAGTGGGTTAAATGAAAGAGAATAGAGATGTCTGATTGTTGTATATTACACATAATCTTACTTTATATTACTAAACCCATATCATTTAGAAGAATTCAGGAAAACACCAAAGATGAATATAAAAGAGATATATATACCTTTACATTTAAGGAGAATTTATGGCAAATTTCTTATAAACAGCCTCACAGAGGTCTTAAAAATAAATCCATACCCATAACACATTTTTCTACAATACTAACCCAGATTATTCATTTATATTTTTAATGATAGCTAACATTTGACAATATAACCTCTACTGGTAAATGCCACTGAAATATAAAGTACTTTATGTATTTCTATACTTCAGGTACTCTTTCCACTGTTTTATTTCCATTTATTTCAATCTATATTCTCTATTTTTTTGCCTATTTCACTACAATTTTGTCTTCAAGAAGGAAACACAAATGCATATGTGTGTTTTAAGGATCTCAGCTTTATATTTCTCATTTCTAAATACTGTGCTCCCCTCTGTTATTATTCAGATATATACTGGATCTAAAAAATAACATGGTAAGAGTAAGTAAAGTCTGAAAATCCCTGTTATTTGATTTAGTCTCCTTGCAGATTTGTGAAGAATCCGTATGAATAAACTCTGGCCTCCCCACTCCCAACCTCGTCAGAACTTCGGGAGGCTTTCGGCTCCGAAACTGTAATAAAATCTTTACAATGCCATCCCAAATACCCCATCATTTCAGACAATTTGTGCTATCATGCATACCAACTGAAATTATAGCTCCAGATAACAGTGCTATCACTCTGCCATTGCAATTTAAATATATTTTTTCAAAGGTAAGATACAACCTGCATCTTGATATAAATTAGAAATGGATGAGTATTACGAGGACAGCAATTTCTCGGGATCCAGAGGCAGGAAGGACAGTCCCTTATTTATGTAGTTACACATCACCTGAATAATATGTCTCTGTGCAGGTTATTACAATGCAGAAACCACTTTTTTTTTTTCCCTTGGAGATTTTTTTCTCCCCCTTTGTGTTTGTTCCTCCAATGCTCAGCAGTAGTAACGTGTTTATAAAGGTGGGTGTTTGGTTTGCCTCTGAGTAATAACACGGTGCTTTTAAGACCAAATCTGAAACATTTGTCACGCATTAAGCCATGAATGTGCCAAAATAACTGTTGTATTAATATATCTGGCAGATAGCTTTTGTTTGATAGTCCCCAAATTATTGGTTTGCTCTGATATCTCTTGTGTGAAAACTATGAATGGCAGAGTCTTAATAATCATCAACTGGTGGGGAAGGAAACAAAGTATGGGATGTTTATTCCTATCCAGTCTCTCAGCAATGATGATTTGGAATGCCCAGGAAAACAAGCAACATTCTAATGTTGGGTTAAAATGCCCAAATAGATACTTTAGGGCATTAGCCCTATTTAGAAAACAAACTCCTTTCGAGTGAGATGGAATTTTGCTGGCTAAAATATGCAGGAAGCATAAATCTCCTCCAGTGCAGACAGCACGAACAAGATGCATGCAAAACTTAAATCTTACTGCACTTGAACGCTGGCGTTGTACTCCATGGCAATAGCTTACATTACCCAGCCCAAAGTAACCCCTTGATTAGTGGCTTAAATTATTCAAAAGTAGCCTTTTTAATGGAGCTTAAGTGACACACAGCCCTCGTGCCGGCTCTGGCCACAGAAAGTGTTTCCTAGAGCTTCATGAATATTTGCAGCAAACAAAAGGGGAATCTTCCCCCAAACGGGGGTTGAGCCCCTGTCCCCTCCATCAGCCAGAGGATGGCCACAAAGCCAGGTGGCATCAGTGACAACTCACAGCACATCTTTCATTTTCACCATGTGGCAAATTCGTTTTCTGACTGTTATTGAAGTAATGAACACGTTGAAGAAAACCTGGATCTGCATGTGATTGTTCTGCAAACACAAGCAGAGCCTGAGTCTGCTGGAGGAATTGCTGGGAACAGCTAAACAGAGCCCTCCTGGAAAAAAACTGGTTAGAACAAAAAACTTCTATTTGGACTTTTAGTTGATGTTCTGCATATTTATTTAAATCAAGAATATTCAAGTTTGTGAATCAAGTAAAATTAAAAATGCAAAAATGGTGTGGCATCTGAATATTACATTACATGTTATAAACATTGGTTGTGGCAACTGGTGTATCTTGCAGCAAAAAAAAATAGCAACACTAATGTAGCAGTATCCTACTAACAGGTCTTGGAAATATTAAGCTTGTAAAAAATCTCAATTAAGCATTAACTCCCCCAGGTTATATGAGAACTTGCACTGAAGTCAGTGATGTTTATGGATTTACTTCCACCAACACAAAGCAAAATATAATCAAACATCTTAAAGATTAAAAAAGGAATGATGGAGAGAGAGGTTAAAATGATGTGACAAAAAAGGCCACTCACAGTAGCAAGTGTTTAAGTAAGTGTAAAATATTAGAATATTTTACAAAACTGAACATCCAAATATCAACAGAAGAATAACTGAACTTCTAGATAGGAATTTTTCAGTTATTTGTAGATTCTTGAGGCTGTGTTTGAGATTATGAAAAACTTAGAATAATTGAGATTTTGCTAATTTGACTTTTGAATTGTCTTCTTTTTCCCCATCCAAATCAGATTTATTGGTGTGCTAGCACTGAAAGAGGTAATAACCTTTTGGGTTTCAGCGCTCTTTATCTGCTTTTTCCATTCTCACTGCAAAGAGTAGCACTTAGTTCTTGCATTCCACACGGAAGTGCAGTGGATGTGAAATGATTTATTCTTAGGAACAAAAGAGAAATGGGCAAACAGCTATTTTGCAAATACTAAGCAGCAACATTTCTCTCTAGGGCTGTGTGGATTTGCATTGACCAAATTCTCTTCCTGAAAACGTTATAAAATGGATGTGTACATGCGAGGGAGGAGCGGCGCAGCATACACGATGCATTTTATACTGTTTTCCTACTTTTACCAAAGCACGGAGCCTGACGGAGCCTCCTGGAAATGCTGAAATGAAAACTCACTATAGAGCATGCATACCTTAAGAGTTATTCTTCATCCACTTCTGCTACAAACTGTGAATGGTGTTCTGGTGACTTGCTGTGTGTTTTGCTTAGATGAAGTTTTACTGCATGTTTGCTCGCAAATGTCCGACAGCACAACTTACATTTGAACTTAGAGTCTGTGTCCTCTTCTCCAGCTATTGTTTCAGGAGATCTTTGAACTGAAACTCTGGAGATTTCTTGCTCTACCTTGGTTTGCTGCTCCACAGCCAGCCTGTTCATGTCTTTCATTTGGAAACCTAGGTGGGATTCTAAGTGGCTAATGTAAGTAGAGGGGGTTCGGAACTGAGATGCACAGTCGCTGCAATAAAAGACTGGATGTCCTTTGTCCATGTTTTTCAAAAACTTTGTTCCTCCGGTTTTCCTAAGTTGATACTTGACATTTGCCAACCAGTGGCTGATGGTGGTCATCGACAGTCCAGTGAATTTGGAAATCTGCATACGCTCTTGTGGGCCTAGATCTGATAATAAATATTTACCTTCAGATGTCTGGAAGAGGCTGGAAGCAAACTGAGCTTGCAAAATGAGCAGATGCTGAGGGTTCCAGTTTGACTGTCTGCCCTTCCTTTTATGCAGAGTGGAGACTTCCGTGGAGACATCCTCGAAGCGTCGGACATCTATTTCCAACTTCATGGACGGGATCCTTGAGGATGCAGCAGGTTTTGGTGTGGTAGCTTTGGGAAGAACTTTGACCATGTCGGCGATGTCAGACAGAGCATGCTTTTGAGGTGGAGAAGTACAAGATTGTGCTTGAGCTGACTCAGCTTTCTTGCCTTTGGATTTGGTCAGGTCAATAGGCTGATCATTGTTTTCAAACAAATAGTGCCTGGAAACACTTGCAGGCTTTGGTGGGGTTGGAGCAGGAGATAAAACTGGCTTCTCCATCATATTTAGATTGGGTTTGTGGAACATGGAAATTGTGCTAGAGCTGGGGCTGCAGTTGGACTGAGGCTGTAAGGGCTCAGTGGCTTTGCCCAGGTGATTGTTCAGGACCGACTGCAGAGCGCTCAGGGGGTTCACACAGGGCAGCTCTGAGGAATGGTTGGCAGCAGCACAACCATTACTGAGAGAAGCTGCTGGTGGCTCCTTGAGGACTGGCTTTTCTTTTCCACTGTCCTCTTTAATTTTGTCTTCTTCTTTCAAGGGACATGGTTCTGACTTTTTTGGCTCCACAGAGGCTTCAGCTTTGAGGAGAGGTTCCCTCTCACTCTGGCTTAGCAAGGCCGGCTCAGCCTGGACACCTTCCTTAGCATAGTCCTTTTGTACCTCCTCCTTGTCCTCAGCCTCCTTCTTCACTTGAGTGCACTGGCTCATATTTGCTGAGATAGGGATCAGAGGCATCACCTTCCACTTGGGAGCTATGGGCCTCAGTTTATTGGTCATGGTTGGCCGGATTTGGAGCACCTGGGATCCCACAGGCAAGGACGGCTTGGCTCCCTCGGAGAGCTGGTAAGCTGCGTGGATGCTGGGATACGCACTCCAGCTGGGAGCTCCGTTCTGAGCTTTATTGATGGCTGTTGTGACAGTGTTCTCCAAGGACTTTAAAATGTCCCCACCACCCTTTGAACCATCTTCTAAATCTTCTTCTCGGAGGTACTGGTATTTCATTGTGGGGTCCAGGGGTTTCTGAAGAGTGTCTTCGTACTCCTCAGTTTTCACTGCTTTCTCATCTTTGTTTACATCATCAGCTTTATCTTTTTTGCTTTCTTTTTTAAGTTCAGAGGCAGGACCAATGCATTCTGCAGATGATTTACTGGTTGACTTTGAAACGGGGCTGTCATTGGCTGGTGCTTCAGACAGCGATTGCATTTTCTCCACAGCTAAAGGATCCAGAACAAGTTGCTTTCCTTTCTTTGAAGCGGAACTTGTGACTTTCAAGAAATGGCCAGTGACCATCATGTGGGTCGTGAGCTGCTGCAGGGTATCATGGGAGCTTCCACATTCCATGCACTTCAAAATCTGGGATTTGCAGGCCTCGAACTGCCAGGTGTAGCTGGCCCCGTTCTGGTACCCGTAGCGGTTGTTGGAGGAGAGCTGCAGGTTCGTGTTCTTCTGAGGAGAGAAGGTGTCGGAGAAGGACCCCGTCGTGGAGTCGGGGGAGCAAGGCCTGTTCACATCAAACACACGTTTCTTGGCTGGAGTGACCATTTTTGAAGAAATGGTTGGTACTGGCTCCTTCAAAGGCACTTTTTGGTAATGTTTTGTTTTTATCATATGAACACTCAGATCTTGAAGGGAATCAAAAGAGTCACCACAGAACATACACTTCAGAACTTTTTGTGCATCTTCCTTGTCCATGTCCTGGAAGGCCCTTTTCCGGGGCTTGGAGTAGCTGGTAGGTCTGTGCTTGTCCTTTTTGTGGTTGTCATCCTGGTAGTGCCCTGTCTCGTTCATGTGGACCGTGAGTTCTACCAAGGTGTCGTAGGCAGCGCTGCACTGCCGGCAGCGGAACCGGCTGGCGCCCGTGAACACAGTCCCGCACATTTTGCTGCTCTGCCTGTAGAGCTGCACCGAGCTGAACAGGTTGGGCTTGGAGACAGGCCTGGAAGGTAAATTCTGCTGCAAGCTTTTGGACAGCGCGTCTTGGTGCCAATCGAAATCAGCTTTGTTCCCTCCGTTCCTGTTGTCACAACTCCTCTTTTCAGAGTTGGACAACTTGAAACCCAGCCCCAAGCCTGTCCAGTAAGAGTCCGACAGGATGTTGGCATAGACTGCTGTCATTTTATCCATGCAATCGTGTGTTTCGCTCTGGGCTTTGGGGTGGGTGCTGCTTTTGGGGTCCTGGGGCTCCCTGGAGCAGATGTTTTTGATATCTGCCACATGGTCACTACTGTCACTCAGTAGTGATTCGTTCTCTGCATCCTGGTTGGATATGTGACTGACAGGGGAATTCTGGAAACTGAAGTTCCCTTTCTGCTCAGGACCCACTTCGTGCTCCTCATCCGTGCCAGTGTCATTGCTGCCCTGCAGCTGAGCAGTTGAGTTGCTGTCATCATCATCTTCTTCCTCCTCCTTTATGTCTTCCTCTTCCTTTAAATCTTCCTCTTGGACATAACCTGAAATGTAATGTCAATATATGAAACAACCCGTTAAAGGAGAATGCTACAGTTCCAGTTTTCTAGTTTCACTGTGTATTTTCTTTACTAGATTTTGCTTTAATCTATAACTATATTCTCTGTTAGTTCTTGAAGTGAAAAAAAAGCCAAATAATGTCTCTTTTTTTGTGAAGGTTGCTGCATTTTGTTGGCAGATGATCATAATTCTTTATAACTGCCAGAGATCCCAAGTTAATAATTTTCCTGTCATGGGAGTATAATTCTAACTGTCCTGTAATGGGACAGTTGGAAAATTTGTATGTAAGAATTTAAAGTTTATACTAAAAGCTTCAATTCTATGAAATTGTTTTTGGCCTCAGCAAGAGAAAGGGTGGAATTTGCAAGGAAGAGGAAAAAAGTAAGTGCCATAATCTTCCTGGTTCAGAGCATCATCTAGGTACAATGACCTTTTGCCACTTCATCACCTAAAATGCACTTTAGGATGTACACAAATAATTTATACGTCAAAATACAACATCTGAAAGCATTAATAGGCATAAATGAAACTCTTGTTTATAAAAGTAATGTACTGTGTACCATAAAAACAAATTGTTCTTCAGTAAAAACAAATCCATAAATTTCAGGGCAAGAACCCCTGGAAGTTACAGATTTGACAGAGGTAGACTGAAGCTAATTGTAAAACTGGAAAAGTAGAACAAATCCAGAAGGATTTTCTTTGGCAAATTAATTATTTAATTACAAAGATGAACTTGATTCTGGAAGAGTATATTTATTTAGAATCCAATTCCTTCCCATTATCTGAAAGTCACTTTATGGCTCTTTAACAACCTGGCTCACTTAAATTTGGTACTTCTGACCCAGTGATATCCTTCTAGCAAATCCAGAGGAAAGTGTTCCACCTTTCTGATGACCATCTGGACAAAGCCTTCAATTTTCCAATCCATTTGCATGATCTCACCCCTTCCCACACATGTTTGCCATCAAGCCAAAGAGCTGAACCAGAACCAGAGGAACTGTTCCCTGCATGAAGCTGCAGCACAAGAAAAGGGAAATGATGGCTCTCTGTGTGATGGGAGCTAAGAAATCCATGTGTCACCTTTACCACATCCTTCCCATGGATTTAGGACCTGCACTGGCCACACAGGCTTAGAGCTGGGCTTGGCTTAGAGCTGGACTTGGCTTACTGCAGGGATGGTAGCAGAAGGTGTCGCAACCAGAGGCAAAGACACAGCAGTGGCTCTGAACAAATGACCTGCACATCACTTCAGCCTGATAAAATAATAACCACACAGTAGGAGGAACACTGTGCTCTTCAGCAGATGCTTTCAGCAAAGAAGCTAAATATTAAATGTTAAGTGCTAAATACTAAAAAATAATCCCATTAGGATTGTGCTGGGTCACAGCAAACATTAACAGGTGATCAGACTGGAGCAGCAGCAAAGACAGCACTTAGACCTCAACAGTTTTTTCTCCTGCTTAAACTTTTCCCTAATAACCAGATACCACTTTCCCTTTGCTGTGTGTTTTTCGGGGGACCAAGGAGAAGGCAGGGACATGGAGGTGGCAGAAGGTCCCCAGGTGAGGAGCAGTGACCCTGTGACAACACAGCCCCTCTCCAGGACATGTCCCAGTGCCAGGCACACCAATCTGAGCACAACAGAAACAAGGAGGGGATCCAATGAAGGAATCAGACAAAACACAAAACAAAGAGCATTCCCAGAGCTTTGGGTTGCTGGAAATTGGATTCTCCATTCCAGCACCAATTCTTTGAACAATATTAACCCATTTTTCACCAGAAGGTAAGTTTTTCCTTTGGAAGGTACATACAGTAGCTTATGCCTCACAAGATCCTTTGTCCTTCCCTAAGAAAAGCAGAAGTAACAGACAGCTGCACATCCCCCACAACACAGATAAAATTTGCTGCTTAATTAGGCATTGACATGTTTACTATAACCTTTACAGAAGAGTAACTTGTGCTGAGGAATCCTCTTTTTTTTTGGTGTCTGTGTAAGATACTGCCACAGTCTCATGTAAGTGGTAGAAGTAACAAGTTCCAGTGTCTTCAGAGGGTTCACAAGGAAGCCAGGGAGGGACTTCATCAGGAACTGTAGTGACAGACAACGGGGAATGGCTTCAAAGTGACAGAGGGGAGGTATAGATTAGACATATGGAAGAAATTGTTCCCTGCGAGGGTGGTGAGGCCCTGGCACAGGGTGCCCAGAGAAGCTGTGGCTGCCCTGGAAGTGTCCAAGGCCAGGTTGGACAGGGTTTGAAGTACCTTGGGACAGTGGGAGGTGTCCCTGCCTGTGGCAGGGGTGGCACTGGATTCTGTGATTCTGTGATCCTAGTTTACCAGAAAGCACCATCAAAATTTCACAAAACCATCAGTCACATCTGTTTTAATGGTTTAGGGGTTTGGGCAGCTTTAAAAACACATTTCAGTATCCTCCTTGTAAAAGCATTTCTGTTTATGTAAATGATTTAAATTGCTGTGGGCATTTTAAGGACAGTGGAGACCAGTTCTACAAGACAACCTTGGCTACAAGAGATGCTCATGTTCTTTCAACAGGGCTTTTTAGTAAGATTTCATCGGACATGAAGGGTTGTAGCTGGTTAACAGAAATAACATTAATTTAAGTGGACTTTGCATTATTTATTTTAGAAGTAAAGAGTGTCTTATATCTGTACACCCACATGCTTTAAATGCAGTCTGTAATAAGTTGCATAAATTTTGCACGTCACACTGATGTCCATGTAATAAATTGTTGAGTGACCTGTTCTCTTCCCACCAGTTCTCCCCCAGGCTTATTCTGACATTCCAAACCTCTGAGATCCTCATGTGTAACTGTGTTACAGGAAAAAAATAATATGAAAGAAATCCAAGCTCAGTAATTGGATGAATGCTTCCTCCCTTTCCTAGATGAGAATTTCCCCCACCAAAATTAAACTGGCCCAGGCAGATGTAAGATGGGAAAAGTGCAGTCTGAAGAAGTGGGAGACTCAAATTCCGCTATCCTTAAGAACTGACAAAACTCAGGAGCTTCAAAGCACTGAATGGAAGCAATTTTTGGCTTCCTAAATGGAAGTACTGGTTTAGTGCTGATTGATCTCAAGACAAGGTATGTCAAAATCACAACATCAATAAGGATAATGTTATTATAGGGATCATAATCACAAATACAATTCTAAATTATTTGGTTTCTTAATTTCCCTCTGTGTCTTTGTGATAGGATTCATGGTAACCTCAGAAACCTGCTTCTCTAGGATGAGAGTTGCAATAAACAGCTGGTCCTTTATTCTTTGAAGAGGACATTTTCTTAGCTATTTCTGGAATACTTCCACAGAGGAGCTAAAATAAACCAGGTCCAGTTAATACACCTGCAAAAACTGGGTCTAAAACCACCCCCATGCACCTTGGAGCTGTGAGCTTTCCCTGCAGACAGCCCCAAGCCAGGCTCCGGTGGGGATGAATCCAGCACTGACACCAGGCCTCATCCCCTGACTAACCTGGGACTGGCACCACATTATCCATCATTCCTGGCCTGGAATTGTGGAGTGTCAATACAGCTGTTTTTCAAAAATGTTCATTCTGACTGTTGACTTTTCCACCAGCAGGTACTATTTTCACTCAAATTTGCTCTTTTTCCATGTAAAGAAACATCTATTAATGTGTATATATATATATATATATATATATGTTTCTTTCCAAGACTGGAAAATTTTTCTTTTGCCAAGAGAAAGGACAGTGAATCATTGTCCAGAACAACTCTGCTAATCCATGTAAAACCCATGGCACCACCTGCACTTCTTCAGCCATACATACTCCAGTTTTCCTTGAAACAACATCATCAGAAAAGCAATCTCACAGTGCTAGAAGGTGATCTTGTTTCCTCCTTGTCTGGCTTCAGCTCAAACATCTTTTTGTGTTTGGCAGAAGCTGTTTCTTTCTCTGAAAGATTCCAAGCAGATAATGGATAATGACCACTTCTCATTCCTCCTTCTCCAAGATGTCGAACTGCATTAAGCACCCACAGACAATCTTAACCTGGCTCTTTGTAGGAGTGCAGAGCTACACTTTCCTCCCAGTTTGAAAATCAGCTGAAGAGAGAAACTGGCAGGTGAGGGAAAAATAGTTCCCTACTCCATTGCATAACTCTTTATTAAAGACATTTTGGAATTTAATGGGATTAAAACCAATAGAGCACTCTGGAAAAGCAATTGAGTTCCATGGAAAGAACTCTCAAAATATGAAATTTGTCAATTTCAGAGTTTTAAAAGCTATGTTCAGAATTTCTGTACCACAGAAATAACTTCCTGTTAAGTTCCCCAAGATGGAAGGAGAACACAGGGAAAGGCTCCTGAATCTGGCACAGAGAGGACCTGGTCCTGAATGATGGATGGAAGGGACAAAAAGTCCTGGTATTGAGTTGTAGTTCCAAAGCCAGGTGCAGCCTGAGGGAGATGTGGATGTCCTCAGAGCAGGCTGAAGATGCTCAGTTTCCTCTTTGCTGGGAGGCCAGTTCATTATTTTGGATAATGGGGCATTTTTTGCACCTTTTGCTGCTGTTGCTCTTTACCATCACACCCACACTCCGTTTGCAGTGGCTCAGTGTGGATCACCATCATGGTGATGAATTTTGTGTTCAAAACAATTTGGTACCTTAAAGGAGGGATTTTTCCCAATATTCCTTTGCCCCTTTTTTTCCTAGGAATTTATTTTTCAAGTAGCTACAGCAGCTGATACCAAAGCAAGAATTCCTGCCTCTTGCAGGGTAGGAGAGGGAACACCCACCACCATCCAATGCAGGAGGACAGGAGCAGCTTCTGGAAGGAAAAGAGTGGCTTCCACACTGACTGAATTCTACCACACAAAGGCAATTCCATGAAGCCATAACTATTATTTATATACAATGCTGAAATGAAGCAATTTGGGGCTTTCATTTTGTTGTACTTTAATTAGACTTGTATTATAAAGTTTTCTATTAAATATCCAATTTCCTACTGGTTAAGAAGGCAAAATACCCCTGAGTTTCAGTGGGGCCCTTGGCAGCACAGAGAGAACAGATTATGTCCTTTGCACTTCATCCTGCACAGTTATGAGCCAAATGATCCGTGGCTGGAGCACACGTGCAGGGAGCTGCTTGTGAGTGACCCATGAACTCAAACCCAATAACAAAACAGGAAAAAAACCAACACAGGCAAAAAGAGAGGTGAGCTGATGTGAGCTGCTGAGCTGACAGTGCAGAGGAGGGATGGAATTATCATGGAGTTTTTTCTTGAATCATTTTCCTTAAGGACAGCGTTGTTTGCATTGGCAGTTATTGAATAAAAAGCAGCTCCAGCCATCCTTGCCATGCTCTGGATTCAGTCAGTTCCAACCCCACCATGCTTGGAGCCAACAGTCCCTGTTCCTCACACGAGGGCTCTGTGCCTCTCGTTAAAAATACTTGCTATTTGCCACAACCTCCTGGAACTGACAATGCCATTGTTACAACCAGCTGATGGTGTTTGGTGATCTCCAGATTGTATTTCCAGCTAAAATGCTCCTAAAGAACGTTGTGACTGCGAAGAGCTCAACCTCCCCCTTGCCCCAGCACCCCAGCTGCCCTCCCTCACACCAAACTCCCATCCTGGCCTCAGCAGGTGAAGTTTGGGGCAGGTGTCAGACAGCCACACATCCCCAGACCGTCACTGCGAGCTCCACTCAGCTCCTGGTGCAGGCACGAAGGCTGCTCTCCAATGTGAGCACAGCCTGAGAAATTCAAGGGATATGGTAGCAGCAAATATGTTTTCCTCATTAGTCATCTTAATTGCACCAGTGTAATTCACTTTGCTGATGAAAACAGAACTCTGAAACTTTTGTCTCCCTTTGCCTTTCTTCTGTTTTCTCTTGTCCTATTTATTGTTGTGGAAAACAGCAGAGTGGCTTTGTAAATTTATAGATTACTTCATTTAAAATCCAAGTTTCAAATTATGTTTTCCCTCTTTCATTATCCTAGGTTGCCCTAAGTACCAATATAAATTTCCTTCAATGGCATGAGCTACGAATCAGAACCACAAAAAAATATATATCTATAGAAATTGAAATTGTAATGAGTCTTACCAGTGTATTGCTAACACTTTGGTTCATTTGATATGAACTTTGTTTTTTTAAAGTACCACATGGTAAGGCTTTGAAACTTCAGTTTGTAAAAAAAAACCGTAACAGCCTTACAGCCTTTGAAGTCACTACTGATATAACTCTGAACAGATCCATTCAAGTTCAACTAACATCAGACAAATGTTTAGTGTATCAGAGGAAGCCACAAAAGCAAGGATTTCATCAATATTTCACAACAGCCTCAGGGAAACTGTAGATTGCAATGCTGTAGGGCAGCTAATGGAATTACACACAAGGGTTTTGTACATTTAAAATAAGCAGCTACTAAAAAAATTACCCTTCAGTTTGATAGAAACTGTATAAAACTGCAGATGGGAAACAATTAAATAGCTACCAACATTTATCCATGTCAGCCTGATAGGTCATTTAATAACAGGTATTTCTTTCCTCCTTTCTTTTTTTCCTGGTAGGGCAATAATAAAGATTAACATTTATGAAAAGTAGCATAAAATATAGTGCAGCCAAATGAATAATTAAAGATGCTTCTGAAGAATTTGTTTGCTATTGTATGGCCGTGAAGACTGCTCTTCAGTAATGAAGTACATTTATATTAACTACAATTATAAATAGAAAGAAGATGAGGATTATGTTTATGGACACTTGCTTGTTATACTAAAAAAATAAATCTTTGGCTTGTTTCTATTGAATCCATGGCTTATCTCATGGACAGCACATTCTCCTTGAGGAGAGTTGGGCCTGGCTTGGATCATGTGGGTGCATGTGGAGGAGGACACAGGACATGCAATAAACCCTGAGAGATCAGTGACCAACACTTTCCCTGGAGAGGCTCTTGGGCAGAGAGGAGAATTCAGCCCATGAAATCCCAATGTTTATTCTAAAACCAGATCCACAGAATCATGTTCCTTTTCATTGCTATGTTCATGCCCTTCATACAGCTGGGTTTGGGTGTTTAGGTTGGGAAATTGCTGTTTCTGTTAATAACTGATGCATAGGACAATGGGAGACACAAATCACTTCATTACCATTTCTAAAAGGCTGCTTATTTCTTGGCCACTCCAACTCAAAACAGACCAGCTGGGCTAAATCCAACAGAGTACCCAGTCTCACAAAGAAGGTGTTAAGACCCAGTTCAAGAAAGCTCCTAAACTTCTGTCCCTTTTGGGGTAAGAGCAGAAAGTATCACAGAAAATCCAGAGCTCCCTGAGGACTCAGCTGGTGATCCTGTGATGGTTAGAGATGCAGCCAGCAGCACTTCCCCCGTGCTTTACTAAAGCTCAGAATTCCTGCACAGCTGAAGATGCTGCACAAAAGACAAGCTCCTTGCAATAAAGTGTTGCCCAGCACCTTCTATCGGAGCTGATTTTAGAAAATGTGAATAAGGCTTTAAAAGTGCACTACTGTAAGATTTGTCTAAAGAGCAGTGGGCCTTTGGATTTTCCTTTTGGATACACAGGGCCAGTGCAGCTCCAGTAAGATCTGCTTTAAGCCAGAATGCCAGTAATACTCATAAATCTGTGCTGGTTACTCGGAGCTGGTTAAACGCTGCGGCATCATTTCTCTCTCAACATCTCTTTAGATAAGGTACGTAAGTAGAAAGTGGGAGTATAATGAAATCCATCTTCCTCATCTTCTTGCTTTGTTTTGATCTTGCATTCCAGGCAATAAAAAACTGCAAATAATTTTGAAGTGTGAATTTTCCCTTGCCGGAATTGCGGCGTTAAAGGAAGAATACACAGATCATCAAGTGGCTGATTTCCCTCTTTATTTTCCTTTCAGGAACATCCTGCTGCACATGGTGGTCCAAATGAATACTCTGCTTCTTTGGTGACAAATATTATGGCCAGCAAACATTGACTTTTGACCATTAGGCTTGCCTGCACTTATAGCCACATCACCATCAGAGCACTAAGGCAGCATGAAGGTCATTACCCCCGACAGCATCTTCTTTCCACCAACTTCTCAGAGATGTAAGCAATAAGCACTTGCAAGAGATTGATATGATACTTTGTGAGTAATTTGGATGAACTATAACACTAACCCAGTAAAGTATTATAATTTTAAATGTGTCCAGAAAATAATTGAAATTCGGGTTTAGCTTCATCATAATGCACAGCACTGGGTATATTTAACAGCTGACTAGTTTAGCATGAATATTGCTTTACAAATGAGGTCATATTGTTTTTAAGAAACAATATTGCTATCAAACATGTTTAGGAGGAAAGGCAAGAGATTATGAGTACACTTTTAACCTTTCTGTCTCTTTCTATATCTGTTTACTATGGTGATTTAGGTGCTCAGTGTTGTTTGAAGGCAAACATAGAAGGTTCTGGCATTTAAAGAGATCCAGTAATGAGCAACTGGCAGTCAGATTCTTTCTTATTATTACTCTGTCACAAAATCTCTGTTCTACATCACTCCATCTTTGCAACACCAGCCAGAGATGAGAAAGGTCAAAACATCTCCTTCAGACGTGCAGTCACAACACCCAACAGCCGGAATCCAGCCCATGCTGTGGGAGAGAACAGAGCCACAGGTAACAAACAGAGTTTCACTGGAGCAAAGCTTTTCCAGGGGCAGAGTGGGATCACCACCGACTTTGTGTTCCTTTGCAGAAGGAGGAATACCTAAACAAGCCACCCAAAAGAGCATTTAACACAAAATATGTACAATTTCCATTCACCTCTAAAATATTTGGATACTTCTCTGCCAGGAAAGGGGCACACAGAGAGTCTGATCCTGCTTTTCCTGGCTCGTTGCAGCCAACAGTGCCAAGGCTGCAGCAACTGTGAGAAGAATCAGCCTGTGATCCTTTGAAATCCCTTTCAAAATGGAAAAACTTTAAGGTCCTGCCTGAAATATTCTGTCTGAGAGGCACAGTCTCAGGTGGTTCTGGGAGCACGAACTTGCAACCAGTTTTGCCTGGAGTTTGGAGGGATCATCTAACACTTTCTTAATTAACAATGTAAATACACTGCATGGTTATTATTACCTCTGTTATTTCTTTATTGATTGATTTATTCATTTGCTCTTTTGTTATTTACTGCCTCCAAAACCAGCACTGCCCTGCCAAAATCTTTTACCAACATGGAATAAAATTCTTCTTTCCCACCAAATCTCCCTGTTTTGGTACACTCCAGCACCTTCCTCTCTCTTTCCACACAATCTGGGATGCTGCCCCACAGTTTCCTTGCAGATATAAAAACCTTTTCATGGTAAGAATTCTAATAATTACCAGTAGTAAAATTAGTCCTGTTGGCTCCATTCAGCAAAGAAACTTGGACAAAACAAATCAATCCATGTCAAAAGAAAAAACTCCCAACTGATATGGAAAATCAATCCAGAGTCCAAGTATCTATCAAGATTCATATAACAACGGGAAATTTCAAGGGAAAAAAAAAAAAGAAAAATGATTGAAACCCAAATATTAGGCTGTGTTCTTTTAAATTGGGTCTCAAATGATCCAAGGAAGGGTTGAGAGCCAGGGCCAGTGCACAGATCATTTACAGATCATAATCACCCCAGTCTCAGTCTGCATTCCTGCCCTGTCCTAAGTGATATCTGACATTTATCACATGGGACAGAGCATGAAAAAAGAGGCAGCAACAACAGGAGGCTGCAGCTGCACAGGCTCAGCTTTCCCTGAATCTCAGCACGAAATAACAACTCTGAGTTATGGGCAAAAACTCCAATAATCCGAGAGGTCATTACTGACAGAAACAACTTCTTCAGCACAGGTACCATGATGTCACCTCTGCTGAAGAGGGGACCTCAGTGGGTACACAAAAGCCATTTATTATATCCAGCAGAACTGGATCTGAGGCCTGCAGGAGTTCACAGAACACTCCAGTGATCAAAAATCCAGGCTCTGAAGTTCTGAAAGAGCTGAAAGGATGGATTAACTACAACCCAACTCTCTATTACCCAACTCTATAACAGAATAAAAGACTTTATGCAAAACTTCATGAACTTCCTCCCTTTTTTTTTCTGGGGCTTCACTCAAACTGGGAAGGAAAAGCAACAGAGGGCATCTGACCTCTACCAAATACTCAGAATACTGACTTTTAAAGATGAATTGCTGCTGCAGGCAAGTCCAAAAATTTATTAAAAGCCATTTAAAAAGGGGCTATTTAAAAAATGTTTACAGAATTAAAACACATTTATTACTTTTCTAGTAATCCCAAGGGTAAGTGCAGAATTTTCAAGTGATTAAATCCACATAAAAAGCAAAATTCTCCATTTTTGTTTTAATTTCTCCTTCCTCCATTTCACTGCTTCCAGGCATCAGCATTCAACTGGGACACAATCCCTGGAGCTCTGCACTTGGACAGAGGAGCAAATGGACCTGAGGTGTTAATTAGGGCATCACTTTATGTCTGTGTGGCATCATTTATTTCCTGGGAAGGGCCCATGCCAGGTCAGGATCAACACTTTGAGCAGCCAATCCATCAGGTGGGAGCAGGTGGCAGGGGAGGTGTAAGGAATGGCTGGAAAAGGAGGAAAAACTGAAATGGATGGAAGTGGGAAAGTAATAAAAAAGTGATCAGTGAAAGTACAAGCACCAGGAAATAAATCAATCAAAGCAGTGCAGAGCAGAGCTCGTTCTGAGAGGGTTCCCTTCAGCGTGAGCAGGGCTTTAACCTCTACAGCAGCACGTGAGTCTGAAAGGTTTTCCCTCAAAATTCTCCTGGGAATCAGGAGGATGAGCAGAGCAGGATTATTGTCAGGGCATTTGGAGAGAATCAGAGAGAAAGCCCAGTCTGCTTTCTGAGAGATGCAGGGAGAGGTTGGGACAAGGAAGCATTACAGGAATTCTGGACGTTGCATTTCCACCCATGATCCAACTGTGTTTATTCTGTGCGAATGTGGCCCAGGATCTGCACTCAGATTTTGACCAGACCCCTGGAGCAATAATTGAAATAAGAAATAGAGTGGGAAGTGCACAGTGTTATAATAAAAGACACACACACTAACTTGACTTCCTGAACAGAAACCCACCCAGTAATTTTACTGAGGCTTATTGGATTCAAACCAGGAAAATCCATTTGCTACCGAGAATCTGATTATTCATGACAAAAAAAATCTCGTGCACCTTATCTAGCACAGGTTTTGTACTGAGTGCTGATAATGTGAAAGCAAAACTTGTAATTGATGCTGTTTTTATCAGTGGGAGCTGTGGAAGTGGAGTTCTGCACAGCTTTTTGACAACACACGAGGATACTCTGGCTGTGGACACCAAGCCCTACTTGATTTGCTAAGTAGAGAAAGTCTCTTAGGATTTTATGGGTAAAGTTGATTTGGAGCTATAAAATTGAAGCATTTATTACAGACCAGAGGCCAACAACACTTCATTACAGACTGTCTAAACACTTTCAGTTTATCCACTAGCTTCAAATCCAAACAATACTTCCCTTTCAGAGCATTTCTGCCTGATTTTCTTTCTCTTTCTACCAGCAATAACACCTTAAAAAATGCATTTTTAATGTGTTTATCAATCTCTGCTAAAATTTAAATGAAGCCAAAGCCTGCCACAGATTGAGCCAATACCTGCACAAGGTTTGTCTTGAACAACTCCCAGTTCTCCTTGTCTACATGGGCTAATTGCTGTACGTATCCACCAATGCACAGCTGGAATTTGACCAGTCTGTATCTGAATTTTGAACTTTTGGAATTTTATTTTATTTTATTTTAATTATACTGCCAGTTCACTGCTCCTTCTGTGCAGTCAGTTCCCTCACACTGACTGCAAATGGGTTGCACAAACAAAGAGAAAAAAACATGTTTAAAGGAAGAGGTTTCAGAAAGACTGAAACTGCTTTTAATCCATTATTTAAGAATTCACCATGTTTTAGTCTCTGCCCCTTTCAAACAAGTCTTTAAACACTCAATGAGAGGAAAAGCAGCCAAAAGTGTCAGGGGCAGCTTGTTTCCACCAGCTCTTGTGGTCTGTGGAGCTCCATGCACTGAGGAGAGAAGCCTGACTCTGAAGGGTTTCACTTGTAATAATTTTTCAGATGTTAATGAAATATTAACGTTTCCATATTCAATAAGCTGAATTTCTTACTGGTTTAACTCTTCTGAAGCAAAAGGATTTAGAGAGAGGAAGAATTGGCTCACTGTTTTATTTTTCTTGGCTCTCTTTCATTCCTAGTGCTGTTTTTGTCTGATGGGCACCTACAGATCACAGGATCAGAGAAACATTGAGGCTGGAAAAGACATCCATGGACACTGAGCCCAACCATTAATTCCAGCAAAGATTTTTTTGAGGCATTAATTCTGTTTTATGGAAAGCAAAATGTTGCCAGTACTTTGGAAATGAAACAGTGAATTCCCACTTCACCTCCTCAGTTATCATGAATCTAAAAAAAAAGGATAAGACAATTTCCCATATTATTTCCCAATTTGTTCATCCTCTTGTGGCTGAGGGACAACCTCTCATATGAAATTCATCTTCCTCCCAACACAATTCAGTCTCCTCCACCAGTATCAACTGCCCCAAGGTGGTTTCACCACTGCCTTTTCTTTCTTCCTCTATGAGCAGCCTCATTTTTTGCCTTTTCTCCTTGACGCTGGTAAAATGCTGGTGTTGGAGGAAGTGGACAATTAAAGGTCAAAAACTCAAGTGTTTTTCTGTTCCACCCTGCATAAACCCATTTCTGTCAGGGAGGCAATCATGTCTGCAAATGCACTTTACGGGGCTGAAATCTGTTTCTCAACTTAAACCATGTAACATTTAAATATCAAAAACTTTGTTTTCTAATGAGCGAAGTATTGAGGGGGGAGAAATGAATTATATGCTTGATGTATACTGAAGGCTGGGAAAATTAAGGCCATTTCCCATGGTGAGAATGCAGTGATTTCAGTTTGCGAGAATAAATTAAACCTTTGGGAGAATTTGTCTTCCATTAAATTGAACAGCTAAACAGGCACAGAAGATTTTAATGTCACCACCAGCAAACCCCAAAGGTTGCGAAAAGAAAAAGAAACAGTGTTTTCTTGTTTGGAAGTTCTCTGTCTCTCTACCTAAGAAAAGATGCAAACTGTAAATGTATGTTGAGACACAAAGACTCTTAAAGATCATAATTCCATTCCTATACCATATGCTATTAATGTCTGTCAACACTGTTTAGCCAGCAACTGCTGACAGAACCATATTTGCTATCTAAATACATCATAAATAAATCAGTAATGAACTGCTTTAGTAAACCTTCTGCACTGATTGGAAATACAGATCGAGTAAACAAACTCTGGGGATAGCATTTTGCAGCTCCAAGTACATACAAGTGTTTAATGTCAGTGACAAAGTCACTCACACCTCTCTCTCTGCAAGGCACGAGGCGGGGAAAGAAAATCCTAAGGATGGCAAAAGTGTTTAATCAATTGTAGCAAATGTACCTGTCAGCATTCATCATATTACCTCTGCCAGGGCTTTTTTTACCTGATGCAAATCTCAGAAAAGGGACTTTCAGCTGGGAACAAAACCAAACCCTGGGCTCAGTGCTGGTCCCTGGGCTAAGGAGAGGTCCCCACACCTGGCTGAGCTCCCCTGGCTTTCCCAGGCAGACCTGAGCCAGCACAGCCTCCTCCCACTTCCTGCCAAGAAAAGAGCAGATTTTGTTTTAAATATGAGCCTTTTTTCAGGAAAAACCCAGGAGCCAGGAATGAATCTCCAAGAGGATTCCTGACCTGCTGCAGGTTAACTGAGAGTTTTGCACTGCAGAGTTTCTGCTGCTTTTGAAGGGAAAAATGCACATTTGTGCCAGAACTGGGCTTTGAGAGGTAGAATACACTGAAATCAAAAACTTCAAGTACTTTGTGAATGTACAAGATAAAAAATAGTAGGAAACATTCCCCTGTTTGTTCAAGCAAGACCTATCAAATGTTACCTGGACAAAAAGGAACTGTTTGGTGGAGAGGGGCTGGAACTGGAATTCTCTCATAGGTGGAATACTGAGAGACAGGAATTAGTAGTAATGTTGTCTGTTAGATGTAAAAAAAAAATCCACCAGCACCATAAAATTGTAACCCAATAAATATTTCCAGTCTTCCCAACTCTTTTTTGACACAGGTTTTTTAAAAGTTACTTTCTGACAGCTTTCTGGTAATTAGACACCACAGCCTTATATCAGAAGAACAGTCTTAATTAAGACTGAAGAGAGATGCTAAAATTATAATTTCCTCTATGCTATATTTTAGCAGCAGAAATTCTTGGAGATCCCTGTGGGCTGAGACTTTAGTCCAGAATAAAACAAGTGCTAATTTATCATGATGTTCGCAATGGATGATATTTTAAAAAATAGAATTGATCTCTATGGATGGAGCATGGAAAGTTTCTCTTGATGCCATCAGACAATTGAATTGTCCTTTGCTTCCCCCCAAGTTCACAGCCTGATGCTGTGTAAGATGCAGAAAAGGCCCTGTTTACAAATTCAGGGCTGCCAAGTCTCAGAAGCAGTGGCAGGTGTTATCCTTTACAGCAGGGACGGGCTCCGAGCAGCTCCCTGTGCCCTTCCAGAGGGATGGAATGGGATCCATCCTCCTTCCCCTGCTGCTCTGCCCTCGCTGCCCACCTGGAGCTGGGTGAGCAGTGCCCTGGGAAAGGAAAGGAGCCTGAGCTAAAAGGAGCACAGCTCTGTGAGGGAAGAAGGGTAGAATCTCATCTTCCAATAAATCAAGATATAAATTTAAATTATGAGCACCTTAAGAAGACGGAGGTTCATGCAAAAGAATACAGTGTAAGACAAGGTTCCCTCTGGTGTCATTTGTTTTTGTGACAAGCTGCAGAGATTGCTGCAATAGAAGAAGTCCCAAGCTCCTAAATACCATCTCAAGTAGAGTTCATG
Source organism: Coloeus monedula (assembly GCF_965178545.1). Classification (NCBI taxonomy): domain Eukaryota; kingdom Metazoa; phylum Chordata; class Aves; order Passeriformes; family Corvidae; genus Coloeus; species Coloeus monedula. The sequence goes on from NC_138797.1 coordinate 14,738,048, forward strand.
TAAAAAAGAAGAGAAGCGGCACCGTCTGGATGATAAACATTCATATTTTACAACCTTTCAGTTTATTTACTGATATATCTTTTTCTAACTATATTTGTTGTTTGTATCAGCTTGCCTAGGCAAAACAGAGCCATACATAATTCAGGGCTAAAATTGCCATCAAGTCATTGCAGGATCTAAACAAATAGACCCCAAACGTGTATTTTTCATTAATAACCCTCCATTACCAAGTTCCGACACTTGGAGCCAAAAATTAAATAAATAAAATGGCAAGATAAAAAAGAAAGACACCTCATTATTTAATGCCAGTCTCCCTGGCTTTGTGCTGGGAGCAGGTGGAGGCATTGTCTCGGAGTTGGTGCTTCATGTGACCTGGGAGCAGTGGCCAGGGCTGGCAGGGGACAGCACAGAGGAGCCATCAGCCACTTGGCCAAAGCTGTCACCAGCCCTCACGCCTGCAAGACAAGGCTAAGTGTGGAGGCTCCCATGCCACTTACACATTTCATTTTTTGCTGTCTTCCTGTCCAAAAAAAGGAAGAAAAGGGAAAAAAATTTAAAAAAACAGGGGGTGGAGTGGGGAAAAGGAGAGAGAAGAAAAGGAGCTGTTAATTTCGAGCTGAAAATAGCAGCTGCTAATGGGCTTTTGCACTCCTTCGGTAGACGCTGCAAGGTCGTGGTCAGCAGTAGCCTGTGATTGATTCTAAAGAGAAGCTCGGCTCATGTCTGTAATGCACATTAAAAAATCTGAAAGGAGCTCAAAAGGGAAAACAAAAAGGTGACACATTTTATGGAGCCCTGGAGTCCTCCAGGCTCTCAGGATGAACTTGGAGGGTGGAGTCATGCCCTGCTTTTTTAATTGTCCCTCATAATAATTATTGCATTACAAGGAACAATTAATGGTGTAGATTAGTCTAACTTCATCAATTTTATGGCCATTTTATTGCTCTTTCTTGCAGCCGTGAGAGGCAGAGCCCGCCTCCTCCATCCCCGTGTGTAAAGGGTTAAATGAGATGAGTGACAGCCTTTCTGCATGATTTACAACTTGGAGCCCTGTAGTGAAACCAGCGCTTGATGGATGATCCTGAAAGACGGAGACTAACCATAAATCATGTCTTTGAATCATTGACAAAGATAAAGGAGAGAAAGAAAAAGCACTGGCATTGACATTCATTCTCCCAATAATGTACATTGACTAGTTACAATACAGAGCCTTAATTAAAAAAGCGAACTCCAAGTAGTCACCTCAGTGCAGGCAACGGCTCCGGCAGCCTCATGGAAATCACAAATAGAAGTTCCAGCCGCATCCTCGAGAGAGAGGTTACCTCGCTGGGAGAAGCGCTGGGATGTGCTCTTGGCACAGCCCTGATGTGGAAACAAAACCCACTAAACCCCGCTCGTAACCTCCTCGGTATTTGGCACCCAGCTTTCCTCTTTTGTGCCTGTTCTTAATTTCAGCTCAGTGTCAGAGCCCCCCGCCCAGGCAAGGTGAGAGCTCTGTTGTTTGAGGCACTGGCTGTGCGATGCAGAGATGCCAATCTCCGCAGGCAAAACAAAGGAAGGGCTACTATTGTCTCTGCTCCCGGGGAAATACAGGGATTGTTCCCGGAGTTCTGGGATGAAGGGCTTGGGAAAGGGGAATGTGTTTGTATGTCGTGATAGGTCTGGGATAGAAAGGTGCTGGAGCTCATAGGGAAGCACATCCATCCACGGTTCCCAAATTTATGGTAGGGATGAGAAGAAAGCTCACGTTCCCTAGGGAAGAGATCATAGGTCAACCTCAGGTGCCACTTGTGCCCACTCACACAGAGGGATGCCCGACCTGCCCATCTGCAAACATCAGCAGCACTGGAATTATTTCCTTCCCAAAAGCAGAGCTACCACCTCTCCTTTCAGAGCTGGCACATTTAATATTGCACAAGAAGTGAGAGAAAACCCCAAAAAGCAGCTTCCAAGAGACTAAAGAGATGCATAGAAATCTCTATGGAGAGAAGAGAGGGCCTAGAGATGCTCGTTCCCCGCTGTGATAATCCTTTCAAAAGAAAGTCACAGATCTGACAAGTTCATGTGCTCACGTGAGAGTAAACACCAGGGAATGAACTCCCAACTTTTCCAAGTCTTGTGCCTTTCCCAAATCTTTCCGATTTGTCAAGCATTTAATCCTCATGGTTTCAAGAAAATATTGGGATTTCACACATGGCAAAACTCAATTATAAAAGCAAAACAAAAGAGGACAAGCAGCACTAAGCAGGTTTTTGTTGGTTTGTCGGTTAAGGAAAGCAGCTTCTACCAGAGGGAACAACTCCATGAACAGCTGAGGAGGCACAACAGGGCATATTTTAGAAGGCACAACAATCATAATAAATTCCCTTTATTTATTTGCACATATTATTTCTCATTCTTCTCTCTGCCTGGCCTTAGCTCTCCTTCTTCTCTACTCCTTTCCCAGTCTTTCAGGTGATTATGAATATTTTTATGTGCCTATTATCTGTACAGAAAAGTGAAGGACTTCACAAACATGAGCACCCCTGTGCTCAACAGCAGCAACAAAGCCAAAGAGGTACATTGTAAAAATTATTTGATGATGTTCAGCTCCTTATTTACAATTTGCAAGTTTCCTTCAGCACAGTATTTGTAATTCAAACATTTTTTCTGCAAATGATTCTTAGTGCCAGCAGCATTTTGATGCAGGTTCACTTGGAGCAGGTACACAGGAGGTTTTTCCCCTGGATCGCATGAAATAGAGCTTGGTTTCAAATTTCTAAAACAAATGTGTTGTCATGTTGGACTGATTTGATCTATCATTAGTTTTCCTTAAGTATTTGCTGAAGTTTATTTTTCCAATAAACATTTCTATTAGAAACAATTTCCTCAGTTATTTACCAGCGGTTAGAGGGGAAAGAACACAGTCACTTATTTGAACCTGTTTATAAACCCAAGAGGATAGGCATTGCCTCCTTCCCTTCCACTCTGTCCCCTGTCCTTTCCTCAGTTTTAGTTTGAATTCCTCCTCTAGGTTACAAAAAAATGTCAGTAGCTCCTGAGAAAGCTAGAATAGATTGAATAGAATATATTGCTGGAGTGAAAAAAACCGGCATGAAGCTGTGCCAGGGGAAGTTTGGGCTGGAGATCAGGGAAAGGTTCTTCCCCCAGAGGGTGCTGGGCACTGCCCAGGGAATGGTCCCAGCCCTGAGGCTGCCAGAGCTCCAGGAGCGTTTGGGCAGCGCTGCCAGGGATGCCCAGGGTGGGGTTGTTGGGGGTTCTGTGCAGGGCCAGGGGCTGGCATGGATGAACCTTCTGGGTCCCTTCCAGCTCAGGATATTCCATGATTCTATGAAATTGTCAAACTTGGAAAAATTACCCTGTATCTTTTCTTTTAAGAAAAAAAGTAAGACAGAGAAGAACTGAAATTCAAAATTTTGTTTGGAAACACAAGAGTACCTGAAAAGTAACAGGTTTAGAAGTAGAGGGATAAGAGGTGACAGTGCTGAACTCAGGGGTATCCAGGTTCAGCCTCTGCCAGCTTCCCTGGTCATAATTCCCATGCCAGAGGACCAACACCCCACATTTTAATACCACTGAGCACCACAGGAAATCAGAATCCAACCAAGTGCTCCCTAATTAATCCACAGTGAATGTTTCACACGAAGGCTAATCACAACGGCAATATTTCCAGTCCCTGGAAAAGTCACATTTGGGCCAGAGCAGAGCGCCTGATTTCGGTTTGCTCCTTTCACGGAGCTAAAGTGGCCTGATTTCCAACGCAGCTGGCTGGGTGAAGGAGCACAGCTATACTAATTACATCATTTTGCTAAATCTTGAGGTGATAAAGAAGACATTCAGCTGCCACGGGAAATGACCCTGAAACCAAGTGAGATGTTCCACTAAGAAGCAAATACACCTTTGTTGCAAAGTGCTGCAGAGGCCCAGCAGAGGATGTTACTGAGGGCTGCTCTCAAGGAGTGTGTGTGTGTTGTACCCCCAGAGACTGTGGCAGTTAGCTCAGGGATCATCTTCGAGAGGATTTGGGACGGCAGTAAGTCACTCCTGATTCCCAGGAATGCAGCTCACAGGCCAGGTTGGGATGGGAGGGAAAATAACTCCCTTGATGCCAGACTGAGGGTGAAATGCTCTTTCAGAGGCGCCTGGGAAATGCCTCCTGAGGTTACAGCAGTGGAGTTACAGGCCTGGACATGACCCAGGGCGTGTGAGGAGAGCGCTGGCTCTGGGAGAGGCACAGCTCCAGCCCTGGATCCTCCAGATGTGCCCAAGGAGGGCAGTTTGCAGTTTGCTGCGCCCCAGATGTGCCCAAGGAGGGCGGTTTGCAGTTTGCTGAGCCCCAGATGTGCCCAAGGAGGGCAGTTTGCAGTTTGCTGCGCCCCAGATGTGCCCAAGGAGGGCGGTTTGCAGTTTGCTGTGCCCCAGATGTGCCCAAGGAGGGCGGTTTGCAGTTTGCTGTGCCCCAGATGTGCCCAAGGAGGGCGGTTTGCAGTTTGCTGAGCCCCAGATGTGCCCAAGGAGGGCGGTTTGCAGTTTGCTGTGCCCTGGCTCTCTGCTTTGAGCAGGTCTATTCCAGGAGCTTCCATGGACCCACCTGGTAGATCTATCCCAGACATTCTGTGCTGTCCCCTGTCCCCAAAGCACAGAGGACCCATGGGCTCTAGGAAGAATTTGGTAGGCTTAGAGGCTACACAGGAGGGTTGGGGAGAGGGAAGAGTTAATACAATAGGTTTTGGCATTTGACAGAGAATACTTATGTTTAACCATTCATAACTAAATCACATCAATTTAAGTGGATTCCATGTATTTCTGACTCTCACATTAATCTCTATGCAGAGAGAGTGTCTAAATATTTGTCTCCTTCAGTTCCGATATTGTAATTCTCTACCAAAACTAAGGGGAATCCCTTGGTGGGTTTTTTTTTTTCTTTTACCTCCTCTTCTTTTTCTTACCTTCTTCCCTTTATTTTCTGGTAGAAGAAAGTGGTGAAAGGCGTTGGACGATCATTTAAGGAAACAGGGATTTAATAAACCCCGTGTTTGGGTACATCACAGCTTTTATGTTGGCGCTGAACTCCACATACATTAAATCCACATCATCTATCAATCTTACAGTTGCGTGTCACTTATGAAAATCTACTGAGTATTGTTTTCATCTCGCCTTACAACAAGCAGCAAAGCCTCATGAATACTGAAGAGCACTGTAAATACTGCACATCTTTTATTTTTAAAGGCCTAGACAGTTTGGAACGGCGAGATTTCTTTGTTGAAAATTGCAGCTTAAAGCAATAATTCCTCGCTTCCCCATGCCCTGGTTTTGCCATCTTGTGTGCAAACAAGCAGAAGTGCTCTGGGTGTCATCAGAACACCTCCAGTGGTGCTGCTGCTGCTGCAGCCCCACCACGCCGGGGCTCAGTCTCTGCCAGCCATTAATCCAGCCCGAGCTTGGTTCAAGTGTGATATTATTATTCAAATTCCATCCCACTAGGAAGCAACCAGCTCTGAGATGTATCTATTCATTTCCACTGCTTTATTGAAATCTGACAACCTGCTTTTTCTACATTTTTGAATATTGCAACTTTATGACCACACACTGCCATCACCCTGCTCTTATTTGCCTCAATAGCCCTCAGTAGTGGATCTGCCATGGGCTGAATTTAATAGAACAATATTTTACTGTTAGACAGCACCTTTCATTTTGAAGAATAAAGCCTCATTGAAATTCAGTCATCTTTGGGGCCCAGAGAGGCACAGATTTTTGAGCAGGGATGTTTTGGCCAGGGACACAACCAGTCTGTTTGTGAGAAGAGTGCAAAGTGACCTTTAAAGCACACACAGCCCAACAGGAGGTGTGAGGTGTTACACAAAACACCACAACTGATGATTATCTGATCCTGTAGGGGCTAGAAAAGGGGAGCCAGGTCTCCTGAGGTGATGTTACGCTGACAGACTACGAGCACAGTCCATTTGTTGGGCTGCATTGTACACAGAAACCTTCCTCTGGCAATGCTTTTCCAGGCACAATCAAAGAGAGGATCCAGATTTGACTAAACCTCCCCAAAGAGCCCCCAAAGCCAGGATTTGGCCCATGAGGGAGGGGGGATGTTCAGTGTGGTTCCTACTTTACAGAGACCCAATGTCTTCTGCATAGGTTTAACATTTTGTTGGTTTCTTTTCTACTTGCTCATTGTCCTCGTTATCTTGTCAGTCCTACAAATGCACATCAACTTTTCCTCTAGATTATACAGCTTATCACAAGCTGAGAGCTAACAGAAATCTCACCGAGAACAGGGACTTGGGGAATCTTTGTGCTGCTTGTAGGACTAAGAATTGCAGGAGTGACTTCTAACCCTTCTGTTTGTTTTTATTTCCATGCCAGAAAAGGTAACTTCTGCTCTCCTACGGACACAAAGGCAGAGCTCCCCTGCCTTCAGTGCTGTGAGCTGTACTGGAGCTGCAGCTATTTTGGGGGTTGAACAGCCTTTTGTGATTTCTCTGAAAGAAGTGGTGGAATCAATCTGCTGCTACTTGTCCGAGCAATTCAGCTCCAGTGGCAGGATTAAGAGCTACCATTTCAATCTACTCCAGGCAGGAGCAGGGAGCAGTGTCTCATAGATTATCAGGTTAATGAAGGGTAGGTACTGAAGGCTCAAGAGCCAACCTGTAAAGACTCTTTGCTGCTGATTCAGAAGCACTGGAGGAGAGCTCCAAGCCTGCACTGAACACTCCCCCATCCAACCATGCTGGGAATGGGTGTGGAGTTATTGCAGCGGAGTTGTTAAACCAGGGAGAGAATCTCAGTGCATTCCACTGCCTACATTTGCTGATAAGCATTCGCTTGGGACAGGTTTAGCAATTTAAGCAGACCTTGGTATTGCACCAGGCTAAACTCACACCATAGATTAAACCTGCCTGACTCAAGGGAATCAGAACATGAAACACCCACAGGTGTCATCTTGGTTTTGTGACCCAAAATGTGATAGGAGACATTCTGCCAAGCCAGGACATCACAGTGCCTGTTACTGGGAAAGAAAGCACTTGCCACTTCCAGACTCCTGGTGATTCCAGTGAAGTGGAACCCAGCTCCAGATCAACCCTGCAGTGTGAGTTTGACAAACAGATATGATTTCATAAAAGCACTACCAAAACCTCGGGAAATGTACATGATGCAGAAGGAAAGAATGCAGAGTGTGCTACCTCCCAGTCTGCCCAGTGCCGCAGACTCCCAGCACATTGCACAGCCTGGTTTGCAGAGCCTGGGGTGGGGCCATTTGCTGCATCTGAAAAGCAGACCTTTCATTTAGATCTGCAAAAAATTTTCAAGTTTGTAAATTCATCAAAGAAATCTAATCCACCTATTGTCTTCTGATCTCTCTGGTAAGAGCCTTCCATATGACTAGAACTGCTTTTAAGAGCACCACCCCTCCCCACCCCACCCCCCAGCATTTCCTGTCCTCTCACCTTAAAAAACAACCCTGAGAACTTTTTGACCAAGGCAGCCATGTGGAGCCAGAATTGTTTCAGATTTATCCAGGGCCTTTGCTCACATCCTGTCGGGTGTTAAAAATCCCTCAGCTGCTTTGCTAGGACCACCCGGCTAGTTCTGAACCACATCTGACAAAATGATACTGTTCACTTCCAGAACCCATCACACAGTTATTCTTGGATAAAAGGTAAAGCAAATAGCAGCCAACTGCTCAGTGCTGCAGAAACGAAGACCATCTAGCCATTTATCAAAGCTTCAGACAACCAGCTTGCTTTGAGCTCAGCCACCTCTCCCATTACAGCTTTAAACGATAACACGCCATAATATCAGAAATGACAAATGGAACCGGGGGCCCAACCTATACACAATCAATACCTGCTCTGAAATAAGAACCATCTTTAAAGTATTGACAAAGGCAGCAGCAATACGGATAAAACTGCAATTTTTCCTTGAATTGTTTGGTATGGCCACTGTCAACATTCATTTGTCCATGACATTCTTTTTTTTTTTTCCCTTCATGAGAGCAGCAAAACCCCAGGGTGTGCAAGTATTGTCAAGCCATTATAGTGGCCCTGTGTCTCCTGTTTATTGGAGGGTAAGAGGACAGGGCCGATTGCAAGTGACTTTGGCAGAGCTGCTGGGGAACCGCTGTGCAGAGAAATCCTGCTTTACACTGAGAGAAATCAGAAAAATTTAAGATGTCATCAGCTTCATTCCTTTCCATGGGGCTCCTCCAGCTCTTGGGTTTATTTCAAACACACCCATTAACCCTCTACAAAAGCAGAATGGCAATTCTGCGTTGGGTCAGAAAGGCTGAAGGACTGATGGAGGAAGCACCTTGTGGGCTACTTCCACCTCCTGAGTTCAATAATAACAGTAATACTTTGTACTTTTATAGCATCTCAGTGTTCACCACATTTCACAGACTCTATGAAGAATTAATAACAATCCAAAATGCTCTGCAAATGTTCCTATCCCCTTACAGATGGGGAGACTGAGCCAGCGCCAAGGCAAATGGATTGGTGAAGGTCACGCAGGGCTCTGGAACAGGAACTCCTTCTGAGCCATCGCTGGAAGCACTGATCACTCCTCCTCTTCCACACCTTTGGCCAGGAAAAAGCCAGGGGTGAATAGATGAAGGTAACTTGTGAAGGGAGTATGTCACACAGGAGTTATCTCCAGATGATGTGTACAGCCAAGGAACTATAAAAGAAGGGACTGGAGTTGCCACCAAGGAAACACAGAAATAGTCCCGAGTCTAGAAAGAGGGCAATGACTTTTGAGCCCTTTCTAGACAGAAGCAGCCATCCCTGGGCTTTCTTTACAGCCTCAGTGAAAGGAAAGCATACAAGGAAATACATGTGTGAGAGGGTTTGTGGTTACTAACTGGCCTGAGCTCATCACAGGAATAGAAAAGGTTTCAAACCTTTGTGATGCACAGAAAATGGGTCACACCATTGTGCACACCCAGAGTGGAAGGTGCATTTTCAGTGGCACTGGATAAATGGGCCCCTGACATTCATTCCAAAAGCAGCATCAGAAACAGCCACTTCCTTGGAAAATGATCATAAAGAGAGAAAGGCTGGCAGACAAAAACTTAAAATAGGGGAATCCGAGGCCGCAAAAGCAACTTTCCAATGGCAAGTCTGCCAGCAAACTCTCTCCCAAACACATCCCAGGCCATATCCAGCCTGACTCCAAGACCCTGCAGGGTGCAGCCCCCAGGCAGAGCTGCCAGGCTGGGAATCCCTGGGAGGCTCCAGTGGCTGAATCCCGCCTGTCTCACAGCTGATGTGCAGCTTTGCTGGGTCCCTCTGTGCCAAATTGCCAGCTCCAGCTTACAAAGGGAAAGATCTGGCAAAGGGGCTGGATTTGCTCAGCAGTACTTTGGGAACTTCAAACTGAAAATGAGTCAGAGAAGAGAAAGTGTGAACAAAGCAACAAAGGTAAAGGAGCAGCTGGAGATGAGCCAAGCTTTCCTGAAGGATACCCTAAAAAGTGCCACGCATTGCTGAGTGAGTGGGACACAACTCAAGGAAAACCCTTTTTATAGTAAGATCTTATAAAGAGTGGGAGAGGAGGGGCTCTGGGGCTTGGCGGTTAATGGAGTTTGGGCACAGAAACAAATCCATAGCTGGGGCCACTCACTTCCCTGCCATCCTGAAAAGTGGGAGTCAGTTTTTAAATAGCTTTGGCTAAGCCCTTGAAGTTTTTGGGTGGGAAATGGTTTTTACTATTGGTTGTCATTAGTGCCGGAGTAAGTAAACACACCCACTCCTGTTCTGGAGGCAGCGTGAAACAGGAGAGAACCTGCTACACGATGTCAGGAAAAACCCTGCTTGTCTCCAGCGTCTTACTCTTGCATGCAGTGCTGGTGGCTGCTCTATTCCGCAGGGATCCTCTCCGAAAGGCTTCAGTCTGTGCTGGGATTAGGCTGCTTTCTGCTTGGCTGAGTGACTTGCCTTGGATGAAGAACATGACAAGCAGGGTAGGAGGCACAGGATGCTCTACACATGTCCCCTCAGCTCCGGGTGTTTCCTCGTGGAAAGGCACCAGCTGCCAGTGCCAGATCCGCGGCGGGAGCTGCGCTACGGAATCTGAGCGCCCTCGGAGCGCTCGTGTGGCCTGGAGAATGTGCTCCCAGCAGGAGCAAGGCACAGGCACAGGCCAAGTTTAATATTGGTTTTAGCACTGCCGGACAGATTAGGCCAAACCAGAATAATCCCTTCACCCCAAAACGTGGAGGAGTGCCAGATTTCCTGGAGTTCTCTGTTCAGGACACCCAGCTCCTCCTCTGGGTAGTGGATATTTGTGAGGGGGACGCTGCATGTCAGCCCCTGAGCTCCCTGCACAGTGGCACTGCTGGAGGGAGCTCCTCTTCCCTCTGCTCCCAGCTCTAGGAATAGCCAGGGAATTGATGGAGAGGGTCAAGACAGTGCCAGGCTGGACAGGAGGCTTTCCCAGGACTAAAGGATACCTGTCACCCTCCGGAGGAGGCTGAAAAATGGTTTGGAAGCTCCAGGTCTATAAGTCTTTTGCTGTAGAAATCAGGCCATTAGTCTGCCTCACACTCAGGCTCAAGGCGAGGAAAATATCTCTGCTAAAAAGCTGTAAAAAGCAATTATTATTGGTATTATTCACCAATTATTGCAATATTGCAGGATGGATACTGCAACAGATGTGTTTTGTAGGAACTGGGCTGACAACACTATGTTGGGATTGTGCTCCAAAGGAAGTGCAAGCTAAATTAGATTTGTATAGAGCAGTAATATAATGAATGAAAATGTTAAAAGAGATTAATATAATGCGAATCACATTATTAAAAATCTCTAAAGAGCACAGCAAGAGTGGAGATGGATGTCATATCAGGATTTTGGAAAAAGGGGTGGAAGTGGAAGTGAGAAGTGGGAGACAAGTAGTTCAGAGAAACTATTAAAAAAAGGGAAGTTTCCAAAGGTAAGTAGGAAGCTTGAAGTGCAGGTAGAGTCTTAGCAGCAAATTTACAAGTGTTTAAGCAGGTTAAAAAAGAATCAAGGCTTTAATCTGCTGAAATTCTTTTGAAAATCCTACTAGGATTTCTTCTCAAGATGAGTAACTACCCTAAAAATTCTGGCCCTGATCATTCAAGGAAATTGAATTATTTTCCAGAATAAGAACTGCCTCACAGTCAGACTGAAGTCTCTATGCAGTTATCAAATTAAAATAAGACGAGAATGGAAAGCAAATAAAATGAGGGTATTTGATGAAACAACTCCCTCATAAATACTGTTACAACAAGGACACAAACACAGCCTGCGTGGTGACTGAGTTTGCCGAACTTTTGGGAGTTTGCCCAGGCAGCAGTTCAGGTCAGAATCTTCTGTGGCAAGAAGAGCAAGGAAGGAGAAAGGATGGCTGGCGTCTCATTTGCCCCTGCTCTCTGCACGTGCTGCTGAGGAGCAGAAGTTGATGAAGAACAAAACTCCAGATTAGGGACAGAAGTAACGAAGTGTCCTAATTCATAAGCAGAGCTACTGACTCCTTACCCCAGCATGTCCCTACATCCCACTCTAAGATTCATCTCCTGTGTTTAACCTTTCCCTGCCATGACAGGCAGGATCCCAAGGGAGTGGTGGGCTGGCTACTGGAGCAGTGGTCCTTTCTGGTGACATCTGGTGCATAAAATGGGCCAACAGCCACCCTGAGGTGCAGCAGAGCTGACCTCTCCTCCCTTCCCAACACAGCCCTGCCACCTCCTGCTCCCCCATCCCTGCCTTGGCACTGTCCTGGCACAGCTCCCCCAAAGCCAAGGAGGCACAGGCACATCTCACCGCTCCTCTGGGATGCCAAATGCAGCCCACAAACCAAACACCCCCGAGCAGTGCCCGGGCTGTGGCCAGGCAGATGTGCCCACGGGGCTGTGAGCCCCTGGCAGAGGCTCCTCCCCGGCACGGCAGCCCGAGCACCCTGCGAGAGGCAGTTGCTAAGGTAACTACTTTCTTCCTTTGAGAGAAAAGCCAAGTAAACAAGCATGTAAATAGACTTAAGAGCCACGTAAATTGTTGGTGAACCTGTTCTGGTTACCTTGACGATAAAGTATCACTCTTCCAGGATTTAAACTTTCTTTGGCATGTAAAGAATATAATGCACTGTGATCTCAGGCAGCTACAGTTGGGGTTCCAAGTTTGAGGTTTATCTACTCCCTTTCCACACTACCCTTCTCTGTAGGATGTGAAGGCATCCCATGTACCTAAGGCACATGGTGCCCCCATTCCAACATCCCAGGCACCAGGCAGGGGTGCCCAGGAGGCTGTCACTGTGCACATCTCCATCAAAAACCAGTTTGCTGCAGCCTGGTCACGCTGCAGTTTTGTCCTGGGCCTCTGCCCTGTGCCAGCACCTCCCACTCCCATGCAGGGGTTGCACCCAAGGAAGACAATGAGACTTGCTCTTTTTGCTTGTCAAGTACAGCAGAGGAATTCCCAAGATGGGCTAATCCGTGGAAACACCAGTGATGAAGCACCAGGTGATGCTCCGTGGGTGTGGGAGAAGCACTGACTCCGCATCAGCACAAGCAGGGACTCGTTGCGCAGACGAGGCTTCCAATGCACTGAGGTTGTCTCAGTGTTTCCAGCTGCTCCCCCAGGCCAGCACGGACCATGCAAGCCTTTCCAGGGAAAGTCCATGCCCACCCTCACACAGCCTCCCTTGCTGGTTCAGCCAGCACAGAGCACTTAGGGTGCAAAATGGCTTTTGATCTGTTTCCCCGACATTGCGTCTGTGGCAGGCGGTGCTGCAGGAGCAGAGCCCTCGGTGCCTAAGCAGGAGTGGGATGTGGAGCTGCCACAAATGACATCAGGCAGCATAACTATTTCAGCCCTGCCAGTCCTCAGCAGGGGTCACAGCTGACAGCAGACTTAATAAAATTGGCTGGGGTTGGGTGACTAAAATGAAACATCTCAGCTGAAAAAAGTCAAGATTGAGGCTCATTCAAGAGCTTCCTCCTCACACAGTTAAGGGAGAGCTTCACTACAATTGACAGCTAATTCAGTACACATCTCATAATATATTATCTCCCCAGCTCTACGACAAGTCTAGTGAGCAAGATGCAAATGAACACTTAGGCAGGTAAGTTCTTAATGTCACTTTAAGACTCAGCACAGCATCACTGTCTTCTCCATCCGGTGGATGAGTTTGTGGTGATGGAGCAGTTGTGGGAGGGTAACAGCAGGATGGCAGAGGAAATGGAAGGTAAAGGAGGTTAATTTATGGAAATTATCTGGGTCACGCAGTAAGTAGGACATGTCGGCGCACAGCTTTAAAAGTACAATAGTAATTTATTTAGGAGCTGATTCTCTCAATAGATAGTCAATGAGGGTTATCAGGAGTCAGGTAATTGTTTTGAGCTCCTCATCACAAAATGAACTGCAGCATCCCGAATGGATGCAGGAACTTCAGGGGTTGTGCAACTCTAAGGAGGCCCCCAGAGCAGGGGGGAAGGTTTGGCTGGAGTGGGGCAGCGCCACATGTGAGGAATGTGTGGGATCCTGCAGCACTTCATGGCAGCCTGGATGTCACTGGGATTGCAGGGCAGCAGAGGTTTTGGAGCATGCAAAGATCAATGAAAATTAAAAAACTCAGAGGGTTTTATCACTTCAGAAGTATTTGTGTTTTGGGAGGGGAGAGGAGGGAAAGGGAAAAAATAAATTCTATACAAAGAGGCAAAACAGACTCAGACTTTCCCTGCTAGTTACAAATCAATTTGTATTTCCTTGTTATTAACGGTACAAGTGAAAAAGCAGGGTTTTGGTTTTGTTTTTCTCTGTTTTTCCCCTTATTTTGCTGTCTTAATGTGTTGAGAACATAAAACCTGCACTGCCTTCCCAGCATTTTCCACTGCGAGGAGCAGTAAAGGCAGGCAGTGCGAGGGGCACAGACGGCACGAACGGGGGAGCCCAGATGGAGGTGCCAAGGGGACACTCCGGGCACTGCAGGGATCCGGAGCAGTTCCAGGGCTGGGTGAAATTCCTGTGAGCACCTGGCTGGGAACTGCTTAATCAAACCCACCAGCTCTGTGCCCTGCTGTGCCTGTGGATGTACCTGCTCTCCATGAGTTCTCTGTAAGACACCTGCAACCCTCAGCACTGATTCAACAGAAAATACTTTCCATTTTTAATTCTTAAGCAATTAGTTAAATCAATCCAAAAGGCTGTGTGAACAGTCTGGCACCACTGAAAAATAGACATTTTTCAGTTTAGTTGAATTCGACTCTTTTTAATGCTTAAATCCTTCCACAGGAGCTTCTGTACAGCCACAAGTGGCAGCAGTATTTAAAATAAAAATCTTTCAGCTGTATCCTTTAACTTCATCTCCCTCTTCAGAGGAGATGCTCATCTATCAGAACATCATAATTCCAAATTTTCCTGACTTAATTGGTTTGTTCTGTGATGCTCTCAGAGAAAATAAATTACAGTTTCTTTTTTTTTTTTTAATGAACTGACCACAAATTTGTAATGAGAATATATTTTGCAAAGCTAAAAGGATGGATCAGGATATCTTTAATCAGTTTTTAATTACAGAAGCCAGTGACTCAAAACCTTTTGTACCTGACTTGGTTCCTGCTTGGACCTGATTCCTGCCCCCTCCTCCAGGCTCACATCTGCAGGTGCCAACGTGACCAAAGCCAGACAGTGCCAGGAAGGTTTCAAGGAGTTTTCTTATCCCAAACACTGGGATACTGATGGTTTCTGACAGAGCAGCACTGGCTGCTCACCATTTGGAATATATCTGATAATTTTTCATCAATCCTTGGCTCTTAAGGTGAGGAGATTCCCTACAAATCCCCATTTTCACATGTAAGAGCTGATTTTCCTGCCCACCGGGCTTGCAGGTTGATATTTAAATGGAAAGTGATAGAAATAACTACGTCTGTAGTGGCATGTTTTTTAATTTTATCATTTCTAAGGAATCAGATTCCTGATTCTCTGCCTCCTGATTCTCTTTAAGCAGCTCCTTGTCCCTGCCTGTTACACTTGTTGCAAAACCTGCTCGGAGATTCGAGCTGCTCCTGCCGACGGCAGAGCTCGGCCTCTTTCCCTGATCCTACTGAATCACAGGAAGAAAATCAGCAAAGGCATTGAAATCACCCAAAAAATCCTCTTCTGCCCAAATAAGTGCCTAAGAATACTCACAGGAACAGTCCAGACTGCTGATGAACTTTTTTGGTTCTCATGTTAAGATAATTTGAGCTGAAGATAAACCCCAACTCTATTCTGGCTTGCATGACAAATATAAATTGAGCATGGAGCTTGGAAACAATTAATTTAAAGTAATAATTTGTATAAACATCCTAACAAAATTTTAAAGGGTATTAAACACCCTGTTTTATAAACATAACACTTAATTTGAAAAAAAAAAGAAACATTTAGAAGGTAACGCATTTAGGATAAGTGCACAACACATGAAAATAATAAATGAAATTTTCCCAGTTTAGAAAATGAATGTAATTAATTAACATTTAAATTACATTTTTAATTGCAATCATACCCTCCCAGGGGACTCATAAGGGACCATAATTGCAATTAAAAGCATGTGGATTAGATAATAAAACAATGCAGAGTGTCTGAAATGTGCGATTTAAAATGGAAAGCAGACATTGTTATCGGCACATCTAACTTAATTGTAGCCATAAAGCAAATGTGCTGTACAAAATAAAATTCACATACGGGAACATTTAATTCTTGAATCTCTTAAAGGGGACACGCTTGAGAGCACATTTTATGACAGGTTCTGTTTGAAACGGCCCTTTAAGGCTTTAGTATTCAGGGATAGTGCTTTAATGTTTTTGCATTAATAAAAGCATAGCTGAATGTTCCTATTAAAATACACAGATACATTTAAGTAAGAGATGAAACTGAGTGCCTGGAATTTAAGTTGCAGAAGGCATAATTATATCAGGAATACATTTTTCTTTGTTCTGCTTTGTTTTAAAATTGCCTTTGCCAGGGGAGAGTTGGAGAGGCACTGCATTTCCAGTGTGGGGATGACCAGGAGAAGGTGGCTGATAAATTGGTATTTACTGGGCAGACACAGATGTGCTCCACCTTCAGCGTGGTCACCTCCCAGGCCAGTGCACCCTCGCAGGAATATTGACATCCTGGTTTTTCTGGTGCTGCACTGCTGCTTTTTGATAAATACCGACAATTTTAGCCTTAGTAGCACTAATTCTTCTCTTTCCACAAACTTCCACTTTATCTTTTTTGTCCCTGTGTGCTGGGCACTGGTGAGGGCACACCTCGAGTGCTGTGTCCAGTTCTGGCCCCTCACTGCAAGAGGGGCTGGAGCGTGTCCAGGGCAGGGAACGGAGCTGGGAAGGCTCTGGAGCCCCAGGAGCGGCTGAGGGAGCTGGGAAAGGGGCTCAGCCTGGAGCAAAGGAGGCTCGGGGGGGACCTTGTGGCTCTGCACAAGTCCCTGACAGGAGGGGGCAGCCGGGGGGGTCGGGCTCTGCTGCCAGGGAACAGGGACAGGAGGAGAGGGAACGGCCTCAGGCTGGGCCAGGGGAGGCTCAGGGTGGACGTCAGCAGGAATTTCCCCATGGAAAGGGTGTTCAGGCCTTGGAACTGCCCAGGGAGGGGTTTGGAGTGCCCATCCCTGGAGGTGTCCAAGGAAGGGCTGGAGGTGGCACTCAGTTCAGACATAGACATAAACAAGTCCAAATGTTCCCACTGAATTTGTTGAGTTTTCACTTTCACCAGGTAAAAAAAAAAATAGATTCTAAATCTTCCAATGAATTAAATGGTGCTGCTCTAATTCCAGCTTGACAAAAAGTGTGCTGGGTAAATAATGCTGTAATTCCCCTTGGGATACAGCAGGCTATCTGCTCTGCTGGCCCCCTGTACAAGAGCTTGATCCAGGAAGGAATCGAGTCCAGTTGGTTACACACACCATGGAATTCCTACTGCCAGGGGAAAAATCCACCCAGGAAGGGAGGGTTTTGGTGTAGAACATGGTGTGGTACTTCTGTTACCTGTGAAATCACGCTGACAGTCGGAACACAATGAGTGTGTGTGGCCCCTGCATTAAGCCTTTAAAAATTGTGGAATCTTGAAGCAATTCCATGGAATCTTTCTCACTAGCTCTGGCACCCCTATCCACTGTACAAAACTCTGTGGGACAACATTTCCTAAGGGTTGGAAGAGTTCCCCTGAGGGGAAACAATGCTGAAAGCATTACTCAGAGGAAACTTTTGAACTTGAGGGTAACATTTTTCCCTGTGCCTGCTCAGTGAAGCAGATATAATTTGTTTTATAATACTTCCCACACCCCCTCCTCCCCCCCAACCAGGAGCGTCAATGCTATATGGAGTCCTCTGCAGTACTCAGCATATGGTGCTGCTGGAATTTGGCATTTTGGGCAATAAAGGATTCAGTGTTGGGATTTTAGCAGGCTTTAGGCAATGCAGGAGCAGGGTGAGCTGGCACCAACCATCCGGAATTCAGGAGTACACAAAGTAAATACTTATTTTTTTAATCCACATAGACCCACACAGCAGATACTCATAAAAATTAACAGTTATGGTACTGGTCTGTGTCATGTGATGTTTACCTGGACACCTGGACACCTGGACACCTGGACACCTGGACACATGGACACATGGACACATGAACACCTGGACACATGAACACCTGGACCCATTGACACTTGGACACATGAACACCTGGATACCTGATACCTGGACACATGGACACATGGACACCTGACACCTGGACACATGGACACGCCTGCACACCGGACATCTACACACCTGCACACCTGGACATGGCACAGGTACCAATGTGCTGTTGCATTTGTGATAAGGCAGAGTGTGATAAAGCGCCCCAGACAATCCCTGTGTTCATCTCCCCAGCTCAGTGCCAGCACAGCGACGTCTCCTGTTCCCCCTGCCCAGCTCGAGCCCCCCTGGCCAGCAAACAGGTTTGAGATGTTGATCCCTTCTTAGCCAGGGAGCTTTAAACTTTGCTGAGCTCATCAGTTGTCCAGCGGGACAAAGCCCAGCCTGAGCTGCCTGAGGCAAACAGTTAATCACATTAGCAGGCCACTAATGTTCCAATCGGGAAGTGACAAAAAGTAAAGCAACATTTAGATTTGCTGTGTGGAAACACATCCAGATTAAATTTAATTTGGATAGTAGGAAAATAGGGGCACCTGTCAGTTCCTAGGTAACACGGGGATTTTTTTCTAGCATCACTTACTACCTTGGGGAAAAAAGCTCTTTCTGAAGCCAAAAAACCTGACAAGGTGTAAGTCATACAATGCATTGTGCTGCATTCTGCTGGCTTACATTGGTTCATGTCTTGTCATATGACAATATAACATGACACAAACTGCGGCTACATCGCATTGGAGATTTCTAAAACAAAGCTTCCCAGCTCGGCAGCAGCGGGGCTGTGCTGGGATCCCCTGCTCCATAAAATATGCACAGCCAGCCCTTGACACCAGCACAAACTAATAGGATCGGAGAAGCAGAACTTTTCATTCCAGCAGGATTTCACCACTGCAACTTTGTAACCCCGTGCTTTGATTTTGTTTTTTAATTAATTGCGGGAACATGGCAAATGCAAAACAGAAGCACAGGGTAGAAAAGTAGAGGGGAAAAAAACAGAGGTAAAGATAAAAGACAGAAGAAAATTAATTGTTAATTATTTATTAGACGGTTCATTTGCTCACACCTACATTACTGTGTTGGTGTTTTAACCCACTGTGCTCATTCCTCAAGCCTGACCTCAGCCACGTCGTTAGGAGTTCCTTTCCTTTTGTCACTTCTCATTAATTTCATCAGCTTTTGGAAAAAAAAAAAAAGAGATGTGAGACAGGAGCTCTGTGGAACAATGTGAATAATTCTTAGGGGGTGCTCCTCTCCTAAGCTGTGCTAAATGAACTCCCAGCACAGCAAGTGGGGGGTGATGCTTTGGGAGGGACAGGGGTTGTCTGTCCTTCCCAAAGGATTCCCAGGGCATGGGGATGGGGCAGCCCCATCCTACACTTTCTCCTTTGGCAACAATCCTTCCCAGCATTAATCCACTGCAGGCAGGACTTGAAGCTCAAAGCCACCAGGAGAGTGAGAGCAAGTGCATCAGGCACATGCAGAGGATGAAGACACCAGCATTTCTTTAATATATGTTAACTGTAGCATTAAAGACAACCCCAGTACATCATGACACCTTCCAAAGCACGGCTTGAAAAATAGAATCACTGCAGCCTATATAACTTCAGGATTTGTCTCTGCAAGTGTTTCAGTGAGTGGTTATTTCACTTAAAACTTGTTTTACTTTTTTTTTCTCTTGGCACAGCGCTTGCAGAAAAGGAGAAGTGAATATGAAAAGGAATTTTTCTGGTTCCTCTACTTTGAAAATTAATTTCCTTACTTTCCTCTAGCCTTCTAAGGGGGAAAAAAATATCTCTTTTCAGCTTAAAACCTCTTGCAGATTTACTGTGACACATTCAACATGCAATAAGTTGTCCACCATGAGACCCCTGGCTCCCAGGGTAGCATTTATTTTAGCTACAAAAAGGTGCAAAGCAGCTTGGATTTATATAAATGTAAAATAATTTCAGCAGTCTGACACAGGAAAGGTAGGTCAAATCATGCTTAGTACTTATGTAATTTTTTTTTTAACTACTGAAATGTAATCATATCCTGGAGTGGGTGATCTCATCTCGGATCAGGGAAACTACAGTTCTAGTAACTATAAAAGGGGAGAAAACCTCTTCCATTCCTCAGCATACAGAAGAAAAATAACACAAAGCTTTTCTTTGATCTCTTTGCCAAATAAAGTACTATTCTAGCACTTGACATATGACTGCAGTGACCCTGAGATATTCCTCCTGTACATTACCTTTACTTTGTTTCAGCAAAGGCAAAACTGGTAACAGAACTCCATCATTTACCCTCAGCTTCTTTGAAACCATTTTTCACATTTAGTCCCTGATAGAAAAAGAACGTGTCTGTTTCCTCCACTTGATTTATTATGTAGTTTCTAAGCAAAACACTTTTATCTGAAAGTATAGGTCAGACAAAGGAATAATGCAATCAAAGAGACACTTGCAGAAACATTATAAATACTGTATTTTATACAGCAGAAGCCCTGCGCTGTCAGAGATGACTGGCTGCTCACAGGCACTGGAGTTCATTGTCTGCTGGTGGAGCAAAAATTGTGCTTAAGCTAGAAGAGGAATATCTTTTATTATTTTTTTATTATTTTTTATTTGGTGGTGGTTTAGAGGGTTTTTTTTTTTTTTTGGAGCAGTAGTAATTACATTATTTGAAAAACCTGGTATTCTATGAACATTAGAGCCCCAAGAGGCTGTATTAGAGAAGGTGTTTTTATTGCCTTGCTGCAAGAATTGTGTTTGATTTTGCCAGAGATCGCTCTGTGGTGGGTAGCAGGAAGGGTGGAGGTCACTGTGCACCTTTCATTTGGGAGGGTTGAACAAATCCACCTCTGCTCCTGGCACAGCCCTGTCACTGTCCTGCCAGGTACCCCCAGCTTCCAGGATTTCTCCTCCTGACAAGCCCAGGCAGGTATGGAAGCCCTATTATTCCTGGTTTACAGAGTGGAAAGAAAGATATTAGGATGAGGAAAGGCTGGGAGAGTTGGGATTGTTCACTTGGAGAACAGAAGCTTTGGGGTGACCTCATTGTGGCCTTCCAGTGCCTGAAGGATCTACAAGAAACACCGGAGAGAGTGCGAGATAGAGTGCCAGGACACAGGGAATTGTTTCCCAGTGCCAGAGGGCAGGCATGGATGGGATATTGGATGGGAATTGTTCCCTGGGAGGGTGGGCAGGCCCTGGCACAGGGTGCCCAGAGCAGCTGTGGCTGCCCCTGGATCCCTGGCAGTGCCCAAGGCCAGGCTGGATGGGGCTTGGAGCAGCCTGGGACAGTGGGAGGTGTCCCTGCCATGGCAGGGGTGCAGCCAGAAAGCATTCAAAGTCCGTTCCAAGGCAGGCCATTCCAAGGCAGGCCATTCCAAGGCAGGCCATTCCATGGCTCCATGAGGGCTGAGTGCCTGTCCATACCTTCAGCATCTCGTGCAATACCTGGAGTGTTCTCAGGGTGCAGCCCCACCCCGGCCACAGGGCCAGCTTTCCTCTCTGGGTAAGAAACGTACACACTGAAACTGCACCGTGAAACCCAAACACAGCAACCCAGCAAAGCACAGCACAGGTGGGACAGCCCAGCCTGCCCTGCAGGAAGGATGAGCTGTCCTGGTGCACAGAAAGCTGCCTGCAGCAGCACAGCGCAAGGCATCAATAACAGGAAAGCTCCCTTGAAAATCAGCCTGAATCTGGAGTAATACTTCATATTTACTAATGGTCAAAATGAGGATTAATGTGCTTGATCTTCCTACCACCTCCTCACTCAGGACTTCCTCTTTCTTGGGAGGATGTAAAGCTCTGCTGCTCCTGTAACCCACAATGGGGGCATTTGTAACAACTTATTTCACAGCTCTTTTTGATTCCAGCTTTAGTCCACACACAACACATCAGTGACTCCAAATATTCTCTAAATTTTCTGAGTTTCCACTTCCTCTAACTTCATTATTAGTAACTAAATAAAGATACATATATAGATTTGTATGTCTATGTGCAACAGAAAGAGACAGAAAATTTGTTTGTGTGTGTGCAAAAGAACACAATTCCCCTCAGTTTGCTTGTCCCCAAAGAAAAGCAGATTTCACTATTTCCTTTCAGTAAAATTATGTAAAATATACTGGTGAAATGAACAGGTCTGTATATATAAATAAACTACACTAGATTTATATATATTCTATTCTATTTTAGCCTCCGAAGGGCTGCCTCAGGTTGTAACTGAGCATTGCAAGGCTGAGGGGGAGTGGAGGGGACGCGGGGCCATGGAGCAGAACAAGGCTGAGGTCACTGCTTATCCAGGCGACAAGAAGAGGACTGGAGGTAGGAACAGGGAAAGGAGGAGTGAAAACTGCTTGGAGCAGCTTCCAGAGTTCAGAGCATCTCCAGGCTGAGCGGGATTGACAGTCACCTGCTTTTCATCACCATTTCTGGCTGTTCCTATTGCTGTGGGCTGGACGTCAGGGACACTGGAACCCCCTGACTGCTGGTGAGACGACGCCGAGCTGCATATCCCGGGAAGTCTCTAAAACGGGGAGGAAGCCGAGCTTCCTATTTTCCAGGCAAACACAAGCAGGAGCTTTCATCTCGCGTCTGGTGTTTGGCTGCTGTAGTGACAGCTGCCAGCGAGCTGATGGATCCCGTGTCGGAGAGGAGCCCTTGCCTGCCTGGCCGGGCAGGATGGGGAGCAGATGCTGAGCACAACAATGGGATCCGGGCCCCAGGCGAGCGTCTGGACGGAAGGGGGCGAGGGTTCCCCTTCCAAGTGCAGGGAAGGGAACGGGGACCGGGCTGGAGCCTGCAGGGCTGCAGCAAAGACCCAGACCCAAGCTGACTGAAATTCAGAAGTGCTAAAGAAATGGCAAGGCGATGCTCAGTGTGTTATGACTTTTCCTGCTATTTTCAAAATTGCATTCTTAAGGAAAAAAAATGGAAAAAGGGAGCCCACCCTCATCACGTGGCTGCAAATGTTATTAAAAGCAATGAATTCTTTTTTATTGTTAAGTTTAATTTTTTTTTTTAAGTGCCATTTGGAGCAGAGGCAGCACAGAGGATGCCTCCCTTAAACTGAAGATAAGTTTGATATTTGAAAAGAACCAATTTATCTCATTCATTCTTTTATGTGCTCACTTATATTTATTTATGTGCACACTTCTTGGAATTGCATTTTTATTTTGTGCTGGGTGCAGTGGCTGTTAATGATCACATACAGTCATGAGAATTCAAATAGAATCCTGCATTTCACTTGGACACCGGAGCAGCACACACGGGATGCAGGATATATAAATAACAAAGACCTCGAATAATCACATATTCTATATCCTCTCTTACTGGAATATAAAAGCAAGCCCTAACCTATGACAAAACTTAATACAAATGAGATAGGAAATAAATAAAATGCACAATGTTGGAGCTCAATTTGAACTATTCAGACTTCATCAAAACATATTGGAAAATGTGTGATAGGACAGGGAAAACCTTTGCATATAAATTATAGCTGTGAAAGGATTTGCTGCTGCAAACAAGTGTAAAGATGAAACTTCCCCAAAACTTATATTGAGCATAAGATATTGTAAATAATAATTTACATTTAAATAGCACCTTCAACTCGGGAGGATCCGGGAGCATTTTGCAAAGCACAAGTGAAATCTGTGATGGGAAAGGGGTGCCAACAGTGAGTGCAGCATTATTTTGTTCTGCACTGCAGGATAAGGGAAGGAGCTGCATGGGGACCAAGTCTCCTGACCTTCACGTGTACTACACTGATATCAGCCAGGCAGCTCTGGCTGAGCACACCAGGAGAAACCCTCTCCTCTGTGATCCAGTGGGGGAAGGTGTGTGCTCGGGTATTTGCAGGAAAGGGAAGGGAAACTCAAAGAACTCTTGGCTTCAAATCTCAACGAGCACCAGAAAACTGCTAAAAATATCAATGTAAATAATAGTGTTACACTTACAAACCTCCCTGTATTTTGACAAGTCTGGTCCTGCCTTCCCAGCCAGAAGGCAGAGTTTTCTAATTTTAACAGCAGGGAAATACCACAAAAGGAGGAGCTGGCTGTAAACTGTGTCCATCCCAGGATGAGGAACGGGACCCTCCTGGAGTCCCAGACACACAGCAGCATTTTCCTGGTTCCCCCACACCAGTCCCAGTTTGCCCCCAGTCCTGACCAGCACAGGAACCACCCCAGACTGAAATGGTTACAGGCAGTGTGGCAGCAGCATCCCAGAGCTGATCTGTGGCAGCCCAGGGACTTTGATTAATTAGGCTTCAGTATTAAACAGGATGTAAGGAAACAAGGAAAATAGCAAAAGCTTTTACAGACTGAGGCACAGAAGGCTCCTCAGTGGCAGATGATGCCACAGAAAAGCCCCACAGAAGAGTGTAAATTGACTTTAGTGTGGATTTTAGAAAGAAACTTTTCCCTCTGAGGGAGGGGAGGCCCTGGCACAGGGTGCCCAGAGCGGCTGTGGCTGCCCCTGGATCCCTGGCAGTGCCCAAGGCCAGGTTGGACATTGGGGCTGGGAGCAGCCTGGGACAGTGGGAGGTGTCCCTGCCCATGGCAGGGCTGGGAATGGATTATATTTAAGGTCCCTTCCGACCCAACATCAGCCTCATAAACCCTTCTCCAGCCTCACTGACACCTCCTAAAGCTTCGTGTGACTGCTGGAAGGAGACCAAAAGCATTTACCAAATAAACTGTGAACCCAGGCAATGAAGAAGGATGTTACCCATTATTTCTCAGGTATCCAAACCATTCATTTAGGTGCGTTTGGCAATGTAGAAAGATGAAGAGTAAAGGAACAATGTGCTGTGACAAAATAGAAAAGGAGCACCAATGTTCTCCTTGAGAAGGAAAGTGTTCTCATCAGCCTGACAACATCATTTGTCTTCTGCCAAACCAGTCCCATTCCATATTGTGCATCAGGAAGCACCCAGGAGCTCATGGATATCCCCAGTTTACTTCAACTATCTCTGTATTTACGAATAGGCTTGGAATAACTCAGTGCTACAAGTAAAGAGCAAAAGAAATGTACAGCCAAAATGGACACTGAAATTACTTACAGAAAGAAATCAGCTCTTTTGCAATACCAGCCCTTTGCTGATAAGAACAGATTATAAACTAGGCAATGATAGTGGTAATCCATCCTTTATGTTTATGTTTTAGGGATATCCCAACCTTGAGGGTTTAGCATGCAGGTTGAAGCAAATTGCTCTGATCACCAATATCAAAGTGTCAAGCTGAGATATTACATGTCAATCATTCTGTGACAAAGATAAAAGTGAACAAGATGCATTTCATAGTTACACAGAGAGGGAACACAGATTATGTATTTAGTGGCTTTTTTCTCCCAACATATCTACCAGCATTTCTGAGTTGTTTTAGCAAGAAACTTGAAATATAATCGTTTCAAGACAAATTACAGAGATGCTCTCAGCAATGGTGGAGGTCTCCCTGACTGTAGATTCTCCTCACAAACATTGAGTCAAGCCAATACCACCAGACTTTATGAAACTGTGAATTGCATCTCCACTGAGAGGGCCCTGCTACCCAGACAAATCAATTGGCTTGACCTTTACATCTGCCCTACAGAGTTTAAGCAAAAAGAGAGAAAGAGAGAGAGAGAGAGAGGGAGAGGGAGAAATATCATCTCACATGCTGCCTTATAGAGAAGAGGAGAAAGAGAATTTCCCAGACATTGGGATACAAATCTGAGCTCTGGTTTCCCTGCGCATTCAGGGAATGTGTCTTGGGGAACACATGAGCCCTGTGTGGGATCATCCTGGCCATCCTGGCTAAAGCTTCAGCTCCTGGAGGCTCTGGACATTGAGGGCAGCACAGCTTCCCCTCTGCTCCCTCGCCCTCCAGCTCAGGCTCCTGAAATCCCCATCAGCTGCACACCCAGCATCTAAGAGCTTTCTTGGATCTCTCCCACTGGACCAGATCCTCAGCTGCTCTCCCTGCTCCTTGAACTCTTGCCAAGGGTTTAACCTAAGTGGGAGTCCAAGAGAGCCGCTAGCCTAGAAAGAAAGGCTCAAGATATATGAAAGCTGCTCCCAGAAATATAAACCAATATTTACAGGATTGTACAAACATCCTATTCTCATTAACTCCTCTGCAGCTTTTCTGAAGCCCCATTCCAAATATAACTGGACAGTATATACTGCGGAAGGAAAAATGTAAATACATGCACAAACTTTTATTTAATCTCTGGAGAAAAACAATGTACATATTGATGAATTCCCCTCTTTCCCCTTTACAGTTTAAATCATTTTTCTCTAGTGGACAGAAATTAAATAAAGACCAAAAGGCAGAAGACTATCACACATTATGGTGTAATTCCTCCTGATTTTAAAGAATCATCATGTATGACAGATTTTGGAGCATATTTGTATGTGACAACTTGTATTACAGATCTCAAATTTTACTGATGTTTTCTTAACTGGTAATTTTATCAATACAAGTAATCCAGAATCTTACCAACAAAAGTACGATTTCTATGGTCTTAGTTTGTGAAATTCTGGCTGTCCAGCTATTCCTGAGAAATCTGCTGTGCACCAAAGGTCCCCTGCAACACCAACACATGACCAGCAAACAGAAAATGACGCAGTTCCCAACATGGGATATTTGCCTGCAGGGTTGTGTTCCAACAGGTTTTAATGTTGTATAAATATTAGACCCGGGTTTGTTCAGCCAGTGTTGGGCACACATTTTATGTAAGAATCTGCAGCTGGCAGATAACTGCTGACAGTCTAAATAAACCTGCAGGTGCCATTGCAGAGCCATTCTTCCCTGTGACATGGTCTGGTGACAATGACCCACCACAGCCACCTGAAGTGGGTGGTTCCAGCCCCACAAACTTCTTCAAATCTGGGCTTGAATCCCCTTTTCACTTCAGCTTTTCCTGAGAGTAAATGATATCTTGGTAAATGATATCCTGTTTCTCCACCATTAGCCTAAAGAAGCCTTTGCTGTGCACATTGGGCTACATTTTGTGATCCCAAACTGCCCATTCAAAGCAGAACTAGAGTAGGATTGGCTGAGTGAAGGCTACAGTGTTTAGTCTCCAACCCCAGCTGTGCTGAACGGAGGTATTTACCCAGATCTCACTGTTAGAACCACTTAGCCAGAAGGCAGAACCTTATCTCTGTGAGCAGCAATTCCTTTTTCAAAGTAAAACCACACCAGCAACAGCTTACATTTTTTCTTTTTGAACTGAAAGTCTTGGATGCAACTTTACTGCAAATATCCTAAAAAGTGGGGCTGATACCTGTTGCCTGCTGTAGTTTCCTCTGAGATATATGTGCCCATGGCATGCCATCCATTTTTCTGGACTCACAGGAAATATTTCCAGGTAATCTTTCAACTACAGGAGTAGTACAGGTGTAGTGCTGAGAATGACAGGGACAGCCTCTGTCACCCCACAGACAGAAATGTCAACAGAACCACAGACATGACTTTGAGGCCTGATTTTATATTCTGCTTCCTTCATGTAGCTGCTGAAAACAGGGATATCTGTTTTGCACTAGGGAGATGACATTTAAAGCAGTTTTGACCCGATCTCCTTCACACAGGAAAGCACACATACCTGGAGTCCAGCCTGGCAAGAATCAAATGTCAGGCAAAAATTGTCTTCACCTGGTAAAAATAGTTTTGAACCTGATGTAGAAAGATGTTTATCAGTGTGTGTGTACACACAGAGAGACTTCTGTCCATGTGCACGCATGCTCTGCAATTCCAATGCCAGGAAAGAATGATCCTGAGCTTGGTGATGATAAAAATGATATAATGGCATGTAACACATTGGGAAGGGTGTACAAACAAACCTACATGGCAACACATGTAACAGCTTCATCATCCAATTGCACCGTGTTAGCACTTACATGTGTTAAGTCATTAGCTCTGTGTGGGATTGCTCTGATCCCTCTGATTCCAGGGAATGCTCTCCACAGAGGCAAACACTGGTGTAAATCAGCACCCATGTAAATAGATGCAACTGCTAGAAATTATTGAACTGTTAAGCACAAGGCAGAATGTTCATTTTTCATTACCATAAAAATTACAGTCTTTGTATTGCAGCTGCAGGAAGAAACACAGCCTCAGAGCAGGACATCCTGTGTGAGACACGATGTGTTCAAGGTGTTGCAAGATGGTTCCCATCTTAAAGAACTCAAATCTCTGTAGGAGATATTAAAGAGCAGAAACTGAAAACATGGAGAAATCAGATTGTGTTCACTCACAGATCCTCTGGCATAGCTGGGAACTGAACAGACTTCCCCAGGAGAACCTCAATTATTAGATGCTGCTTTTATCCAGCACAGCTGGATTCTCCTTGTCTTTCCATGGACATGCTTGATGGCAGAAGACAGGGAGATGATTTCCCCCTTTCCTTACATACCCCATGCAAAGGACTGTGAAAATTCCTCTATTTTTTTTCCGTTTTGTCTTTCCCAAAGCCTGCAGGAAAACCCATCACTCTAAAGAGAGCCCAGAGGAGAAAGTCCATGCCCTGGGCCATGTCTCTAGCCCAGACTCACAGAGCCCTCACACGTTTGATGTTGGATCCCTGGGTTATGGATACAGCCAGATTTGGCTGCTTGGTTGGCCCTCAGTTTTGTAACTCACACTGGGATTTCCTACAGCCACAGATTCTCACCCCAGGAAGGACTGAAATTATTCCAAGCTAACCAGCTTTACCTTAACCCTTTACCATGTCTGACCAACTCCTGAGCAACCCTCTTGCAATCCCCAGCCTCTCTGTGTTACATCAATTAGAATTTGGCTCTATGATACAGCTCCAGCAGAAAGAACTGTGCTAAGGATGTGGGACAAACATATCCAGCTCACCTGAGGAGAATATAAAAAACAATAGAAAATCTGTCCCAATTTCTTTTTGTTGTTAAAATATTTGATATCTGTTGGAAGTTTTTTCCTCAATAAACAGTCTTAATTTTGTTTTCATACACCTCAAGTAGGAGGACAATTTGCTGTAATTGTGAGAAGCATTCTTTATTATGAGAAGAAAGAAAGATTCAGCTCCAATCCCCGACTGGAGCCTGCCTAGGTGGTGCTGAAATAGAGATATTATGCAGCTTTTCCTGAATGTCCTTATGCAAACAGGACGTTGTAAATGTCTCCTTTTTGAAAAAGGGCCTTGTATCTGGTCTTAGTTCTGCCCTTTGATTTATTGGGACCTTCAGCTGCAGACCAAATAGGTTTTCCTGTCTCTGCTAGCTCCTATTCCAGTCTTAAGTCATTGTGCTTTGAGACACGCTCCTAAAGTACAAACTCTGTTACAGTGCCCTAAATAATATGTGATGCGAATAAGTGCTGTTAAAGGAGTTTCCTGTTTTGGTTTCCTTATTGGCACTCCAAGCTGAGCTAAAATCTCCAAAGGCCTTACTTAGTATGCAGATATTGAAACCAAACCAAAAAAAGATTCCTGCATTTGTTGTGCTGTAGCTTTAAATGCCCCTGGCAGAAACTTCATTTCTCTCCCTTTCTCCCTTTCGATCCTTCCCCCTCTCTCTCTTTTTCTGATGTTTCTTCTTTCTCTCAGCCTGTCATTGACAGTAAGTGCAATCACATTACACACAGCTTTCTTTGGAAAGCCCCCTTTTTAATGATCTGGCAGTCTGTAGACACTGACTGCTTCCAGAAAAAATTTCAATCCCTCTTCCCACAGCTTCCTCAAGCTCCAATGATAAATGACACCTGTCATTCTGTCACAGACAAACGGCACAGATGGGAGCGTCAGTGATATATGGCTCACCAGAACAGGAAATCAAGTTTGTTGGTTTTTTGGTTGGGGTTTTTTTTAAACAGAAAAGAGCTGACCAGGACATTGTCATGAGGCTGTTCAGGGGCCCTTGCCCGGAGGAGGAAGGGAGGCAGGAGAGAGGAACCAGTAGTTTTTAAGTAGCAGCTGCAGTGTGCAGAGCAAGGGCTGCAGCTGCCTGAGCGGATCTGCAGTCTACGGCTCGAGCGTGTCTAAACCATGACCCAAAGGTGCAAATTCTGCTCTTCCAGCCATACCTGCACTGATGTCACTCCAGAGATCCACCCCAGCACCCTCCCAGCCTGGGAAATCAGCTTGGACAACTTTGCCAGAGCTGCGGTCAGAGCCTGGATTAGACATATCCACAATTACATTTGATTTAATTTCTCTCAGTGATGGAACTGAACTGAAATCCTGGCTTTAAGAACACTTGAGAAATGGGGAAATTTAATTCCGAACCCATTTTCTGTCAGACAGGTCTTCCTTAAGCTTCTTTTAAAATCACTCATGTTTTCACAAGGAATTTTTTTTGCAGGCAAATCACTTAGGCTGCCTGAGACACGCAGCCACTTTTTCTCTGCCAAGCAGGCAGACAATAAGCTCAGAGCTCTGACAAAAACTGTGCAGAAGTTTTTACCCTGTGATGCCCTTCTTGATAAGAGAATTAAGTCCTGCCACTCTCCCTCTCCAGAGCAGCTGGAGAGGAAATGGGAGCCCAAGTGGTAGCTGAGCAATTAAAGAAAATTTCTCAGTCCTGAGAAAGGCGACTCTCCTGGGGACTGCATGAGGAGGGGAGAAACAGGACTGTGCACACAGACAGAGTGACAGTCCCTAATCCCTGAGTGGGGAGATTTCTACAGATAACTCACCACCATTACTGGGAGTATAAAATCCACCCTTGCTCTCCACAGCCAACTGTTGGACACTCCCACACAGTGGGACCATGTCCCAAAGGCTTTTCCGGATTTTGTTACAGAGCAAACACAATGCATGGTCCCCTGAGACAAAGATAAACGAGCCCTTCTTCCACCCTTAGGCATAGAACTTGTCCTTATTTACAAAATCTTCCCAGGTAAACATGGCTCTATGCAATGGAGGTACGAAAATCAGACCCCAAGAAAGATTCTGGCTTGTCTTTGTGGAAGCGCAGGCATGCATTTATAGAGCATTGCAGAGATTCAGCTGTAGGGTTCTGAAAAGATTAACGTATGTCATGTGACAAAATCTCCACATGCTGCAATGGAAATATATCCCTGGAGGCTGCATTTTCAAAAGGAGCTGGGTGATAATGCTTCCTTTCCTGCACATTTATTGAATTTGATGTGTACAGTTGTGTGTACAAAAAACTAATCAGGAGTCCAAAGTGATGTGAAATACAACTAAGTATGCAGGCAAAGTTAACAAAAGGAATTTCATCACATTTTAGATGCTGATTATCAGCAGCAATAGCCTAGGGACAACTTTGGAGCAAATTCCTCAGATTTTCCACCACTATCTAGGCTCTATAAGGGCTCCAGTAGGGTTTCATGCTCTGTATTAAGCCAATGTGAGGAAATGTATCAAATGAAGTGAATGATTGCTGACCCTAGACCATGGCTGGCTCAGGATTATACATATTCGGGGCATTAATATCAAGCCTTTCATCATCCATCAATGGTAGCCCAATAGATCACAGCACATTTTCATTGCATGGACAGATTTTTGTCCTTCTATAAATTAAGAATAGGATTCCTATGGAAAGAGGAAAGATAGGAATCATCAGGCAGCTCAACCTATGAAGTCCACCTGTGATGTCAGTGGACAAACCCAACTCTTCTATGGGTAGAAGAGAAGGAATGATCACACCACTGAGTAGTGATCAAAGATGTGATGCAGTGAAATTACTACAATTACTTGCCCAACAGATATTCCAACTGGAGGAAATAGGGAAGAGTTTGGTGGAAGTCCAAGGAGCCACTGACAAATTGAAATAAAGATGAAGCTCTTGGTTTGAAGCGTGTTTTCATATCTCTGCCAGGACAAAGGGAGCAACAACACCAGCCCGGGTAAAGGTGGGATGGAGGAGGGAGCAACAGCTACAGCACAGCTCCAAACACTCCCAGCACGGACAGCACAACGCTCCGGGGATCACCAGGGCAGAGGCCAGTGCAGCCCCTGTGTCCCTCCATCTTGCAGTTCTCTTGTCCACCAGAGAACTGCAAACCCACTTTGGACCATGGGGACAAAGTCCCTGGAGCCACAGAGACGAAGGACAGCGACCTGCAAGGAATGTGGGGTGTCCAAAGCAACCCCTGCACGGATCCATCCCTCTGCGTGCTCAGTGCTCACTCTGCTCACTCCAACTCACACCAGAGCCACGACTTCACAGTGGAACTTGGACTGAATGAGAGCACCTGGGGCAAAGTTTCTTTTCTTATTCTATTTCCTGAGGATACAGCTGAGTGCGACTTTCTGGCTTGCACAGCCACTGCTCAGCTCGAAACAGATGCAGTTTTTCACTAAGAAAGATAACTCACAAGTAGAATTTCCGCTGCTATCCTTCTCCATTAGGAGAGAAAATTAAAATATCCTTCAGGAGGGAATATATAACGCTTTGTAAATTTAACAAGGGGTATCTGCTAGCACTGAAGAATATCCTGAAAACACACACTACACAACAGTGTACATTAGAAAGAAAGAATAGCTAGGATAATGCCAAGAAGAAAACATTCTGTAATGTCAATATTGTTGCATCAGGATAGTTCTAGCCAAGGATATTTTAAGCTTTGATCAAAACTGTGAATCTGTTGAGGCAGAATTATAACCCCATGTAGAAAAAGTCTGAAATTTGTAATGACAATTAAAAAAATATTATGTTCCAGAGAGACCAAAATTGAAACAGAGATCCTGAGCCAGCAGATAAAATTTACCAAACCAAGCAAGTGAGAGAGGAGCTGCTGGAGCCTTACAACAGAACATGAAACAAACCCAAAAGGCAATCCTGGTTGTGAAGGGAAGGTTTCTAAAAGCACTTAGGGAATTGAAATGCCCACTTGCCATGGCCTTTTAGTGAGAATTTTGTGCCAGATTGCTCTTTTTTACCTTTGAGAATCTCAAATAATGGAGTCACTCGAGAAAAACAGGACAACAGCGAATGGAACACGCCGCAGGGTTAATTTTCCACAATGTTCAAGAGATGCTGACAGACAAGCCAATGGGCCAACTGGGAAAGAACTGGGACCTGCACCAAAAATGTACTTGTCAAGTAGTTGCAGATTTTTTTTTAGCTGTTCTGGGATAAAATTGACGTGTTTTGACTGATGAATCATGAGTAAAGTTTGCCCAGTGTGCTCAGTTTGAAATACCATCTTCTACCTGTGTGTGCTGGAACACTCTGTTCTCTCCTCTGAGCATTTCTTTGGCAACTCTGTTCTTGAAGTAACAGCTAAGCACAAATCCTTCAGGGTGCAATCCTGTTCTTCCCCACCCCAACAGGGATGAGACCACTGAATCCAGCTGGGAGCAGAACCAAGCTATTAATAAGGACACTTCACACACATCAAAATTTTGCAAAATAGTCATTTCTTCACATGTCCCTTGCAGCATGTTGGGACAAAGACATTTAGTGAGACGTGTTTGCTGTCATCCATTACACTGCCAGCGCCTGACTCGAGCCATCAAAATAGATGACAAATGGCAGGAACATGGGGGGCCTGCTTGCTCCTTCTCTGGTTCCCAGACCTCCTTATCCCAAGTAGTTGTGCTTCCCTGCTCTTTGTGCCCCTTCAATCTCAGCACTTCCAGCTGCTGTGGAATATGATGGTGAGAACTCTTGGCTTCATCAGACTGAACAGGTTGATGGCAGCTGCACAGAATTTTCAGGCTCCTCCTTAGCCCAGTCAGTGTCATCCCGTTTTCAGTCATTCCAGAACCCATAAATGCACACACATCACTGCTGGTATTAGGGCCTTACATTTCTGACCCTCCTAGAAGTTCCAGGAGGACAGAGCAGCTCACACAAATGGTGCTGCTTGAAATTTGAAGCAGCATCCTACCTCTTACATTGGCTGTAGTCACAGTCTAGTCAGTGCCTGCCTGGCCTTTTTCGTTCACTGGTGTCAGATGTACCAGCAAAATTGCTAAAAGATTACTTTATCCACTTTTTCTTTATTTTTAATGCCTTATCTCAGTGCTTCCTGCCTTTGGTGTCCTTTCCTGCTTAATATGGCTTTGAATTCCTCTGAACTTCAAGACGAGAATGCAGAACACTCTGTGGGGTCTGACTTCTCTTGGAGAGGCTTTTCTGGCTCCTGCTCAGGGAGAAGCACAGAGATGTGTTCCCTTCATCCTAACATGGATCTAACGGGGTCATTCCTGCCTTGATAAGTGCCTCAGGTGAACACTGGCCAGACCTTAGCAGACTTTAAAGCCTGGTAAAGTCCAGTCTCCTCATGTTCATAAATACACAAGGAGTTAGCTGGCTCCACTTGCAGATAACTAATCACTCTTTCACTTGAATTAATGCTTAGATTTATGCATTTTACTAAACTCAAGGACTAAACAAAAGTAACTGAATGGCAAGGATCCCATCAAAAATATTTTGTAAGTATAAAAAGCGTTATGTCATGTCAGCAGAGGATCCCACAGAAGCCACACGATGTGACGCGACACTCCTCAAGCAATGTAATATAACATGGCACCACCAAGTAAGCAAAAAAAGCCCAAACATTTTATTTTTAGCTGAGATGCTCATTACCGTCCAATGTCTGATCCGAATGGTTTTTGACGGACTTAAGTGGAGTGAATTTGGCTGATGTCATGGCTTTAATAGCTATTTGAATTATCCCAATCTTCTAGCAGCTCTCTAAATTTTTAATCTTTTCTGTTCACTATGAGGACAAAAAAAGTCTCTTCTAAAATAATGGCCTGAAAAGCTGTCATTGCACACTCTAAATGCAGCATTTGGACCAGACCTCTCTAATATATGTCACTCAAAGGTGCATTTGGAAAAGCTTTGTGAGACTCTGAGAGAAGTGGAAAACTCTTGCCTGGTCCTTGTTGCTCAGAGTGAGGTGTGGTAAACAGAGCTACACAGATGCAACAGCAGCTCCTTAGGAAAGCAGGGCCGAGGGATTAAAGATCCTGATTCCTACAGATGTGATCACAGCACTGGAGATCACAGGGAGAAAGGAATCAGCTCAGGATGCATCTCAGGGGCTATGGGGTTTTCTTTCAAAATCCCAGTTGCCCCACCCTGCTGGGAAAAGCCTTCCCCCAGTTTTTACAAGATATAACCCCAGACCTAGAGGAGAAAATAATAAAATAGGAGGGTGGGAGAAGGAGGCAGCAAGCTTGTGGCTGTCTGTGACATGTCCAGTGGGCTCCAGCATGAAGTGCAAGCTCAGCCCTCAGTTCCTATCAGCATTACAGCCAGGAGGTTCTGGCATGCAGCGCTTGCTCAGCCCTCAGCTCATATCAGCATAAACACTTCATCACAGCTGACATGCTGATATGCTAAATGAGTAAGTGCGGTGCACAAAGAGGTCACAGGGAAGTTAACTAAAGGGATTATAAGGGACAGTCAACACACTTCAAAAAGAAAAAACCTGATAGGTGCAGAAAACATGGTAAATGAGCCCGAAGAATGCAAACCCTCCGCCGTGCACTCCATTACAGCCCTGACAGTCCAGTTCCAAACAGTTAAATATGAAACTGTCAACAAGGGCCTGTCTTAATAACCAAACTTGAGGCCTTTTATCCTGGAAGATTTATGAAGTAATTTTAAAGAGGCTCAAGCAAACATCTGTCAATAAATTGAATGCCGGCTACAGGATTTACAAGCAAGACAAGAATTTCTCATTAAGTGCACATTAGCACTGTGGGGATCATAAATAGTAAGAGGGCAGGATGCTGAGCCTCTCAAGCTGTCATTAAAACACTATCTAAGAACTAATGAGGAAGTGATGGAAGGATACTAATGATCCCTCGGGCTCCTTTCATTCAGCGGTGCCTGTGATACAATTTCGGTTTGCCACAACTGGAGGGTTTCAGAGAACCTCCCAAACTCTGTCCCTGCAAAGCCACAGGGACACTGAGTGCTCACTGGGGGACCAGCAGTGGCACTGTCACAGCTCTGTCCTCCAGATCACACCAGGCTTGAGGTGACAAACGAAAGGGCAAGTCCCACACACTGCTGTGGGTGAGCAGGAGCTGTGTGGGTGCCACCAGCTACACCTGCAGTGCCCTGGAGGTGAAAAAGGAATTTTCATATGGAAAACAACTTGCAAGTGATTTTGAAAAGTGAGGTTGGAAGATTTCTGTGACTGCCTGTCTGAGCAATGACAAGGTCCGTGGGCTGCCCCTCGGCTCTCAGCGCTTCCAAGGAAGGGCCAAAGGTTTCCAGTAACCACTGGAGGATTGAAGGTGGCTCTGGTTCCCCAGAACTTCAGTAGGTCCCTCACAGCCTTGGTGGCAAACTGCACTGAGAATGAGGTGCCCCAATTCCCACCAGAACTCCTCGGAAAGTGGGGTCAGTCTCTGTTCCAACTCTCACTTCAGAGAATGGGGCATTCAGATGGTCCCTTCTCTGCTGGGGAAGAGCTGCAGCTTTCCTTTAGTCTCCATGTGAGTTTGATGGAATTTATCCTGCCTGGAACATTACAGAATTCATCAGGGATGTGAGACACCCAATTCAGAACTTGGACTTGAGGGTGATCCTGTCCCATTCCTGGTGCCTGCACCTCTGTCACAATTCTGGCTCTTCCGTACCCACCTCCCCTTCCTTTCTGTGTGCTTGTGACCAGAAGCTGACACAATTTTCCTGATGACACCTTGGTCAGAAATGTGTCAGAAACGACACATTTTTGAGCCTTACTGTCAACAGATCTGTTTGCTGATGGAGAAGAAAAGAAGTCTTTTTAGATTATTCTGTTTTCTACCAAGACAGGAATCTTCCTTTTGCTTGTGTCCCCTAGCACAAGGACCAAAATGATTACTGCAGCATAAAAAACCCATTTCTACCAATAAAAATTATTTCTTTGGGTCTGCAGTATACTGGCACTTAAACTATAATGTAGTTACATTTTTTTTCTGTAATAGATGTTTAACACAGTGTATTGATGCTGTGGATGGATGTCTCTTTCTGAGACTTTTGTCTGCAGAAGAAATCAAATGAACATAACCAAAGTGCACATTAGGAGAAAGACATTATATTACTGAGCAGCAGCACGTAGCAACAAGTCACTCATCAGTTAAAAACCTCATTCTGAAGGAATATTGTAGTTAAAACCTTTCAACATGCAGCTTTCCAAATGAGTTTGTCCATAAACAGCAATTGTTAATAACTTGTATTTAATAGACAGTTGTCTACAACAAAATTAACTCATAAAAAGACAAACTTTTCCAGTAAAGGACAGTAAAGACAAATGCAGCTCAGTGCATTCAGCAATTGCATGCACATCACACTCAGGACCAATTTCCTCCCAGTACTGGAAATTTGATTCAATCCAGGGAAGTCAATAACAAATAATGTGTTCAAAGGGTTCAGAACTGAGACTTCCATTAAACCAACAAATACCTGAAATAAACAATGGCCAAATGTTATAAACTATATCCAGTGAGTCCCTTTTTCATCTCTTACCCTCTGCAACTCAAGTTATATTCACATGGGCTGGTTCCCAATACTTTTTCAGACTGACTCAACAAATAAGATCAATTATTTAACAGTATTTTACTAGTCTGTACAAGTCAGGATAAAATTTCCCCCAATCTAATTAGTCCTTGTGATGTTATGGCAAGTATGGAAATGTATAATTACAGTGTAATTACACAGGCACCGTAAATGCAGCAAGTTGCAAATTCAAGGCTAAATTTCAAAATCGGGTCATTTGAGCAGGTTCAAAATTAGGCAAAACCTGTTTGCTCATCCCTGCTAATTATGCTGTCAGCTTCTCCAAAGCCAGGCACCTTGAAGGAGCATCCCCCTGGTTAATCCCATGAACTGTGCGTGTGTGGGGATGGAAGTGAACTCTCCAATTATGGACTGAAGGCTTCTGCTGGAAACAATCGTTTTGGTCT
Source organism: Coloeus monedula (assembly GCF_965178545.1). NCBI lineage: Eukaryota > Metazoa > Chordata > Aves > Passeriformes > Corvidae > Coloeus > Coloeus monedula. The sequence continues at coordinate 14,775,491 of NC_138797.1, forward strand.
GATATGGTGGGAAAGACTCTCAGACAGCAGCAGTGAGAGCACTGCAGTGGCACGGGCGCTGCTCTGTCAGTGTCTCTGCCAGGGACTCGGAATTTTGGCAGAAGACAGCGGATTTGTGTTTCCATGTATTTTTAGGCAGTTCCATGTGCTCTGCTGGATGGGACTGTGTGTCAGGACAGACGGGCTTTGGTTGTCCTGTGGCCAAGTGTCACTTAAAGTCTGAGTGTCCCAGCTGACCCCAGGTACAGAGGTTTGAACCTATGGACTGATTCACATCAGCACGATTCCGCACCAGTAACCATCCTTGTGTAGCAGGAAAAGTTGGCACTTTAAGCAGCAATCCTAAATCCTGATGCAAAAAAATATCCTACTGCAGGGAGAGAACCCATGGTGCCAGTGATGTGACCAAGGATTTCGGGAACACCTGAAAAGCGACCAGGCTTGGGAATGCCAGGAGGCAGAGGAGCTGCCCTTGCTGTGGTAACTGCTGGCACATGGGTAGAGCCATATTTTAAAAAGCAATAAGGAAAAGTGTCTATTTTGATCTGTTCCAGTAAAGCCCCCCTGCTTCAAACATTTATATTTTTTTTGTTCAACAAATGTTTTATGGGGAAAAACGCCTACAAGGACACATCCATCTGCTGACCCAGCTGTGGCTGCTAATATACATAATGGGAGAGAAATTTCCTGTTACTGATTCCTCTGAACTGCAGACCTGAATCCTTTGTTTTTGATACCGATTCAACAATTTCACTATCAATAATTAACAAAAAGGATTCATCTACTTCATCAAGATCTCAGGCAACGAGTCCTGAATGGAAAATAAAAGGAACTGTTTCTTCTTGACCTTTTTAATGAAATAAAATTGATGCTATTTTTAGGTAAGGTTATTTGCATAAATATGGAAGGAAAGTAAGCTTTAATATTAACTTTATCTCAAGTAGAGAAAGGAAAAAGATGTTTATATTGATTTGCATTTATGCTTTGTACTGTATTGCTATTATTACAGGGATTTAAATTTAGGTTTTATAATTTTGAGCTCACTTCTACTATTATGGTGGGATAAAGGTGCCCTTAATCCCTTCAAGGATCCGATCTTTTTATTTAAACACACACCTGGTTCGTGGTAACTGAACCAAATTTCTAATTATGAAAAGCAGGTTTCATATCCAAATTTAGCTGAGTTGAATAAAAATCCCCAGGTGTTGCCTTACCTTTTTTTACTACATATTAATGTTATCAGACTTGCTGACTCATGAAACTGAGGTTATAGCAATTTTAGCTATGCTGAAGAATTAATCCATCATTTGGAGAGTGCCGCACTATTCTTTATCCTGCATTTCTTGCTCTGAGTCTTCCTGTTATGCTATCTGCAATTCTTGGCCTTGGAAGGCTTTAGTGGTGGGGTGATGAATATCAGACCATCCACTTTTGCTTCCCCTGAGTGTCTGAGGTGCCTTTTGTTGTTTGTGGTAGATGAAACTTCAAAAATGTTAAGCCTGAAGTTCACATGTGTTCATCTAAAATATCTTCCCAATTCTGCAAGTCAGGCTAAAATTACAAGTTGGGCATTTCGAGCCCTCCCACTCCTCATTAGGTTGGGAACACGATCTTCTGCAGCACTTGAGGCACTTCTGCTTCTGTCATTAGCTGAACACCAGAAGTGAAAACAATTCTGTGTTATCTTTCCTGAGTCAGAATGTCAGCAGCAGGGCAGTGCCGGAGCTGTCTCACTGGGAATGGACACACTTGTGTCCAAAGCACGTGCAGGGATGTTCTCCCTACGCTGGACCCAAGGCCACCGGCAGAATTTCATCTTGAAAATTGTTTCTGTGCTGATCTCTCTGTTCCTGATGCACTTCTAGCTCCTTCTGTAGCACAACAAGGTTAACTCCTCTCTGGCTTTCACATCTACTCGATAAACCCACAGCCCCTTTGGCTCTGCCTTCATTCCCAGTTATCCCCGGGTTTGCAGGGAAATGGTTCCGTTGATGCTGTGGGGAGCGGAGCAGGGCACGGTGTCTGCACAAACACTCAGCTCTGCCCTACTCTGGCCTTTCAGCATTTCCCTTATCACACCTATCAGCTACAGTAGGAAGCACAGTAGGTTTTGCTATGAATGTTATCTCAATTCTTGAGAAGAGGTGTGAATCCTGCCTGGGCAATAAAAGGGTCTTACAGGGAGTGGAACTGGAATTTCACCCTTTCAGTGCCTCTTCACATTGCTCCAGAGTATAAAGGGCTTTACTGGACATGTTTTACTTCTGGAACACACCTTCTCTCTATCTCAAGTCCCACTTGATCTATTTACACCACAAACAAACACAATGAACATTTTTTACATTTTTTAATGCCTTGCTGGGCTGATGAATAAAGTCCCATAGACTCTAATAAACCACAGAAGAATAATTTAGAATTATGTCCCACGGAAAGCTTCAGTAAATAACAAAAGCATAAATATACCAGCAAGCTACTGTTACCCACGGCGGGAGACATTTGGGAATGAGAAGCTGCGTCTGTGCACAGTAACACAGACCCAGGGCTACATCTCTCTCTACACTCATGTGAGGGAAGGCACAGATTCAGAACCTGCTCTCTGCACACATCATTGTCCTCTGCAGCTTCCACACCGTGAGGGTTCACTCTGTTTGGTAAACCTCGGTGGGTAAAACTTTCTCTGCTGTTCTAGTCAAGTGTAAATAAATGAACAGAAACAGATTAAATGGCAGCTCTAATTAAGCAGCTTATATGTCACAGCACACTAACGCCAGTGTCTTGGTTTAGGTACTGAAAATTATCAGTACTACACTTCTTTAACCGGTAGTCTGAATTTCCTCATTATTCCACCCAGGGACCAAAGATTAGACAAAGAAAGCAGAAGGGCAAAGGTGTCTGATTCCAAACAATGCTTTAATGAATGATCATATTCAGCATTCTGTGCTGTTTGCCAGCCCTTCCCCTCTCGGTTCACGCAAACCCCCAGCCTCCCTCAGCTGCCACCCGTGAGGAGCAGGAGATGAGCTGAGCTCCTCCAGGCAGGAGGGGTTTGGCCCTTTGGATCTGTGTGAGTGAGGGTGCAGGGGCTGAGCTCACTGCCAGAGCTTCAGGAAGCTTTTCCTACAGCTCAGGCCAGGAAGGTGTAGTGAGGAATATGTCGTGTCCCAGGTCAGAAGGACACTGAGTGAAGGAGGAGGTTTCGAGCAGCCTTGGCTCAGGTCTCCTCTCTCCCATATTTTCCTGCCCTTCTCCTTCCCTCTCTCCGGATTTCTATTGTCTGTCTCCAGATTTCCACAGCAACAAGGGCATAAAATTCACTCTCTGGCCTTTAGGAGCTTAATGGGGAGACCTTCAGTGTGCACAGTTGTTCTGCTTTTAACTTATTTTTGCAAAGCAGGTATATTTCCATCCAAGAATTAGAGAGAGTGGCCTCAGGCTAAATTGCAGGGAGTCCCAAATGAGTGAACCCTTTGAGGGGAGAATCACTGAAGAAGAAAATGAAGATGACAAGGCTGTTGCTTCTTAATAAACATTATCACATTTTCACCATGTATTATTTATTACTTTTCTTTCACTGATTGATGTTCTAAAACATTTAATCTAATATGTATAACTATATATATATATATTTAATTATCTTTTTTTTCCTAAAGAAATCTCAAATTAAGAGTTCCGTCTTTGTTTTTTGCATTGTTAAATTAACATGTTAGTCCTGGGAATTTTTTCTCCTTTTTTTTCAGCGTCTAAATAGGATTAAATTAAAGACATTTGAATGCTGCAATTTATATGTTTTACAGGTTTTCCAGAGTTGAAGATGGAATATTTTGATCAGTCCTAATGGGGTTTTTTGTGCCTATGGTTTTTCTAACCTTATTTCCTACTTGTGGTTTCATCTGCTCATGGTCAGGAGTGCTTGGGAGCAGAGTGAGAGGTCAAACTTTCCAGCACAGGACCCTCCTCTCTCTTATTTTACTTTATGGTCAGACAGACTATTTTATTCTGAGATCTGCTGCTGTCCAGTAAATATATAACTTTGTTAGGAACCAAGCCTGCTCCAGAATGATACCTTTGTGGACACTAAAAACAATTTAATGGCATGTCACAATAGCAATTCACTCTGCTAATAGCCTGGCTCAATAATACCATATTGCATAAACCTCCTTCAGTCTTCTGACAAATAATTCACCTTTATGCACTCTGCAGCAAGCTCCATTTCACTAACAAATATATTTCTCCCCTACCCCTACAAATAAATATCCAGCATCTTCTCACTGTAACATCAGCTGTTGCCTTGCATGAGGTCAGTGGGGCCATATTTCTACCCCAAATCACCTTTCTCCACCATAGCCAGAGAGACTCTCAGCTTTTAACTGGCACATCAAATCACAGGCAAGGGTGGAGGGAATAAAATCTTGGAAAAAAAATCTGTGCATTTTGCTATGTCTCACAAGCAGCAGCAGTGAAAAGTTTAAATACTCTGTATGTCAGGGCAGCCTTAAACAAATGTTTATGGGCTTTGCTTTTGCAAGCAGAAGGATTTGGGTAAGCACAACCCTCAAGATGTCTCTTGCTTAAAATGCAGCGCAAACTCCCCGAGCAGGCACAGCCTCCTGCCATCCTGCTTCCCTCGCTGCTTTTTTCAGGAGCTGCCTGCTCAGGGAGAGATCTGTTGGGTCTGCTGCTCAGCACGAGGAAATGCTTCAAGGCTGCTCCACGAGTTATCTGGGTGAACGGTTGCCTTGATTTGGGGGTGCTCCTGGAAAACCCCAGCTGGCTCTGAATTCCAGGGGGCCAATTTAAGGTGCTCTGGGGAGAACATAACCAGTACCCCGTCTCTGATGGAATACAGCCATCATTCCTGGCGTGGTGGCCCCCTAAGGAATGAGTTTAATGCTCTCAATCCACCTCCTCCTCCAGGTGAGGAGAAATTCTCTGTGCTGGATTCGCTGGGCCTGAGCCATTGGCAATGAACCACCTCACAATGATTGTCCCCAAATCCTGCGGGATATTTTGGGGTAGTGTGGGTGATAAGGGTGTTACATCCTCCTGCACTGCTGCCGTTGTGTAAATTGAAAATCACCTTTTACAATGTCTGAGTTCATGTTAAAAGACAGAAAAGAAAAGAAAAAAAAAATGCAAGTCTTCCAGCTACAAATAGAATTTCCTCTATATTTTTATTTTGCTATGTTATCAGCTTACACTCAGTATAAATTCCTCCTTTCCTAGAAATGAGACTCCAATGATATATTTAGAAATAGAATCAGCTCTCAAGAGCTTTTTTTTTTAAATGCCTATGTAGAATCTGCTAAACCCCAACTGCATCCTGTTCCTTTAAAAACTACTCTCAAATCCGACGGTTAAAAAAGGCCGTATTTGTAGAAGAAACTATTTGTATCAAATATCATGAGAAAATAAGTGCATCATGACAATTTTGAACATCTTTTATGATTTGATTGTCAGTAACGAGGCCCACAGGAGAGTGATAAATGTGAGGCACGAAAAATATCTATTTCACTTAGATAGCAAATTATGCAACTCAGTGCTTGATAGCACTTGGCAAAATACAAATGTAGTTGAATGGAATTGAAATTGTTGCTCTCTGCCTAAGACACAGGTAATATCACCAGGGGTCCTGTCTTCAGATATTTATAAGAGCTAAGAGTTTAAGTAATAGTAGCAGTAATACAAAATTACCTTTAAACATTGAAAACATTTTTACTTTGTTACAGGGTGTAATTTACACTTTTTCTCTAATGGCTTACAGACTGAAAATGATATACTAATGCAATTTTTCAAATTTAGTTACCTTTTTGTGTTCTAAAATTATGTGCTCTCTCTCTTTTCCCTGTTTGTCATTTCTCAGATTCCATTTAATTCCATGTTCGTAGAGTTTTATAATTTATCTACTTGTCATAAAAGTTTTCTAGACTTTTAAAAATACGAAACACTCCCAATAAACTCTGACAAAAATGCTTCCAGTTCAACTTTTAGAAATTTTTCAATTTTGTTTTGAACTATTACCATACATTTTGGTGGTGGAGTGAGATTTTTCATGAAGTGACATCAAGCAAGGGAAGGGAAAAATGATCAGAGAAGAGATTCACTCAAACCATTCATATTAACCTGTCTCTTCACTTATAGATTTATATTCCTTCTTATCCTGCATGGAAGGATAGGAGATAAATATAGGAATGGGTTCTACAGCTATGCCTTAGCTCAGGATGGCAAATGAAACTGTGAGAACTTTCAAGATTTCAAAATTTGCCTTCTCTCAAATCATGAAGTTTATTCCATTGGCTAATTAAAAAAAGATCATTTTAAATGAAGTGTTTAGTTTTGATCATTTCAAATCACTTTTTCCCACTGCTGATATTTTTACATGTTCATTTATTTGTTTTACAGGAGTTTTTCTTCCAATTAGTTTGGATTTTGAAACCAAGAGCTATTTCTCCTTAAGCAATGTGAAAACAGACTATTTTGACAGGATGCCTCTTTAAAACTCACAAAATGATATTTCTCTAACCAACCCTTTTCACTCAAATAAATGATGTTTCAACACGTCGCCCCATGAAAGTTTAATCCACAAAATCAAGATTGTATTTCCTGTGCCTTTCTATTTCTTCCTGAGCATTTCCAACATCACTGGAGTCCCTCATGACCATGACACCAAAACATAGCAGGGATTGCCCAAATGCCAGCTCCTCACCAGGACATCTTTTGGGCAAAAGATTTTTTTTGGGAATTGTCAGAGGGGGTGAGGGTTTCTCCCTCTCAGTGCTCTCCATCCCCTTCTCTCCAGGGGCTCTGCTCTTGCTGGAGGGATGGGGCCACCTCAGATAGAGGGGATCCTTGGCAAATCCCTGTGTTCTCCTCCCTCCTCCTCCCCAGTGAGCAAGAAACTCCTCCTGCAGCCCACCCTGCATCCACTCTGCTCACAGCACCCTAAATCCCACGAGAATGAGCTGAATTTGGAGGAGCTGGGCTGTCCCAGCCCCTCCCAATGCCCCTGGGTGCTGCTCCACTGGAGGAGGACAAGGAGCCATTGCAGATCCTGCAGCTGGGATAGAGGAGATGCAGTGCTTTAGGATTTAATAACTTGGAGAGGGACTCTAGGTTCCTCTTTCGTGAAAAAAAACTACAGAAAAAAATTAATTGCAATAAATAGAGAAAAGACAGGCGTGGGGAAGGGAAATGCAGGCTGTGGCCATGTGCAGCTGTTAAATGGCTGGATTCATACTGCATATGAGGAGAGGTGTCACCCTCAGAGTTCACAGCCCAATTTTAATGTGAGCAGTTCCCCACATTCCCCTAAAAAGTTCAATCTGACACACATTTTATCCCTTTTGGCATTGTCTTTCGTGTAAGGTTGCTCTGCTCTGGTGAGCACTTGCCCTTTTCACCCTAGCCATGGCTTTTCAGCAATAATGGACAATGTTATTGTCAGGCCCTAAAAACCATCACCTGCCTCTCTTATTGCTTTGCACAACTTTGTCTGGAGTCCAGGCGAGCTTTCAGTTTTCCCATATCTGTTGTTCTTATCTCACTGGGATCAAATGGCAGCTTCCTGGGAGCTTTGTGGGGCTGGCACTGTGCCACATAAGGCAGAAAGATATGAATTCTCTTTTCACATCCCATTTCCTTGTGGCGTAACTGTAAACTTGTACCAAAAGATACCAGAAAACCGAGCAGCGCTTAAGAAGCCTAAAAAGCTGATGGGTAATTACTGGGATTAACAAAAGCTCCGTGGAACCAGGGATCAAAATTCCTAAAAACTGCAATCCCAACGAACAACTGTGAATGCAAACAGCAGCATTTTGATGGGAATGTGTGCACAAGTGCCTAATGCAGTTGTAAATAAGGCATTTAAATGACTCCGGGATCTGCAAGCCCTATGGAACTCTCCTGGGGAAGCTGTTGACAAATTAAAGCTGCTATTGCTACTCTTCCATTAGCTTTTGTATCCTAAACACATCATTAGGTGGTATTTCATGGCATAAAACTCTTACCTACTTCAAGATTGATTTGAAATGGAAGACTCTTACAAGAATATACAGTCCCTTTGGGTTCAAGCTGGGAGGATCAGTCGGAATAAATTTATTGCTTGAAAAGGATCTTGTTTATTCAGTCTGAAAATGCTTCATTTTTGTAAAAATTCTCATATTTATAAATAAATAATATGTTGAACTTATTCAGTAGATTATTACTATGGATACTTTACTTTTGAGCAGTTTGTTGCATATCTTAAATATTTCAAAAGCAGATCTTTATATTTGGATTTTTTTTCTCCCAACCTTTTAAACTTCATTCCAAGTGTCAGGACCTCTGATTCTGCATTTACATTTTTTTTTTTTTTGAGCAAAATGCTAAAATATTAATTGTAAAAGAGGACATTATTGACAATCCAAGAGAAAGCTCCTGAAGATGAGAATAACTGATGGGTATTTGGTCAAAACTATCTTCAACATGAATATTAGCAGGGGATTCCAAACACATCTTTTAGCCTGCTAATAGTTCTGTTCACAGGAATTCTGTATTTAGAAGACTGCCACTGTCACCAAGACAAATAAATATCTTGAGTTTCCTGAAAAGACATCTCACACTTTCACTTCTATTAGATGCCTCTTTTCTAAAATTATTGCAGCTAAAAAGTCCAGTAGACAGTGTGATTTTAGGAAAGCTTTAAGGAAAAAAAAGAAAAAACCACAGAAAACAAAACCACCTCTTTGAGATAACATTTAAGATGCACTTGAAAATTCTTCTCCCCAAACACAAAGGAAATTTAAAGTTAAAGCTGAAAATCTGGCTGGAAACCATGTCCTTAAATCAACCTACCTCTCCTTAGCTTTGCAGGGAATCTCACACACTGTACTAATGCCATATGTGCCACAACACACAGGAATAATGGGGTGAATTGAGGACAGTGTCACACCATACCGAGTTCCTCTTAATTCAAAATTTCTTCCTTGCTTTTAAGAGGGTAGTTTACAACCCTGCCAAAATGGCACTTTTTTTTTTTTTTTTCTTAAATATACAGAGTGAAAAAAAATGCAGCATGAGAGCACACAACTTCTGGAGAGAAAACTGAGAGAGCTGCTGAAAGTGGGATGTGTACAAATATGTGTAAACTGCCTAAAGCCTGCAGAGAGGAAAGGGAGCAGTGAGAACCCAGCAAGGGACAACAGACCTGCACAGCTGAAAAAGGCCCAGATTTAACTCCCCAGACAACCCCAAAATCAAATCAGGATGTGAATTTGAACCTTCTCTGCCTCAAAATTGAGTGGTAGTCAGCATTTGGGGATAGATTTTAGCAGATATCAGCAGCAGAGTGGAAAGTACAGCCAGGCTGTGAAACACAGGGTATAGAACATTTTAATGACTCCACGCAGACTTCAGCAGTTTCAGTTTATGGGGCTTCGTGGGAAAAAAATAAATAAATGCTGTTGTTTGACTATTTCCATCCTCTTGGGTTTTGCACCCCTCTTGCATTTCCCCTGAGGTGTTTTTCAGGCAGAGATCAGAGCTGCTCTTCAAACACCCTGAGAGTTCAGGGCAGGTCAGGGCTGCGAGGTGGCCCTGGCAGGGCTGGGAATGAACTGCTCAGCTCAGTCCTGGTCCCAAGTGCAGAGCACACTCTGGGGCTCCAGCATCACTTCAACTCAGATTCCCCTTCCACACCAACTCAGAATTCTGCTCCAATTTACTTTTCGTACGGACAAGCTTCAGTCACAACTTTGCCAAGATTTGAAGAAATGTTTGATACAATAGTTTCATCCAGCTCCACTTTCAACTGCTGATCTGAAAACCTCTTGTCTCACTTTTTTTAACTCGTGTCATTTGATATTCAAGTTTCCTTCAAATTTCCTCTCGTCTGAAGGCAGAATCAAGCTCCCTCGTTTCCTGGGAATGCATAGGTTATGTGACAAGACATACAAACAGTTTTGATCATCAGGAAAATTTACTGCTCCACAATATTGCAGTTTTAATTAGCAGTAAAGTGAAATGAAAACTCTGCTGCCATGTGATTAGAACATGGCTTTACAGTCGTGGGAAGGGACTCTTGCCTGGTACTTCATATGATGGATAGGATTTCTACATTTATTTATGGCACTACAAGGGTATTGGGAATTTTTAGGAAAACTTCAAAGAATTGACAGGAATATATTCAGTTTCTCTGTCTGTCACATGAAGGGTAACTTAAGTTTTGTGGTAAAATGTGTTTTTTCTCTTACTGCTTAACTGAGCAGGACTTCCTGCTTCAACGAGTTTCTTCCCTAAGTTGTTCCTGTAAGGACACCCTTCATTTCATATTGTATTTATATTCCTTGTTTACCTGTAGCCAGAACAGGCTGGGGAAGTGGCTGAGGAGGGGCTGCGTGAGACCAGCTCGTATCACTGTGGTGCTCACTGAAGGTGCTGCCCATGGGAGGAAGGATGTGAGGCTGCTCATTCCACCCAAATCCATCTGGCAAGGGAGAGCAGGGGCCTCTGAGGAGCCCTGGGCATTTGCTGTCATAAAATGCTCTGCAGCTGTCTTTTCCCTGCTCTCAGCTCTGAAATACCTCAGTGGAACCTGGAGCAGGAGGGGCAGCACACCAGGTGGTGCTGCCTGGGACAGACCCGAGCACTGGTGGGGGTGCTGGAGATGCCATGAGCATCTCCACTTGCACAGAGCTTTGCAAATGTCCTGTGCCAAACCTGTGCTCTGTTCAGCCTCAGCTGCTGACCGCTACTGAGCTGGGCTGCTCTGTGCTGGAACCTCAGAACTGGAGCTCCATCCAGCTGACTGGGGCAGCAGCTCCAGGGAAATGATGCTGCCTCCTGTGCTGCCGTGCTCTGGAGCAGAAGCTGCTGGGAGGTGGCAGGAGCAGGTCACACACAGGGAAGAGAGGGACAAAGTGTCCCAGTCCCTGTGAGCTGCCACACCTGAGCTGGGGGAAGCACAAGTCCCCTGGTTGTGATGATAGGGAGGACACTCAAGGGACTCTGTGCCACAAACAAATGATCTCACTCCCAGCTCACTTTCTTCTTGCAGTGAACAAAAATCAGCAGAATGAAAGGCAGTCTGACTTGCAATCAATCTTCATTAAGAGTCAGATTCTTTCAGAGCAGCTCCATAAACAGTATTTTTGTGAATTAAAAATAACATCGTGTTAATTACAGTTCTGCATTACCTTTTTGTTATGGCATGTTAGGCATACTCCTACTGTACAGAATGCCAATAACTCTTCACAATTCCCCGGGATTACAGTTCCCTCCTCAGATAAAGGAACAATCCTTTGAGATGATGGCACATCAAATATGCCTTCATATTTCTGTCTCCTGTTTCCCAGCCTGTGCCATATTGTGCACAAGCTGAAGCAGCACAATACACCACATCTGCCATTCACAGGGCCACCTTTGAAACTGGCCCAAATTTTCTTCTTCACTGATCTATGGATCGTATCCTGTGTTATAGTTGTTCCTTTTCAAATCTAGTTAAAGCTGGAAAATCAGCTTTTTGGTGGCTGTTGTGTGCTAACAGCTCTGGGGGTGAAGCATCCAGTCCCAACACAAAGCTGTTTGTCCTGTGAGAGCAAATTCCCCTCCTGGGCTCTCCTGGTGTGTAGCCCCTGAATTCCAACAACCCCCAGTGCTGAGCTTCAGGCAGGACACAGAGCCCCAGGTGAGAAGCAGACACAGAAGCACAGGCAGAGAGGAACCCCAGGGCTTGTCTGTGCCTGCAGGCCAAATAATGAATTTATTTTGCATTTAACATGCCTGAATTAGGGACGGGATGGAAGCAGTGCCCAGCACGGGCTGCTGACCCTGCTGATGGACACTGCACTGGCTTCACCCAGAGCTGACAGTGTCTCGAGCTGTATTTTTTAAATCTAAAGACAAGAAGCAATATTCCTTCTGCTGCACATTTCCAGTGTCATCTCTGGAGCCAGGTTCTGAAAGCAGCACTTATGAACCGATGTTAACAGGACCCAGGTGATATGCTCAATGCTCAGGTCAGAGTGTGCTGTGCAGAGCCATATCCTGGTGTCAGGATGCAATTTCCCAAAGAAAGTTATGAAATCCATGCCTGCAAGCACTGTTTTGGGCATCTAACCACAGAAATTGCTCCTAACAACTGGAATGAGATAGGATCAAGACATTACATGTCAGCAGAAATATCCTCTCCTTCTCCCCCAGTCCTCGGCATATTCAGATTTCACAAAACTTGGGTAGGAATTTCCATGACTCATTCCCCAGTAATCCATCTTTCATTCCTTTATTTGTGACACGGCCACAAAAGACTGAAAATCAGGATTTTTTTCCTTTTGCTTAAGAGGTGAGTTCATCGTTTCAAGCCAAATGCATTTGTGTAGCTTCTGTTTAAACACTGGGTGCATCCCCAGCGCAGGGGCAGAGCACATCAGCACCAATCCTTCAGCCCAGAATTGCATTTGCTGCAAACCTTTGTGCACACGAAACCTGAAGTGCAGAGGGACCACAGAATAAGCATGAGTTGGAGTTACAGAGGCTTTCTGCAAATAAATATTCTTTAAACACCAGGCAGAGGCAGCCCCATGAGCCACTGGGGGAGAACAGCCAGGAGAGCCAAGCAAGGACTCGTATGGATGGGGAAGGTGTTGAAAACACCTGGATTGACACCACTGTTTTAGATAGAGAAACTGGAACTCGATGTAGAAAGAGCAAGGCTCACAGGAACAAATAAGCAAATTTCACAGAAGGAAAGCAAGAGGGGAAGAAAGAATAAAGGAAAAAAAGAAAATTCCCCTACAGGTTTAGGCGATAATGTCAACAAGCATCATTCTTACTGCTCTCTCACTATATGTCAAGTCCTCTATTGCTTCTAATCTGTTGTAAGCTATATTCTCTATAGACAGATATAACACCAGAGGAGAACATTAAGACCACCTATTCATATTTTTTTGACATTTGAAGTACAGTCAGACCTCGGTAGGACTTCAGCTTTGGCACAGAGTGAATCTGTGATCTTATCAAATATGCAATCCCACATAAAGCAACTGCTGAGCTGCACAAGAGTCACATAAATATTAAAGCGTTCAGAATGGTTAACTCATCAAACAAGCTGCCTGTCTGGACAGATGGACGGAAGGACTGAGGAATACATCATGCAAAATCTTGAATTTAGGCTGCATGAAGGAAGAGCTTTCAGAAATGAGACAAGCACATACAAAAAAAGCCCACATTTACTACATATGTGGTCATCGCTGGCTTTTAATCAGGAAAGGTTTAAACCAAATTTCCCTGGAGTGTGATTCCGAAGGAGAAGATGACAGAGCGGATGTGTTAGGGTGCTGATCAGGGAGCCAATATATTTCAGGGCTGGTATAAGCCTGCATTTATCCTACAGGGAAAAGCACAGGCAGAGAGAAGATGTGTTATTTTGTAAACAACATATGAAGGCTATCTGGTGATCAGAGATTGCAGTGTTTTCCATCCCTCTGCTCGTGTGGAGCAGGTGGAGCCATCTTTTACAAAAATTAAAAGGCTTCAAACAAGGCCCGTTGTTAACCAGCCCAGGGAGCTCGAGGAGGCAGCGATTGATGCGAGTTAAACGTTCTGGGTTGGTACTGGGACTTTCCAGCTGCATCTGAGGGAAGGAGCTCAGCATCTCACACACATCTGCTCATTTAACCTCCAACAGCAAACACATGAGCATTTTCCAGGGAGGAGATGAGAGGCACTGAGATGTCTGCACCTGCTTTTCAGAGGTGCTGAATTCCCTCTGCTCCCAGTCACAGAACACACGGAGATGGGGATCCCAGTGACAGGGAGACACGGACACTGGGCTCCCAGGAGCCCGGCTGGGGTGGGCTAAAGGCCCTTCTCCCACAGTCCAGGCTCAGGGCCGTTATTGGTGTCTCGCCATAAGTATCACCACGGTGTTGAGCCCCAGGTGGAGGTATGGCCCTTATTTTAAGGCTTTAAGAGAGAGTTAATGTCAAGCACTTTGTCCCCCAGACCCCCATACAGAGATTCCTGCCACATCTGCCCAGCTGTGCCCCTTGCAACCCCTCCTTTCGGAAGGAGATGGGGATGGCTGATGGGATGGATGAAGGGATGGATGAAGGGATGGCTGATGGGATGGATGAAGGGATGGATGAAGGGATGGCTGATGGGATGGATGAAGGGATGGATGAAGGGATGGATGAAGGGATGGCAGCCCCAGGCACAGGGCAGGGAGGCTGAGCAGAAGTGACAGCTCGGAGAAGCCTGGCAGTACCATCTAGTGGGTGCTGCCTCGCACAGGCAGCTGCTCCCAAGGAGGAAGGGAGAAAAGAGGACAGAGAGCAGAGAAATAAAACATTCTTTATCACTGCTCTTGACAGGTATTATATTGTACTATAGTGCCATTTGTTTAGTTACTGCTACAGCAAGTGCTGTGCAGAAATCTTATAAGCAGCCATATGGCACCTCTGAATGAAAGCCATTATGCTTTTATGAGTAACCCACACTGTCTCTGCTCGGGGAAAGAACCTCCGTTTGCACCAAATGTCATTTTCCTATTCTGAAAGGAAGAAAATATTTCTGACTTTCACTGAACTCCACAAACCTGAGCTGATTCTCCTCTCCTGACAGTGTTTACACAGAGCCTAAGCCCACTGGAGGTCTCAAATACCCACCAGGTATTTCACTACTGACATTTTGCTGTTTCCGTGCTCGTGCTTTTCAGCTGCGCCATGTTAAACAACCCTGTTTGCAGCTAATATTAGATTCTATAGTTACCAGTTCATTAACATTTTATAATTTACCATCCATTACACTCGACAGCAACTGTCCAGCCATTCTTAGCACTGGTTTAAAAAGGAGTTTTAAGAAGACCCTTAGGAACAGAAAGTTTATTCTCTGAACAGGGTAAAAATAACAAGTCATTAAAAATTCCTGGTACCTGGATGCAATATCTGGGCTGCACCTCTTAAATTAACTCCATGCTTTTGCTGTGCAGAGCAAAGTTTTTGTGGTGATTGGAAAAAAAAATATTTTCTTCTCCATCAGTTTGTGTTTCCAACTCTCCCATGTTGCATTAAAAGTGCGTTGTGTTCTGGGGATTCGGTTGTTAAACACTGAATAAGGCTCTGGAACTTGCTGGTCGAGGATTATGTGTTAAAGGAAGAGCAAAATTTCTGCACTGCATACAGGGAACTCAACTTCTGTAAAGCTGTGTGTGTCTGCATGCTGAATTTGCATGTCAAATGTTGGGATTGCAGACACAGTTGCAGAAAGTGTGCATGCAAATTAGGCACTTAAAAATGGACATATTTGTATATGATGGCTGCTAAACAGATCAGTCCCCTGTCCACTTCTATATATAAATTGTATTTGCCTTTTCTTAAAATATATTAAAAATATTTATCAAAATATTTATTTTAAAAGAAGAAAAGAAGAGAAGGCTTCATTAAAATAGAGCCTATGTAGAGACATGTTGTTAAAAGGAATCTAAATAATCTCACTTCCCTGCTCCAGATAATTAACACTCTTCAGCAAGAACTTTTCTCTAAATATCAGTCTTCTTTTAGAGAGATTTGCCATTTTCCTGCATTCATTATCTCACCAGAGCAAAGTGAAGCCATGCACCAGAAATACTGCAGGGATCATGCAGGATATAATTGCTCTAATGCTTTGCATATTTATGTTTGAGCCCTTTTTATGAAGTGTTACTTTAAAAAAAGAAGGATCAGTTCATCTTTAAAAGGGAGTGATTGATTGCTGCCAGTCAGGCATTCCTTCATTCTTGGCTTCTCTCTTAGTCTCTGTAATAAGTTTTTCAGGAACCCCAGCCCGCTATTAAAGAACAGCATTCATCATAAGCCAAGCAGAGAGGAGGCAGACTTTGATGGGCACAATACCATATTTCAATCTACAGTGTCCTTTTTGTTAAACTTGAGCTGCTGCCTCATTAGCGCTCGAGCAAAAATACACAAAGCCTTTTGTAAATATTAATCAGAAATGTACAAAACCCCTCTCCAGACTAAATTACTTATTATTGGGCTCTCTCCAGGTGATAATATCTAACTAAAAATTCTGTTTGCCTAAATTGTGGGAGAAAAGTACCTTTTTATGTACATTTTATGAAGCGCTCTTACAAGGATAAGTGTTTTAAGTAAATGCATTTCTTTAGTATTTTCCCCTTTTTTTGACATCCATCCTTCACAGAGCAGAAATATGCAGCCCTGCTGTATGTTGTAGGCTGCAGCATTCATCTGAGCAGTGTGAGGTTTAAATTCCTGATACCCAGGTTTATTTCTGGCACTCCTGATTAATATGAGAGTGCTTTTTCATGTTTTCCTGCTGAGCTTAAACTTAATAGATGTGAGGCTGGGACTTAAGACACACTGAATTAACAACACATGCTTTAGGCTGGTAAATGCAGCACTACAGAGGAGTCCAGATGGGTTCCAAAGCAGAATTTGGTCTTTTGCACTTCAGAAGGTCCCTGTCAGGACAATAAAGTTTCAGGATTTTGGTGCTGTTGTTGATTTTTGGTTGGGTTTTGTTTTTTTTTTTTTAATTAACTTTCAGCCTCTGAGCAAGGCGAGATGCATCGCTGCTGGGGAGACCCAAGCAAATGGAAGTTCTTTGCCCAAAGTTTGCACCAACAACAGTTTAAGCTTATGAAACCAATTTCCAGTCCTATAATTACTGGTACAAGGCCAAAACTGAAACTTTGGGAAGTTTAGGCTCAAATCCTGTCTCAGTCAAGCCTTTCCTTGAAGTTCGTGATAAAAAAAAAATTGTCAGTAAAAAGGGATTAGTCACAAAACTTCTGAAATCAAAGGTCACTGTCTCCAGGGGCTCTTTGTTAGAGTAAACAATAGAAATGCTCTCAAAACCGTTTTGAAGAAACAATTTTTATTGCTATCATCAGACCCAATTCTGCAGAGATTTCTTGGAGGAAAAGTAGTTCCTTAATGAAGCTCTTCCTACAGCAAAGTCAGGGCTCTTCAGGATCCGCCCCCATTACTGCAAATATATCAGAGCTAAAAGACTTTTGTGCTCTTTTTAGCAAAATCATTTCAGGTAGAACTCCCTAAAAGAAAGGCCTGAGCAAGCATTTGTGTGACATCACCAGCGGGACCATCTGCAAGTGAAATTAAAGCTGTACTGGAATTCACAGAGTTCAGTAATTCCTGCCTCTTTGGTTGTAAAGTTGAGGCGCCACAGGCGCTGGTTTTGTTGGTGTTTATACAACACCCAGCCCAGCACATCCCTCACCAGAACTGGAGCCCAGGAGTCCCAGTGGATCTTACAAACAAGATTATGGACATCTGCCACAAATGCTGCAATAATGACTCGTTATCTAACCCCAGCTCTGCTTGTGCACCTGAGAGACTTTGCAAGGATTTGTCTGGAAAGTTTGTGGCAACCACGCAGTGAAAATAAACACTTAACCACCTTGAAAGTTGTGGTCAGCTTTCTGAATGGAACTCTTAGTATTGGCTGATTGTTCATAGCAGTTATTTTGTACCTTTTACCCTCTCTGAGATCACCCTAAATTCTTGTCCAGCAATTACAGGCCCCACTCAAAGGCAGCAGTGAACCCACTGATAACACAGCCCTGCCTCCCCATCCATCCAGCCAGAATAAATGCCCAGCACCAGAGAGTTAACAAAACACAGCAGACTTATTTATTTTTCTTTTCCTCTCCTGATACTGTTTTCACAACCTGACATAACCTGGTAAAGTAATTCTAATTGTATTTTGGATTGATAACTGCATTTTTCTCAGAATACACAATGCTTCTGAGAACAGTTGTGGTTCTTTGGTACAGCACAAGTGTTTTGCCTCAAAGATCTAAAGACGTCAATGATAAAACTATCAGAAATTTTAAGTCCTAAAAGAAAACTGATGGCAAACATTTGGGTCCCATTTTTGCATCATGTAACCATGGATTAACAAGGATGATTCAGTAGAAAGCAATTAAGGGCACTGAGGAAGTCAGATGTGCCTGGGGAGGAGGAGTCTGCTCTAACAGTGCCCCAGAGAAACAACCGCACCAGAACAAGGGAAGAGCTGGCCTGAGCCCCAGCTCTGAGTGGAGCTGGAAGAAATGTCTCTGCAGGTTCAAAACAAGCCATCTTTCTTCTTTTTAATCCCATTTCTGTATTTCTGCACTTGCCCACAGCCTGGAGCAGAAGCAGAGGGCTGGCACGGGAAGGCTGGTGCTCTCCAGAGTAAGATCCCATGGCAGCTCCTAAGCCAGGGGCCTGGGAGGCAGCCGGAGGTACCAGTGCTCGAGCTGCTCAGCCAGCCCTTGGGGAAGTGCTCACCCCAGCCACAGAGCCTTCCAAACTTGCTTTTATACAAAACCTTCCATTTCCTACCTGACAGATAAACCAGACTTCTGCTCTGAGTTCATATCTGTCTTCTAAGCAAGAGGTCCTCATTTAGAAAGGACTGAACACTTGTTTTCAGGAAGACTTACTCCCCTCCGTAAAGAATACCCTGCATTAGGTCTTTCCTTAGAGCCAAATGCTGAGAAATAAATTAAGAGAGCATGCAATCAGTTCAAAATGACTGTAATTAGGCAATCAAATAGCCATAGGAAGCAGAAATCATCAATGTCTTTAGCTAGTTCATTTTGTCTGTGGATTTGTTTGTAAGTTGTTTTGGTTTGTTTTTTTTTTTTTTTAATAAAAAGATTATAGACTGAAATTTAAAAAGGAATTATATCAATTCACCAGAATCCTTCTCATACACATCTTAGAGCAGTGCCTTTTAACCCCTGGAATTATCTGAAGTCTCCATGCCCATATCTGTGCTAACTCTGCTGGGCCAAGAGGCCCAGGGGACAAAAACCTTTGTGTAGGGTTTGCAAAGCATCAGTGCAAAACACGGAGAGTCACTCCCCACAGCCACATAACAGGAGGGGTAAAAGTATTTGTCAAGTTTTAACTTAGAGTGTAGGAAAATCTCAGTGTACAATGAAATAAAACTCATCAAAAACACAACCAAACCATATCCTTCCTGTCATAAAAAGAAGGCAAACAATATGCCCTTCTCCACGTTCCTGCATACCTTTGGAACTGCAGGCTTCCTGCTCAGGAGCTGCCCTGCCAAGAATCATGTATCCTGTGATGACATTTCTCAATAAATAAAGTGACTTCATTATTGAAAAGCTTAACTGTAGTCGTGTGTGCAGTTTTTAATGCAGTACCAGCCCTGAAGTGCTGATGAGAGAAAATCCAGATGCAGGAGACATTCAAGTTGGAGCCAGGACATTTTAAGGGCTGCAAAGTTTCATTAGCTGAGCTGTGGATCGATGGGTAGATTAAAACACTATATTTGTTCATGGTGGACCCGGCTCCTCCACTGGTGTAAATCAGCACAGGAGAATGTAAATCCCTGTTTTAGCTGAGGATCAGGCTCCTGATTTAGTGGGCCTTGTTATTCTCAGCACATGTAACAAAATGAGGGGGGATTGGGGATATTCACAGGTAGATCACCATCATTTCACCTCTGGGACTGGAGCTGCTTGTGGGGACTTCTGGGATAAGGCTTGGATGGGTTCCAAGTTCATTATTGTAGCCTGATTTGTGGTTAAAACATGTTAAGCCTAAATATTAAGCAAATACATCAGAGGAGGATTTACAGCTGTCCAAGGACACAGTAAACTGTAACACAAGCTCCTAGACTGTATTAAATTTGTATCCCCACAGTTTCTTCTGCAAGGGAATAGAAGAAGCAAATCAGGTTGTTCCTGGGACACATTAAGGATAGGATTGCTATAAATTCCCTCAAACTCAATTGTCTGTGCCCAGACTGGAGCCATCAGCTTCTATTTGAAGCTTTGGTATTCTGAAACTTTTTTTTTTTTTTCCCCTGGAAAATCTCAAACAAAGCATATTCTTTTGACTTCCCAGCAACAGAGAGGACAAAGAGATATTTTACAGTGGGTTCGAAGGGCGTTAAAGGACCTCCCAGGCGTGCTCAGCGTTGTTACAGCAGCTCCTGGGCCGCGGGTGCGCTGGACCCGCTGGAGCGGATGAATCACGGCTCGGCTCTGGCCCCAGCGGAGCGGCACACACGGAGCTGTGTGGGAAGTCAGCTGTCAGGCTGATGCAACAAGTCAGAGTTTACCAATCTGTTCTCACAAAACCGCAACTGGCAAAGTGCTTCACATTACGTCAAAGAGCTGCAAACAAGGCAGGAAGAGGCACAAACCTCTGCTTCCCCCCGACGCGGCTCTGCAGCATCTCCCGGCCCACGGCCGGGGCTGGGGATGCGGCACCTGAGCTCCGGGGGAGGACCCAGCGTCCCAAGCAGTTCGGGCTGAGGACACCCTTGGGAAAAGCTCCAGGCCAGGACTGGCCCTTCAGCCTTGTGTTCCAGGCACCTCACTTGGGGTGGCGTTTCCCACAGCTGGCACCCAGTCTGGAAACTGCTCCTGGAAGGAGGAACTTCTGTCCCTGTCAGAGGAAAGGCTCCATACTCGCAGGAGTTGGGCTCCCTGATCCTTGTGGATCCCTTCCTACTCAGCACATCCTGGGATTCTGTGGAAATTGGAGTGGGTGGAACAGGAACATTGAGTTTCTGGTAGCACATCCCCCGGGGCAGGGGAGATGGGAGCCTGTTCACTCTGACAGAGGACACTGATGTTTCTAGAGAAAAGAAAAGTGTAATGAGAAGGAAGAGGTGAAGAGAAAATAAAATAGATGGGGAAAAGAGAGCAGAAAAGGGATGAAAAACAAGTTCAGCTGGTGGCTATGAGAACTGGAAGGGGAGGAGGTAATGCAGGGGTGAGAAGGAGATCCTCTTCCCCACCAAGGGAATCAGACTTTGCTAAATTCTTATCATTAGGAAAACAAAAATGTGCTTGATTTGTGGAAAAATTTCCACCTTGCAGAATAAACAATGTCTCCTTTCTAACCCTGACTTTGTCCATGTTTAGAGAGTTCCTAAAATTCAGCAACAACTCCTCTCTGTGCCTGGAGGTGTTCACTTCTCATCTCCTGCAGATGCCCCAAACAATTGGCCAGGTACTTAGGGTTTGTAGTGGGGGGGCTTTTCCGTAAAAGCCACTTGGCACACAGAATAATGCAAAATTAATTGGACCTGAGGGATGCAGAAGGGAAAAATCCTGCTCCTGGTGTCTGCTCTCAGAACTTTACAGGGACCTTTTCTGAAACCACAAAGTAAATTTTAGGAACAGTCCTGGGAGCCGGGTCATCAAGCCATAATTCATCCTCATCAGTAAATTGTCACAACTAGGTGACAAAGGCATCTTCCTATTTTAGTGTTCTCTCTCCCTCTTCTGCTGCATCAATTCATATAAATATTTCCTTCCTGCCTGCACAGCTTCAGCAGGGAGCAGGTCCCTTCTCCCAGGCCTCCGTGGGGCTGGAAACCTGGCGGTCAGAGTGCCCTGGCCACCAGGAGAAGCCCTGGCTTTGTAACCCCACAACTCTGATATCCTGGACCCTGGCAGGGGAGGCAAGGCTTTGATAACCTTTTCCCACGGCTGCCAAGCTTCAAAGGCAAGGCCATCCTGCTGGATTTGTGCCAAGCCCAGTCCTGGCAGGGGATATCCCACACCCTGGGAACAGCACCAGGTGAAGACCCACAGGCCAGTATGTGAACCCGTGCTCATGGAGATAGCTGGGGCAGGAATATTCAATTCTGTCAAGCAAAAAACATTCACTAAAAGTTTTGAAATAGAAATTTCAGCAAAGACATTTTCAGATCATAAACTGAGTAACCAAATGAATGCAGGCACTTCCCAGGATAATGCTGTATCTTGGCAGCATCTCACTGGTCTCAACTTTGCATTTAAGTATCAAAATGCTGCTTAAATCCTTTAAGTACCTAAATCCTGTGCTGGATTTAATCTTGAAGGGTTCATTTTTTATTTTAGACATGACTCTGAGTTGTGAGAAAAGACGTCTCTAACACGCTGGAATCTCAGATAGGACTCTGGTAGTAGGAAAAGAGGGAGGTTTTGGGATGAGGCAACATGCTGTGGGAAATGCAGAGCAGAGCTGTAATACTCAGGGCAGAGACACTTTAATTCTTATCTCTGTCCTGATACACTGTATTTATGCTCTGTGAAACTTCAAGCAAGTTTCTCAATCCCCCGTCTGTAAAATAGGTGCCATCCTCAATTTTTTTTAGTCTTTCTAGACCGTGCACTCCTTTATGACTGGGACTGCCTGGGTTCTTAGCTGTGCCTACTTCAGTGGGTGTCTGATTTAACAGAGGGCAATGCCACCACAGCAAAAGGGAAGGGAAGAAAATAATCAAAACAGCCAAATCTCCCACCCTGGAGAGTCTCCAGTGGAAAGCAGAGGAAGCACATCTGACCTGTCCCCCTTCTTGCTCTGTTTTACTGGTCCATATCCAGAGATTTCCAGCAGGGAGCCATCACTGAGTTATGGAAAACAAAGATGCAAAGCACCATAGATCTCCTCTACTCCAGAAGTCTGGAGAAGCCATGGGTACTGGATTTCTGGTTTTTGAAGGAATTTTGACACCTGTTTTCCTGACATGCTCCATACAAACATTCAAGCAGGGCAGTGAGCATGGGAGCTGGCAAAGCTGGAGTGACAGTGGCATCGAGATGGATGGGTCCAGCCAGGGGAATATGGCAAAGATTGTCACAGGGACTCCAGATGTGGGATGGAGGACTTGGAAAACATCTGCTTGTTTCACTTTTTGGTGATTTCTTTCATAAAGGCCAACTGGAATTGCACACCTCACAGAGGAAGTGAGGGTGGGAAATGGGAAGAACAACTTTTACCTTGTCAGTAAGAGGGGACGCAAGGAAGGCAGCTCAGTGCCATGGGCTGCACTTGTCATTAACCTTAAATGAAGCCCAGAAAATAACCCAAATTTCCCATTTACTTTCAAGTGGTCTGAGTCAGACACTTGGCTTTCTGGCACAGAATGAAGGGAATAATGAAGGGAAAACTTTTAGTGATTTCAGTGGAGATGGAAGACTGCTAAGTGTGTCACAACAAAAATCAGTGGAACCAAGTGAAAACTCATTTTGTCCAGCATTATGTCTGCACCTTGTGCTGGCTTTAGTGAACCAACTCTCTCCACTTAGCAGGATATTAGCAATATCCTAAATGGAAATTACCTCCAGTAAAACCAGCATTTACTGTAGCTCCATGTCCAGATCCCAGCAGCCAACACAAGGGTTTCTTTCCCTTCTCCATGCTCACACAATCCCTCCCAAACTCCCTGAGCCCATCTAACTGATTTCCAGGAGAAATTGCCACCCAAAAGAAGCCAACACCAGGCCTTGTGGAGCTCTTGTGCTACTCTGGATTCACTTACACACCTAACACCAACCACATGCAGGCAGGCATGTGGGATTCCTCGAGTTTGTGCTTCTCCTACCCTGAAACCACCAGGTATTTTATCTTCAGCAGTGGCTGGAGTGGCTCCTAAAACAATGACCCATCTGCCCACTGCCGCTTCTTGCCTTCTCCTCTCTCTGCTCTTGCTCTGCTGCATTATTTAAACTGCAGCCAGGCTGCTGTGCCCACACAGAGCGCCTCTGACTCCAGTGAGGAATCTGCTCCTGCTCAGGGCTGGTGACAATCTGTAACCTCCCGGTGACAGAGGCTGCATCTTGTTCTGTATTTATACTGTGCCTTGCACCAGGAGGTCTCAATCCCCACTGGATGTTGCTCTGTGCCAGGAATAACTCCAATAGGAAGGAAATCGCAGTGCAGTGATGGGACAGAGGAACTGCTGGGGATGTTTTTAGCCAGGGTGTAGTATAGAAAAAAGAACAGGGTGATGGAAAAGCAGCTGTTGCAATAGATGACCCACCTCCTCCTAGGGAATGTTACTCACTTTTCTGTAATCCTGACACAAAGCTCTTGGGCTGTGTTTTGGTTTTATGGCTGTACCTGGGGGACAAGCAGGCTGGTGACACAAACAGCTTCAGGTTCTATCAACCTGGGAGATCATCAGCAATTAGTGAGGAACCTCAGAGCTGCTCTGTGCTTATAATGAGTGGCTTTCTGGAAGAAACCAGCACCACAGAAAATTGCAATATTTCCTTTTTAATTTTGGCATGCGAGTTTGCAGCTCTATTTTGTGATATTTTTTGCCTGTACTCTCTTTCCTGCATGGGCATGGGCTCTAATTCCCTGAACAACCACCACGAAACCCACACACACATCAGATGGATCAGTGTTTGCCAATCAATTGCAGCACTTGGTGCAATATCACTGCTTAGATGGAATATTTCTCCTTCAAATTTCCAGTCAAATTCTACAAAACAGAATAAATTTTGCCCTTGATTTCTTTCGTCCTATTCCACAGAGGTCAACTGAGGATACAATTTCTTAACATCCTTAATTTCACTCTGCTACTTGAGGTCTCCTGGAGTTGCTTTGTAATACAAACCTAAAATTTTATTAGCTTGATAGAGTCAACCTCAAGTAAGCTTTGAATCCGGAGAGTTGACTAACACTGCTTTCAAAACCTGAATTTTAATTTTAAAAGCTTTTTGTGTTCCTGATTTTGGATGAGTGAACGGTAAATTGAAGAAGATCACGCAGCAGCTCTCCTGTAACAGAGGTCTGAAAACACACCGGGGATATGGAGGGAGCAAGTGACATTTGAAAAAAATAGATGTCACTTCAATTGAAGGTTTATTTGAGCCCATCAGCAAGTCTTCCTTTATTTGTTAAAACAGCACAAACGGAGCCCAGTGCAGCCTGAAAAGCAGATTCCAGTCTATTCTGCAAGTAAAAAACCAAAATAACAACAAAACCACATCGGAGCAGCTTTTCTCCCATGGTCATTGTTCCAAGCAATAAGACTAGCACTCAGATGTCTAACCACATGGCTGTTCTCCTAATTAGCTGGGATCACAAAATTGTGTCTGAAAAAGCAGAAACCATATTTTAAAAATAGGCCTCTGAGGCCAGATTTTCAGAGCTTCAGCTTCCAATCCAACACCTACGTGAAAAAAGCAGATTTTCAGCAGAAACTCCCAAACTCCTCCTGTTCCCAGGAGATGGAACCCCAGTAAAGCACATCTGAAAAACTTCCCACTTCATTTTGTTCCCTCAGTGCTGAAATCCCCTCACCCCTGAGGTTCCAATGTGGGAAATGCTCTATGGGCACTTGTTTTTTAAAAACCTGACCCTGTTTAAGACACAAAAATGCCCCTTTGTGAGACACAGGGGCTGGAAGGTTTGTGCTTCTCCATGAATTTGTGGGGCTTTGTGCTTTATCTTTGCAATCCATAAAACTGGAACAATGCATTGTCTGAAACACACTTTCTTCAAAAATGCAGTCCAGATGAAAGCTGAAATTTGTATACATTTATCCAAACACACAGACAATGTCTGTGTGTTCGTCTACACATCTCCATGCAGGCAGAGCGAGCTTGCCAAAATCTCCACACAGAAGCACACATGTCCCACGGCAGCTAAAGTTGATGGAGGCACAATTCAGCCTTTGGACCAGCAATTTCAACTGCAAAACTCATTTCATGCAGGAAAGCAAAAACAAACAAACAAACAAAACCCCTTCTCATCATGGAACTTTTAAAAAATATTTCCCTCGAGCAAAATGGCTGTTTCCCCTCCCACATAAACTGGCAGCCAAGTCAGGAACAGCGCTGAAGACTTCCCATGCTTGCAGAATCAGATATAAAATTTGCAGGAAGGCTGGCACTTATTTTCTCACAACAGTTTGTTCTTCACATATTTCACAACTTTTAAGTTCCTTAATGTAAATTGGAGTCATACATTTTGTCTCCATGTGTTTTATTGACTCTGATCTCCATATTAACACCGGGAAAGAGCTGGGGTGCTAAATTCAGCAAGCTGGCCGCAGTTCTGCCCAGGTAGTTCCCCCCTTTTTCCCAGAATACCCCCAGGTTCTCGTGGGTGACTGGAGTAACGGGGGCAGCTCCCATGAAAAACCAGAGCTGATGCAGCAGCCAGGGGATGGTTGGGACTAGAGGAGACCTAAAGGTATCTTCTGACTTCAGGCAGCTGCAGGTCCTGTCCCTATTGAAGTGCTTCATTCTTCCTGCAGTCACTGCCCAAATCCCTCTGGGAGGCTGCAGGTCCCTGCCCAAGAGGTGCCTCCTCCCAGCAGGACTCCCCTCTGTCCCACTGCCTTCCTGTAGGAATGTGAGAAACCAGACTTAAATGGACCAGACATCGCCTGTTCTTTGGATAAAGCTGAGCTCAGTTGGCCTCTCCTCCTTCCCTCCACTCCCCATCCCAAAAGCTCTTCAAACACATCTTCATGGCATTTATCCCCAGAGGTTCAAAGGAGCACAGGATGGACATCCCCTGGTTCACTGCGTGGAAAGGGTGTTCATCTGACCCAGGGGCCACTGGTCACGTGGAAAAGTGCATTAGGCTGCAATTAGATCCTGCTGCATTGCTCAAGAGATGCTTTTCAGTGTGAACAAAAGGCTGGCCCTGCATGAGGTGCTGAAAGCCCTGGAAAAGCCAGGAGTTCGAAGAAGCCCATCTGTGTCCTACTCCCCTGACCACAATGCCTCCTTATAGCTGTAGCAGTTTGAGGGCAATTGGTCCTTGGGATTTTGGGGACGGCCTTTTGGATTTAGAAAGAATTAAAAGAATATCTGAAATGATTTCCCTAATCAAGTTTCTGTTCCCTTCATGTTCAAATACTGCTTGAAGTAATTGAATTTCCCATCATGCTAACAATTTCTGTCAATATTTCCCCCACTAACCAACATCAGGTGGATGTGTCTTTTTTCCATCGCAAATTTCATTACTTGGTCCAGAGATCAGGGTCTGTTTCTTTTTTCAGAAGGTTGTCTGTGGTTCAGTTTGATCAAGAACAATATTGATTGTGACATCCTCACATATTCCAAAAAGGGCTGTAAACCCACATAACACTTTAACTGCCAAAAATGCTTTTTCAATTTTTCTTTCTTAAACAAACTCACTTGGACCAAAACATCACATTTCATTTTTCTCTCCCTCCTATGTAAGCTCTTGCTCGGAGTTACATTCTCTGTGTCTGAGTAATGGATGTGAATCAAGATTCCCAATTTGGATTCTAGTCCTACAACACGAACTGGGATGTTTCTGTTGGGGCTAACAGGGCACATGTGGGTCTGCAGTGCTCCAGACCCTTCCTCAGGTTTTAGATTCCTTGGGTTTAAACAATTCCTGACCAAAACTGGCAAATTGCTTGTGCACATGACCTTTACAGGAATAATCTGCCCAGACCAACATCTACCAGTATATTTGGGCACATTTAGGGCACGTTATTGCACCTCCTTTGACTGCAGTTGAATTTCACTATCAGCAGTTTAGACGATTCTAAAAGAAAATTTAAATCTAAGATCTGCCAGTGCATTTGTGAAAATGTGAACATATTTTTCTGAATTAATTATGAGACAGTGAACAAATTATGGAAGACATTTCAGAAAAGCCAAAATTCCATAGTGTGCAATGCACACCTGTAATTTACTGGATTCATCAGGCAGCCAGGTCAGCAATTTGCCTTTTTCAGTGGAATCTCAGCACAATACGAGATTTTTCCATTAATAATTCTTTATCCTCTACCTGATGGCAAGGTAAAGGTGTTTTTATTTACATTTAGTAGCTGGACATATTTGTATGTCTGGAGTCTTACTTCAAGGAGCAAATTTGGTATTTTAATATTATCGTGCTTTAAAGCATAAGGATGTACACTGGGTTATCAAACATATCCCTGAGGGATACTGGAAGGTAGCAAGCAGAAGAGGAGCATTCCTGAATTTTAGTAGGATTCATTAAAAGAATGCTAAACTCTGCAGATTTTATCTACGTCTATTCTCAGTGTGAGTAAAATCTTTGTTCATTGTTTCCGTGCCACACTAAGGGATGGGAATTGTCTGTTGGATGTCCTTGAAGGCAGCTGGTTCCTGTAAACACCAGCAACAAATAACAGATACTCACAATAATTTTTTTAATCATTAAATTTCTCTCTGCAATTACAGCAATATAATCTCCATGCAAAATGTGCCTGATTTTGGTCTCAGTTAAATTTCAGGCTGCTTTGCTGAAATATTTTCCAGCTATTTTCCTTAACTCAACAGGAGGAAGAATAAAACAAGCTCAGGCCCAGTTTGAAGCCAGCCTTGTGTCTGCAAAATTGACTCCCCCAAAATGAGCAGTTGCACAGTTCTGCACAAAACTGGGTCAATCTTCTTCATTTAGAATTATATTCTTTTGGATTTTTCATTAATTTTTTTATCCAAAGCCCAGGCCTATGGAAATAATAGCAAAGAAAAACGTTGCATTCAGTTCTGCAAAGGAAAGATGAGAAATTTCACATTTGGGCTGACTTTAGTCATTAAACCATTAGTTAATTTCTTGTCTGATTATTTAAAGGTATTTCCACTGTTATGGCTTGAACAATTTAGTATTTCCACACTCCTAAACGATCTCCTCAAACTTTCAGATATGGTCTCAGAGAGTTTATCCTACTGATAAATAACATGAGTAAGTTGTATCACAGACTAACTGAAAAATACAAGAAAAAGAAAATATTTAGGGGAAAAGCAGGTCGGTGAAATACAAAGACAGTTCCCTCAGGAGACTTAAAAAGAAAAAACGAGAAACATAATTTAGAAATTGAAAAATAACTGGCAAAAAAAAAAGCTTCTGAAAAAATCTGAAGTTGAGGATAAAAGCTGACTGAACCTACACCATTCCTTACACAAAAGTCAGCATTTTACAGGTAGAAGAGATTGAACATGATAGAGAAATAACCAATCAATCCAATGACAATTTGTCACCTTCATTAAAGTTTCTGCCAGTCCCAGTCACCGTGAGCTCACATCCTCCCCACAGAACCAAAGGAAATGCCTACACAGAGTAATTCAGAGAGCAGAGGAAGTGCAGCCCCTTCTCAGGGCTTTTTCTCTGCTGTCAGCTCCCTTCACTCCCTGTACCTGTGTGCCAGGGATGCCCCATGCAGCCACTGACCCTGCACAATTCCAAATGTGCTCAGCTACTTTTGGGAGCACGGCAACATTGCATTTGTGTCAGACATTGTGTTCAAATCCTGGATATTAATCTTGAAAACCAGTGAGAGTCTCTTTGTTGTGATTCCAACAGGCTTTGCACCAGATCTAAAACAAACCAGAAATGCTCTTAGTTTTCCTTTTTATCCTAAAAGTCATGGGCCTCTTTGAATCCCAGGACTTTTTATAAGCTTTTCAAAGTAGCCAGAAGGGTTTAAAATTGTAGAGATGAGCAGAAAGGTTTAATTTCACATCTACACGAGACACAAAAACTACCAGAGGTACAATCTACAGATGAAATACAAAATAAACCCATTTTTCTATGATCGAAAGAGCTGCTTATTTCCATCATATCTCAATATTTTATTCCCCGAGTTGCTGGAAACTGTCAGGCAGATGGATGAATGCTTATGAAATCAGACCTCAGGACACAGTGTATTCTACTACAGATTGGCTTCTGTGAGAACAACCCTGCGAGTGGCTGATGCCATCAGTGGCACCAGCCTCCCACAGATCCCCTGTTCCAGGAGGGATTGGTGAGCTGAGCCTTTTTCTCACAGCTCAGCCTTGATGTCCTGTTTGGGGATCATTCCCTGCATCACTTGGAGGGAGCAGCACCACCCTGGGTACACGAGGGCACCACAGGCTCTTTCCTCAGGACACCCCCGAGCTGTGAGCAACTCCAGATGCCACACTGGGAACAAACCCTGCCTTTACAGCTCCACTTCTTTCAAGTGATATTTCCCTCATCCTCGTTTTGTAGCTCACAAAGACAAGGACAGAATTTTGATGAGGAGAACGAGCTCTCGCAAACTTTATTTGTAATTTTGACACCAAAAAAAAAAAAATCTCAAGGAATTATGTGCTATCTCTTAAAACTTGAAATTAGCAGCAAATGGAGATCTCTTAAAGTCCCTAAAGTTGAGAAGACATCCTTTGTGCCATGGAGTACATGCTCAGTGCAATCAGCACGTTCTACACAGGTAATTACTTTTACTACTAATGGTGCCTCCCACTCAGATAAGATGTTCCAACACTACTTAATCACAAAGCTTCATTATTGCTCCACCACCTACTGGGTAAAACAATTCACATGCACTATTCAGCAACTCTCACAAATGAGAAAAATTTATGAATATGTGAGCAAAACAGCACAGAGTCTACAGAGGAGGCACCACCCTGAATAATTGTAAAAGACCGTAGAAAGTTTGGAACATCTGCAGCTCTTCTTTCCCTTTTCCCAAAATACTGGAGAAGAAGAAAAAGAAAATTTGCAAAACCAAGAGAAAACCACCCCTTATGGTGAATTGAGACCCTGAAAGTGTTTTTGGGTTCTTCTGCTGAAGCTTCTGAAATTTCATTGAGCCAGAACACAATGTGTAAAAATAGCTGCGTTCATTGCAGTTTCATGTTTTATTTTTGGTATTATTTTTCATTCTTTTGTGCTAACAGCATGTTAC
This sequence comes from Coloeus monedula, assembly GCF_965178545.1. Lineage (NCBI taxonomy): Eukaryota > Metazoa > Chordata > Aves > Passeriformes > Corvidae > Coloeus > Coloeus monedula. Next base: position 14,805,932 of record NC_138797.1, read on the forward strand.
AAATTGTTTTACTACTCAATGCATCAAGAACTGACACAGAAAACAAGAACTAGGAAATAAAACCTCCCTCTTTGTAAGGTTTATAGCCTCTTCTGCATGGGTTCAAATGAAGAGCAGTGGTTTAGCTGAGGGATGTTGTGCAGAGTGTCCTGCACAGGGGATGGATTTTCAGGAGTTCTCACCATAACAAGGCCAACATAAATCACTTTGGAAATTACCTCAAAAAGACACAGAGTGTCTTTATTTTCTGTGGATGTAAAAGTCAAGAAGGTGGTGGCGTGCATTGAGAAAATTTTAGGCCACTGAAGTCTGAATGCAGCCCTGGAGACAGAGTGGAAGACTGGGAGCCCTTGACTTGTGCCTCAGGAAACAACTTCCAACAATTCCTACATGTCTCAAGTGCTCCACCTGAGTTACACCTGTGTTACACCAAACACTGGACAGGCAGGAATTCACAAAGGCTGAAGCCATGCCTACCATCTGTCCTCCTATTTTTCCAAAACTATGGCAAAGCTGAAAGAACCCAGATAATTCCCAGTTCCCAGATCACCCCCTCAACTGTCAAAGAGGAAGTTGTGGCAAGAAAGGGATTTTCTCACAGCACCCAAGAACAATCTCATTGAGGGATGGGAATTCTCAGTCATCAATAGAAGTCCAGTCCTTTTGCAGCAAATTCACGTGCTCCCATAACGCCTGAGCTTGCTGAAATCTGGAAGTCTGCACTTCCAGGAAGGCCAGTAAAACACACAGCTGCATCTTCATTCCTGAGGATTATTAAGTAACTATAAGGAAAAGGCTTATTTTGTGAGGTAGTGAACTGCCCATGGGAAAAGCCATCACATTTACATTGTTTACATTGCTGGGAGTCCCAATAAAACAGTGGGAAGACATCTAACAGGGACAATGGGATTTCACAAGCATTTTGCCTTTTTGTTCCCCTAAAGTAGCCTATGTTCCTTGGGGATGGAAGAATAACTGAAAAACAGAGCAGAATTTGAATTTATTTTGGTGAAAGATTAACATGTTACATCAGTGTCACGGTTCTGGGCTACCTGGTTGGGTGAATCCAAGTGCTTGGATGGCCAGCAGTGCTGGAATGCTCCCAGCTCCCATCCCAACTGACCACTACTGCAAACATTTCTTGCAGCTCTCTGTGTGGCCCTGTTGCACTAAGAAATGTATAAACATTTTTATTGACTCAGCCAGGAAGAACAATCTGGCTCCGAGAGCAGCACTGAAGCAGGATTAACCAGCCTCCTCCAAAAACCCTGATTTATGTTCACCATTGAAATCTTTTATTTTGGTTATTAGCAGATGGATGGAGTTCTAATTTATTCACTTTATAGCACATCAGAATAACACAAGTTGCAGAGACAGCACCTGTTCAACAGTTCATGGTTAATGAAGGAGGATGGATGGAAGTGTGTACACACATTCAGGATGATTCCTAAAAGCATGCAGGAATCCAGGGCACTGTTCCTGATGGGACAGGAGTCTCTCACATGGCTACTGGGCTGCCTCGCCCCACGTTCTGTAAGCAGGAATGGAAGGGCTCAGTGCATGTGAACACTGAATGCAAAAGTGGGAATATATAGAACATTCACCTTGAGGAGTTACAAGTAAATTAATAAAGGTGGTGTAGATTAAGGAGAGGATTAAATAGAGTATATTTTCCATAAATATTGGTAGCAGTTAATGGTCAAACGAGTAAAGCAGTAAATTTTAGGGTCTTTCACCTTTCTTCTTTCAAATAAGAAACTAAAAAAGTAGATGTTATTAACATTTGAGACAACTAAACAATGAGATCCCTTTCTAGTCAAGACATTGCTGTGAATTCACCTTTTGAGAAGCTGCAGCCTCACAGGTCTCATGTTCAGAGCTGACTGTGAGCTTGTGCCAAGAGATGGGAACTTACTGGTTAGGAAATGAGGGGAATTTTTAAGCATATGCATGTGGAGAGGAAAATAATTTAAGAAGTCAAATATCCATGTGCCTTTTCTGAAAAATAAACGTATGCATTTGCTTTTTGCTAATCAAATGGAAAATTGTTTTGTTTTAATGGTTTTGAAACTTCCCATCCCTCGAGCAAACAGTACCCATTACTTTAAACACCTCAGTGTCTAGTAATTGTTCACAAATGTGTCAGGCTACCAGTAATTTAAGTCCTGTCAGGAATAAATCTCAGACACTCACTTCTTCCAGTCAGTGACTTGAAAAAACCCGCCCACATGTCAATTAGAGGGAGCTCCGCGCGGTGGCTTTGTTCGAGGCTGTGTAAACAGAAAGAGCTTCCTCCTCGCTAACAACTGTTTTCTAAACCCTATATAAATGTTTATGTGAACTATCCTACAACAGCATCTAAGGCAATAAAAAGCAGGCACGTAAAAAACAATCTGTGTTGTGCTTGTTGGCAATAAATGTACAGCCAGTGGAGGCTGTAGATCCAGTTGTGAATTATTTTCTCGCAGAGGTCTGACCTCAAAACATTTAAATGTTAGACTGTAAATCAAAATGATATACTTGTGCTATCTACAGATTATTCCCCAGTTTCTGAGTTCTGCTAAATACGTGGGTCTGAAAACACTTGCACATTAATATGTAAATAAGCACTCAGGTAGAGGTATATTCCAGGGAGATATAGGGGAAAGTCAAACAATCAAAATATATGAGTGGGCATATTTTCTCCCCTATGTTATTGTTCTCTGCAAGCCACTGGGGAGTAGCCACAACCTGATGTATGACTGATGCAGCATAAGGAACAGAAAAAATCACTGGAGAACAGCTACAGGGAGAATTTTAAAAGACCAAACAAGGTAAAACCTGGAAAGCTTAAGGTCATGAAGTGACATGTTCACCTGACTGACACACTCAGAGTCACCAACTCTGAAATAGGGCACTCAAAGCCCTCATTCAGCTGTTCTGGAAGAGTCTGTATTCCTCAGATGTCTAAGTTTCTACCAATAAATTGTGCTAAATACCAGGACTTCTGCTGCCCTGCCTTTCTATCACGGTTTTGGTCCATAGTGTGACGAGATGCACAAGGTGAGTGTTCAATGTCCTTCTGAGTAAAGGTGTCCACGTGGCCTCATTCCACAGTGGTGTTTGGAGAGCACTTTATGGATTCAGGGCTGCAACCACCTCTGCCTTTGGCAGCAGCTCCCCACTTACTGTGCTGTATTTGCCTTCAGTGCAGGAGACTCCAGCTCAGACCCCTCCATGGTCTGATTCAGAGTGGGGATTTGGGGAATTTTAACTCTCACAGCAAAGCCCCCAGATGCTGCACTCCCTCCCTGCCAAGGTGAGTATCCTCCAGCCTTTCCCACTGAAACTGTTCCACTTTGTCTCCACATTTGAATATTCGTTAGGAGAGAAACTGGAAGGGGACGCTCCCACATTGTGGAGCAGCAGCCCAGCCAGCAGCTTTAATCTGTCTGTGTATCTGCTCTCACCCCCTCTTTAATATCTCTCTATGCAAAGCAGAACGGTTTGGTGGTTACTCTGCTCTCCTGGGAGGTGGGAGAACTGGCTTCAGATCCAGTTAGGTGGAGGATGGTTCCACACTGCAGAGCAGAGCAAAGCTGCTGGCAGATAGGGTGGGTTGGCTCCAGGCAAGGATACCTGGATGGGAACCCCAGCCAGACATGCTTGAGCAGGCCAGAGGGCTTGGGTCTCTCTCTGCTGGCTGGTTGGGATGGCTGGTCGAGACTCCTGGAATTTTCAGCTTGCATGGAGACTTCTGCATTCCCAAATATTGACCTGGGTAGGCTACAGGCTGATCGAGCCAAAACCTTCACTGAGACCTCAGGGAGTTTTGCTGAGTTACACATGAAATCCTTCATGTGTACCACAAAACCCCATCACTCCCCTGAGCTGGACTTTGCAAGGCACAGGCTGAGATCCCTCTGAAATTTCCTGGTGACCGTTTTACAGATAAGGGTTAGTCAAACAATCAGGGTCTTTCTTCGGGTAATAAATTGGGCACTCCAAGAACAAATTTATAAGGAAGAGCTTTAAGAACTGGCACAAGGAAAGGGAAGTGGCAATGACTTCTGCAACTGAAGCCTCCTGTACCTAAAAATACTTGTCCATGCCAGCATACCTCTGACAGGATTGAGTCCTGAGCTTCCCAACTTGGGAAATGCTCTTAATTCAAGTGTATAGGAGCTTTGGTGGAGGAGGGAGTGCAGGATCTGGCCCTAACCTTTAAGCCAGAATGACTCACCCTCCATTGTGCTCCATTTCTTTCTGGTGGATCATATTATATTGCCAGATGAAAGGAATATGATGTTTGGCAGAGGGAAAAATACAGACAAACAGGGAAAGCAGATGAGGTGCTGCAGTTTAAATTGTGCTTTTCAGTTTTTATGTATCATAACTGTATGCAAGGATGCCCTGGAGCTACGATATGAGACGAGCACTTTAAGAGGAACCAACATAAAGAAACAAATAGCAATAAATGACATAAGTGTAGCACCTACTTATCTTGCAGAGATAGAGGAGATTGGAAACAGTACAAACACTACTGGGCTCTACAAAGAGTACCTCCAAATGCAAGCATGCACACACTTAGGAGATGTATTTATGAGACAGATGCAAGACTAGAGTAGAAATATATATTCATATACACTCTGCAAGAACAAGAGAGAATGGGAGGGACACAGGAAAGAAATATTAGGGGAAAAGTTTCATCGAGAATTTTTGCTTGAAATTTTCACAAGTATCCAAGCAAGTTGGAAGCTGCCTCCTAATTTTATTCTTCTCTATATTATCTCCAGGCAATCTCCTGACCATCCTTCTGTTAATGCTTCTACCACTGGCTCCCAGCTGCAATAACTTTGTGTTGTTAGGAGTGGGACCTACGAGCAAATGAAAAATCTGGGGGAAGGGGAATTGCTGGAGATCACAGGGTACAGAATAAACCGTCCATTTTGAGCTTGAGCCTTGATTGCACTGGTATATTTATGATAATTTGGGACTGCTTTCCTCTCTTGGGTTTGAATTACAGGAGAAGCCTAATGGAGAAGGAAAATATGGAGAGGGAACTGTAGCCTCCAGACATCCAGTGAAGGAAGAGGAAAGGCTGTGAAACCATCCCTGCCCTGAGCTGTGCAGAAAGGCACGGAGTGTGTCCCACACTGTGGAACAATCCTGAGCAGCTCAGCGCAGGAGACTGGAAAACTTCTCACTTGGCAGGATCAAGCCTTGGGCATTCCCAAGGCAGCAAGGCTGGAGAAGGCCTGTGTGCTGCACACTCATGTGGAGCTGGACAATAAATCCTCCAGAGATGAGGAAAATGTACCAAATTTAATTACTTAGCTCCTCAGGAAAAAGAACTTAAGAAAGGTTTGGTTTGTTTTTTGTTTGGTTTTTTTCCAGTGATATGAGTAATTTTTTTCTCAAGGAAAACCAATTTGTCAGTGAGTAAAAATATTCTGTATGGACGGGCCTGTAACCCCTTTAATTCCTACCCCTTGAGGGGGGAAACCTTTGATAAATCTCTCAGGGTTCCAGAGCAACTCCTCCCGTGGGGTTTGCCCCATCCCTGAGCTGACAAACACCACAAGCCCGCTGTGTGTTCCAGCCTAGGTGAGATTAGATAAGGAATTTCTGCCTCTGCAAGGGGCTCTGCTCGTGTTTGCCATGGTGTGGAAAGAACGGTCTGCGCTGAATGACGCCTGATGATGATTAATGTATTATTCTACAGAGCATTAGGGTTTCTTTTCATTTGGACTGCATTGTTAGGAGTAAAATGTGATAAAATGGCTGTAACTGTTTTCCACCCTACTTTCCGCCTCCCCCTAGGATTGTTAAAAATAGCATTGGAAAAATTATTGAAAAGCAGAGAGAAAAAAGGACCCTATTTTCTGCTAATGCAAGTGGGTCTAGGTCCCCTGAATTTAATGAAGCTTCATTCATTTATAGCTGAAAACAAATTTTAATAAACATTTATTTTACTTCTTTTTTTTTTTTTTTTTTTTTTTGTGGTTGCTGTTTGCTTTTCCTTCTTCCCTTGCTTTTAGGAGTTGAAAATATGGCAAATATGAAGAATTCAAATTTGATGTAAGCCAAAGCTGGAATCTCAGCCTGGATATTTTAAAACACTGAAGCAATCTTAGTAAATAACTTTCAGAAATGCAATACTTGGGAAAACATGTTTTGGTCAGGGAATCTGATAATCAGCTTTATGAGTGAGGGAAAAATGTAACTAAGATTTTAAAAAGTCTGTTTTGAAAACAGGAGCAATCATCTTTTCTCATGCAGAAAGAAAAACTAAGTTTGGGATTTTTCTTATTTTCCATACAGAATAGAGATAAATATATTTCCCTCTTCCTTTAAAACACCCAGATCCTTATCTACAAATGGGCAAGAAGGCTCTACATTCACTAATAAAATTTCCAGAAATTCCAAGTTTATTCTAACTTTCCTTATGTGCATCTGTCTTTCCTCTCCTAAAGTTGTTATTACATTTTTTATCATCAAACATGGTCCGCGTTGCCAGCTCCTCTCCTTAAGTGCTCTAAAGTGTAGAGAACAAAGAAGACCACAGTTAATCCTATCTGAAATTTTATCTGAAATCATTCAGATAAGCCAGAATTTGTTTGAGCTTTGCTTGGAGCAAGTGACAGCATTTCAGATACAGTCATTTGTTGTGTTTCCATTTAAAACAACTGATGCTTCCCACTTCTAATGCGCAGGAACATAAAATCCATGTCAGTTGTTTATCTCTGAGGATTGTGACGTTATGGGATTGCTGGAGTTTGATTTTTTGGCCAGTTAGGCAGGGCTTTGAACACACAGCCATCACAATTCCACATCCATGTCACGCTGCTGCATGTGTTGATGGGTAAGTCCACATTTTTGCAGAGAAAATACGTTTTCTTTGCACCTGCAGCTCTAGACGCAGTTCCAGAGCAGAGCTCCATGAGCGTTTGATGGATGGAAGCTGTTCAAATATCCGAGCTCTGTATTTACAGAAGAAGTTACAACTGGTGTTTTCATCTGCTTTTCCCCTGTTCCCTAGGCAAGGAATACATTGGGAAGAGATCCCCACAAAGCCGCTTCTGCAGCAGGAATGAAGTCCTGGAAGGTGCTGGTGGTGTTCAGGTGCACTGCTGATGTTACAGGCCAAGCAGGAGCCAGGAATAGCAGCCAGGATTTCCTGCCTTTCAGCCCAGCACATCGGGCTCTGCTGCCCCTCGTGCTGTTCCCAAACCTGCCTCCAGCTGCTTTTGGAAGGAAACAGATGGAATTGTGCAGGCTCTGGGGGATGATGCCTCACCAGGCTTGGCCTCTGCACGTCCTGGGGCAGAGGTAACTGCCCAGAGGGACCAGACAAGGGGCTGGAAGAGGAATTCCCAGTGGTTAGGCCAGGACTGGGAACTTCTCTGCTCCTCACACCTACAGAGCACAACTGCCAATAACACAGCTGGGGTTTGTACCAAAGCTGGGAAAATGCTTAATTGTCCCCTTCAAACCTCAAGTCCCCATTTGGAGTAAAACATTCCAAAGCACAAGGAGCTAAGAAGTGCAATAGAGGTGTCTCGTCCAGGTCATTTAAGAACACATATTCCAGCATTTTGGCACTAATTTATAATTCCCATCCAGCTTATTTTCTATCATTAAAAAAAAAGAACAAAAACAGATAAAGTAGAGAGCAACTGCAAGGAGAGCGACTAAAGGTGAACTACAGCAGAGAGAACACTTCAGCCGGGTTTAAACTCCAGCTCAGCCATACTTGGCTCTTGTCAATTCATGTCAGATTCTTAATGTTATTTGATTTAGGACAGCCCTGCTGCTGTCCACAGGCCTTGCCAGAAAAAAGAACACAAAATAAGTTCCAGGAAGGGGTTTGAGGGGAGTTGTGAGACCTGATTACTCAAAGATTCATTTTTTGACAATGAACAGGCTTAGGGATAAAATAACATTGGAGGACAAGAAATGTCACTGCGGACCTGAACCTGCAAATACTTATGGATGTGTTTTAACTTTACTACTGTGGGTCCTGCTGAAATTAATGAGACTGCTCCAAGGGGTAAGGAAAAGCATATGCACAGGAATTTCCAGCATCAGAGATGATGTGCTTAAGATGTGAAGAGTTCCAGGGCCTCAATTTGGGAGTACTCATATGCTTGTAGTTAAACATGCAGGAACATTTGTAGCATTAGGGTCCAAAATCTTTGCATTGTAAATAACAAGAGGTGGGAACCTGAAGCCAACTGTATTTGGAATAAAACAGGCAAGGAAAAGGAAAAGAATCCCATGATCTCATACCAGCTGGGGCACCAGATACAGTGCTCTGGTCAGGCTGGGAGTTACTACAGAGTGGAGCTGCTCCCTCCACTGAAACAGTGAATAAAGGTAAAATTAAGTCTATATTTAATTGCTTTCCAGAACTGGAACGTGCAACACCTTTTTTTTTTTTTTTCTTTTGGAGTGCATTTGTTCCGTTTTGAAGTGTCAGCTCAGTCTGACAAGATACAAGAGTCTGGAAAGAGGAAAAGTCTTGGGTCCAGGGAATGGGAGCAATGTGGTTACTGCTTTTTGCTACAGCAGAGAGGCAGACATCGAGCTAGTTTCACAGAGATCACTTCCAAATGTCAAGGAGAGTGGAAATTTTTGAGACACTAGATTATGAGAATGTAAGTTGGGAGATAGGGACTATGTTAAATCATTTGATTCTTTCCTTATTTTTGTTTCTCATTTAATAATGGCTTCAACATAATCAATCTCAAAATAATGGGGTTCTATACTTTGCAAGGTCAGTTTCTTTATTTTTAATACCATTCCAAACATCACAGAGAAGAAAGAATTCTGGTATCTGAACAGAAGGCTACGGAGAGCAAATGGGCTAGATAACTCTAATATGTTAGTTAACAGGAGCTTTGTTGTGCAGCACAACCCAACAAACAGCAAACAGTAACATGTCCCTCACAAAAGCAATTTAAGCTTTCCTCTAAAATAAGATCCTTTGATTTTTTAGAGGCTTTGATAGGGTACAAGATGCTCAGATGTTTCAGAGAGGAGAAACACAAAAAGCCCATGACAGATAATTTAACTCCAGAGCAGCCACAGTTACCCTGCTCTGTTACAATGGAAGACAAATTTTGTGGAAATAAGTATTTCATCTCCAGGAGCCACACGGATCTAAGAGCCTTTTCCTTACGTGTTTACATTGCTTAAGTTCTTCATTTCCTCTGCCTGCAGCAGTGAATTGCACTGGAATTGAATGCACAGTAAAACTCCCATGTAGGAAAGGTTTATGCATTATGTTAAAAAGCTCTGCCTTGATAAATGGTGCCATTAGCATCTGGAATTCACTGCATCCGAAGGGTCAGGCCATTCCAAAAACACTCCTTAAAAGTGTAACAAATTTGCTCAAATGCTAATGAGATGAACCACCACGCTGATCTCGTGAATGGAGCCAAATAGGTTTAAAAGTTGAAAGCATTTGTGTGTCACTGGTAGCCACACTTAGTGCTCTAAGTATATATCACTTTTCCTGGGAAAAAATTGTATGTGCTCCCAGCTTAGGGCTCCCTTCCTGACAATACATACCAAGTGGTCATTAGGCAAGATTACTTTTTCCTACTCTAAATTTCATGTGCATGGGATTGAATATCAGAGTTTTCAAAATATCAGCCATTTTAATCAAATTTTTTTCATCTGTAGTGTCATCCAACATTCTTATTCCTAATAATCAAGTGGTAAATGTCCCCTGCATTGAAAAGGACCTTTTTGCCTGTGGGTAATAACAGACTTTTCACCTTTTTGGTACAAAGGAAGCAGGGATGGAAAGGCAAGCAGTGAAATTTAGCCCTGTCTGTTGATGTGTGGAAAGAGGAAAGAGGGAAATGACCTCTCTGGGCAATACTTTGTTGGAAGTTGTAGTTTCCTAACAACCTTCCAGACAAAGGCACAGCAGCCAGCAGTGGATAACTTGGTAGCAAACCACTTTTAAGGCAGCAAGAAAACCTCACCTGAAATGTGTGTGTAGTTTCTTTGAAAAAGTCAACAGAAAATGTTTTTGTTAGAGCACAGGAGAAGCCAGAAATGTGCAACCAGAAAATCTAAATTGAGTCTATGGTCTGGTTCTACTCTTTAGCCAAGCCCAAGCAGCTGGAGCCAAATTCTATATTGCATGACAAAGCTGTTTAATGAAATGATATACAGAGTGACAGGAGACCACCAGGAAAATAATGAAAATAATGGCAGATTATTTTCATTGGCTTCTACTCTCCCTTGGCTCATCCCTATTCCCAGACTGAGCTGCAGTAAGGAAATGGGCAGGAGTCTGACTCCACTTCCTTGGCTTTCCATGGTCAGTGGTCAGCCACAGACTCTCCAGCCAGGAGCTCCCTGAGCTGTGGGGCACCCGGAGCATTCCGAGATCTCCCCTTCTTTGGGTTGTTCCAGACACACTCACACAGCAACACCGAATTATTCCAAGAATAAATCCACCCTCCCACTCCACTCAAACATTGAGGAGAACTTTAAGCACATTCTACAGGTGCTGGGCCACAAGGAATTTTTCATGCACAGAACTTTCTGACCAAAAATGACATTCAAGGTCATAATTATTCACAGATGAGGGGTGAGACTTGCAAATGTTTTTATGAGGGGAAAAACAACTGAAAGGTCCTTGTGTTCTATCAAGTCAAAATCTTTTCTATTTTTCAAATGAAACTTTTCATCTGCAAGTGACAAAGTACTTGGAAATCCAATGAATTAAAAAAAAAAAATTTAAAACTGTAATAAAGCTTGGAAACGAACTGATTACTTTATCTTCTGGGTCGCACATCAAATTAAAAAAATAAAATCAGTGAATCCCTCAGACCTCCTGGCATCATTACATGCTACAAGGAAAGCCTTTTATTCTTTTTCAGGAATAAATTTACTTTACAGAGCAGCACAATGATAGAGTGCAGAGCTCCAAACATAAATGGAATACTCTGGGCAGAGCTTCTACCACTCGGAGTAAATTCAAGAAAAATATTGACCGCCCCTGTGTGTTTTCTTTGCTCTGCAGTCTGTAATATTTCTAGGAGGATGCACAACAAAGCACTTGCCTCCTCCTGCACTGTTGTCAGAAGAATTTGCTGAATGCATCTGAGAGTTGACATGGCCTGTGAATCTCCCTGCCTTGTTTGCAGAGATGCAAACTTGCAGTGCCCCAGCGTCTCGTGTCCTCTGCTTATTCTCCACAGTGCCTCTGTCACCCGTGGCATTTTGCATTTGCTGTTTTCTTAGGTATATTTAAAATAACATGCCAAATGAGATAAACACGCTGCTCAGTGAATGCCCTGGAAGTTTGGGATATTTCATAGTTTTAACCCCACTAACCAGTTTAATGTTTAATTATATAAAGCTGTGTGTGGTCCCCAACTGGTTTGAACCTTCAACACCAGTCAAACCAAGTTAAATGCAGCAAAGCAGAAAATACAGGCAATCTGCTGGCTAAATTGTTTAAGATGTCTTGCAATTTGTTAACCTTGAATGCTTTTATTTGGAGCAACATTTTCATCCTCACCTTATCTGGGCCTTCCCAGCTTTTGCAGCCCTGCAGGTTCAGTTCTGGATCTGAATTGAGAGCACATATTAAATACTAAAATGCCCATTTTCTTTCCCTGAAATTTAATTCTTAAGACAAAAAAATAACTTAAATTCTACCCCCAATTAATTCCACTCACATTCTCCTGCAAATTACAGGTATAAAGATGCTGGCCAGGTTTTGAAATTTGGCCCTTCATTTCCCAGTCAAATGTGAATATTTGAGAGATAACTTCTTTAATGTTTCTGTTCTTGTCATGTCCTGTCCTGCCTCTCCAAGCAAGTCAATAAGTTCCATTAGGAAAAAGATATTGCCTATAGTGGCCAGCTCTATTTTCAGACCATGCAGCCACGGCTTTCAGCTCTGCAGCCTCAAGCTCTCTGCCTTCTGAGGGAGGACAACAAAAGAGTTGGCTTCGTCTGCACATTAGAGAGCAAACTGGTGGCCTTTGGACCACATGAGAAGATGGACACTAACAGAAAATGGCTCAAGAATAAGTGATTTGCCTCGTCTTCTTTTCAGAACTCAGATATAAAAAGGCATTAAGGCAGAGCAATGCTGGGAAAAACTAATATTTTCCCAGACTTAACCATTTCCCTTTTCAAAAAGATTTATAACACACATGAATCTCAGATGTCACATCTTATTGTACATAATTATACTGATGTCTAGACTAAACATTATATATATACCCACACATACATATAATTATATATCCTTATGACTATGTATTACAGTTTTTCTATAATACCTATTCCACGGCGGGGTTTATATCTTAATGATTCATAAAACCTATATTCCATGGGAAATGATTTTATCCAACGTGCAAGTCAGCACTAGACCTGACACCAAAGTCTTAATGAGGTCTTAACTCACCTATGGAATAATCAGCAATGGGATAAACATCATATCTTGCATTCTCTAATCACTCAATACATCTTTCTTATCTATGTGAAGATACAAATGAAAGGTAAGTACCTAAGTTTATTTGCCTGGTCATCCCACCCATTAAGATGAAGGAAACATTCTGTAATCACCAGAGAAGTTAATTACAGAAGTTAATACTTCTACCTATTGCAGAAAGTTTTGTAGGCAGGGTAAGGCATTTTTAGAGTGCATTGTTGGGGAAAGATAAAACAAAACTCAGGCACTGCTACTGCTGTTGCTGGGTTTGTAATGAGGAGACTTGCTCACCTTGGCAACCTCACACATGGGGTTCTTCTCTCCAGATCTCATTAGCGTGAGGAGCACATTACCAGACAAGCTGGATGGATTCTTGACCTACTTAATTTCAATTGTGAAAACTTGTTCAGTTTTTCTGTCTGATTTTTCCAGGCGTACTTGCAAGTGACCTTACAATGTACTATATATTTCAGGCAAATATTTGTATGCAGGAGCAGTGAAGTTGAGGTGTAGTCTTGGAGCCTACTGGGAATAGAGACAACATCACACAAAAGATGAAATAGCAGGGCCCGCAACACTTAGACATCTGTACTTGAAGTTTTTGTTTGAGACAAAATTTCCATAGTAATGTGCAAATGGATTCCTCACATGTTTTGACAGCACATCCACATTTATCCAGCCCTGCTTCCCCCGACAGATTAGCCAGGCCAATAGCTGCACTGTATCCACTGCCTTCTCCAAGGAGGAAGGCTCCTTTATGGCTTTTTATTTCTGGATTCTTACTCTTTATACTTAGCAGAATCCAGGAAGGTGGCAGAATTCCTACCAGAATAGCCTTGGGATGATTTATGAGTGGATTTCATGGGCCCCTTAACCTGGGGAAGCCAGCTGTGGTTTGGGGACCTCCTGGACAACGCCAGGGCTGGCATCTGGGGGACAGAGCACAAACAGAAAAGGCATGCCTGGGAAGAGGGGAGGGAAGGAGGAAAGGTCTTCCTTGGTGGAGTATGGAGGATCTCCTCAAGGAAACCCACAGCAAATGCAGTGGATCATGAAGAAATATAACGCAGTGTGACAGGCAGTGTATTTAACAAAAAAACGTGTGAGTGAATGGGGTGTGAGGAGAAGTGACAGACTAACAGGCTCTGGCTGCAGCCGGCCACTTCAGGGGTGAGCAGAGAGCTGTCCCCGAGCAGCTCTGCCTGTGGCCACAGCAGGGACCTCCAGCCCCTCTCCTGCAGGGCTCCCCTCCAGCTGGATTTGGGAGAGCTGAGGACTAATCCACGGCAGCACTGCAGCCGTCGCACTGACAGCCTGCTTCACTTGTTAAATAATAATCAGGTCTCCAAATCAGCTCAGAAATTATAAAATAAAGTTATAAAAATAGCAAGCAGACCATATGTTAGTTTTCATTTCAAAGTTTATCCTTGCTCTAAAGAAGGTTAAATCATATTCATTTCTCTGAAAACAGTCAAGATATAGGAATTTAAAATACCATGAAAGTGTTATCTATAGAGTGCACTCTGGAGTACCAAGAAAGAAATCACATATGCATGGGATTACAGAATACATTTCAAGTCAACAGAGAAGCACATCATACAGTAACTAAGAAACAAACATGTTTTTCTGACTCAGAAAATTGAGTTTAATTTAGTCTTCAGAAATCTGGATCTGTCTGGCCTGGTAGCAGTCATGGATGGATATGACACACGGAAGCATCTCTGAGTGTCTGGTCCCTGGGATCCAAAGCCGGGTTGGGGGCTGCAGGATGTGTGAGGAGAGGCTCTGCAGCATCTCACACACTGAGAGTGAGAGAGATGGGGGGAAAAAAGGACAAAGTTTTGCACCTCGGAAACTCTCTGGAAGTTGGAAAGCCTGTGAATTCCTGCTCAGTGTGAAGCAGCTCAGAGCTGTGAGAGCAGACAATGCTTCTCCTCTGGCATGGCAAGGTAGACACAGAAGGCTGAGATCCACAGAGGAACAATAGGATGTGGATAAGAACTTTTCTATGATTTAAAAAGTTAAAGCCAATGAAGTACAAAAGACTGGTGTTAAGGCTTCGAACACTTCCTCAACACATACCCAACTGTCACATATTTGCCACAGAGACATTTGTGATCCCAGCTGGGGTGGGGCCACAGGACAAATTCTTAATCAAACTGGTGACCAAGTCATATCATGTGGTCAAATTAGATATCCCTGGGAAGATCAGGGGCTCAAACAATGACACTATTTTCCTTCTGACCACCACAACAACACTAAAAGGAACTAAAAACGTCAGCTTCTTTTTCCCTTTGTTTATCTGTGAATACTTTGTGTGTAGAAGCTATCAGTGCCACCATACCAAAACACACTTGGGTCAAATGCCCCCCAAGGAGACCCTGACCTGCTCTGTGTGCTCAAGGTCATTTTATTATCTCTGTACTGTAGGAGATACTTAGAGATCCAATCAGAAGCAGTTCAGACAAAATGTAGAAGGAATGGGAGATGATACACTGGTGTCATCTGATTTTCTTGGGGCAAGACAGAGTTTCCTGAATGCATCACCCTGCAGTTGGCCACTGGCAGACTCTTTTGAAGGGTTCAAGCACAGAGCAGTCCATGCAGTTCCCATGCTTGCCACATATTTTACCATCGTGTTTCTTGCACGTGCAGCCAGTCCTGACAGATACAATCTCCAGACCTACAATGGCTGCATATATTGTGCGTATTTTGGAAGGTATGGCAGGAATCTGTAGGCACTGCAGCATCTGTTAGTTACATATGCAAAAAAGAAACTTAAGAATTACCATATGGGGGTTTGAAGGACTTGAGCTCAACTTTTGTCCTTCAATGCCTGAGTGCAGATCTCCATAATACCTTAAGCTTACCTAAGTTAGAAGGGCTTTTAAATTGTTTTCCTTTTTGGTTTAAAAAAGAAAGACATGCTCATATGATGGTACAAACAGAAAAATGATGTTTGTTTTATCATAGGTTTGAGTCCCTATATTGCAACTTTATGGGACGTTTCAGGTTAGTCAGGTAGGAAAACTCTGCTGTAAACCCAAATCTTTAGGTTGTATTCTGGGCAGATTTAGGTCACCAAGGATTCCTGCCTACATTTCTGAGTAGTAGAAGTGAATTAGTGGATAAAAACCCAGTAATCCTTGAATCCTTTATTTCTGAGCACTCAACAGAAGATTATTGAACATGATCTGTCGATCCCAAATTCCTGGATAACCAGTGACTTCTCCTTTTGAACACCTGCAACTGAGAACTGAAAAATAGGATGTGTGGATAGGATATGTGTTTATAAAATATTTGCAAGATGGTTCCCTTCAAATCATAAGTGTATGGAATATAAATGCCAAAGCAACCTAGCAAGGAATTTGACAATAGAGCAACAGGAGCTGCTAAGAACAAATACTTGACCAACTATTATGGGACAAATATGTAAATACATGGAATTTGCAGTTGCCTATGCAAAACATGCACATCCCAAGTGTATCCAGGGAAGATGGATAACTGTTCCCAGGTATTCCTGCTCGGCCCTTTGCCCATGGAATTCCCCTGGTCTCAGCATGCACAACAGAGGTAGCTGCACATAAATCAGCTGTGGAACTGGGATGGGGCTGCGTGGGAAATCAGGACCATTTTTCAGTGGAGCCAATTCTCCTTCTGTTATCGTTGGTCTCAGGATAGTTAGTACTTTTCTTTAAAGCTTGTTTCCTCCAGTCCTGTAGCCTTGTGAGCCTCTCATATTTCATTTAAAACAAAAACAGCCAAAAGAAAACATGCAGCTTTTATGGTCACAGGGAAAAGCCTGAAATCAGGAACATACCAGCTCTAAAAGTAGAAAGCAAACTGTAAGGATCCAATATATGTTATTAAAAAAAATATTAAGTCCCTAAGCCACTCATGATTTTTAAGACTGTACTTAAGATTTCTCAGCATATGGCACTGGGAAAGCTGCTATTTTCCAATGCATAATGTTTTATGAACATGTAAGCAGACAAAGCACTGTAGATACATCAAAACACAGGCGAGGAAGGAACCTTCTGCTACAGTAAATTTCTTTCTCCTTCCTTCCATCAGCCCTGTAGTAGACTTTGGACACACAGTTGTACTTCCTTCTCTTCTCAGCTGTGCGTCCTTCTCCTCTCTGCTTTCCCTGCCTCCCTGTACATGCACTCCACAATCCAGGCACCTCTGAGCACTCCAGAGCAAACTTCAGCCCCTCAACCACCACACCGGGAAATCCCAGAGTATTCTCGGTCCCTCAGGCCCCTGGAAGCCCAGAAACACCAGGAAAAACACACCAAGGTGATCATGCACACATGCAGATTTTTCTGTAAAGCACAGAAAACAAACAGCTATTTTCTGGAAGGAAATGTCATAACTTATATAAATATATTAACATTGAAAGCTCTTCCCCACCTCCCTGTCTCATTTTGGTTTTCTTTTGTTTAAGTGTGGGGTGAGTCATAGTGTTGATCAGATTACCTGGTGAGCAGGTCTCAAACTTCCCACGAACTAATACATGGAAAAGTTTAAATTAAAATGGACGCAAAAACACAAAAGCCTCTTGAGACTGGGCCAATTAAAGTCCAGGGGATTTTTGTGCTAGAATCTCATTTCCTTCTCTTATCATAAATAAGGTGTTAAAGCACTGCTAAACGCATCACCTAATGCATGCAGGGACAGAGCACTGAGAGCAACCCCCTTGTTTTTCTTTATTTTTTAATGCTATTGTGCCAGTATTCCTGAAGACTCCAGGACCAGCCATAACAGCGACTGAAGTTCCTTAACTGAAAGCACAAACAGCTGCTGATTCCGTAAGATCGAGGAGGAGAACTCAGGGCCCAGTTTGCTACCAGCTGGCACCGTGCCCATCAGTGCAGTGTCAGATTCAAGAGGCAAAGAAAGGATGCTGAGCTGGCCCCACAAAGACATGCTGACGCAATTCAGCCCCAGCTCTGCAGTCAGCCACGGTGCTGCTCCTCCAGACAAATCTAGTGCAGCCTATTTTAGCTGTTTCTTCTCATTAAATGCCCAAATCGAAAAAAGCCAGTGGAAATAGCACACTGGCAAACTTCAGGAAAACAGGCTGACCACAGGAACATCAGTTGTGGATACACAGAGAACAATTTGTTACTACCAGGCAAAGGTGAAGCCAGGTTAATATTACATATTTATGTGCACCAAGGAGAAGGCAGTTTGAAAAAGGGAATTAAATGTTCTGAAATGCTGATAGGGAAAAGTCCAATTTCCAGGTTTCATTACAATTGTTTGCTATTCATATAAATGCTCAGACTCTGTGTCATTCCTTATCAAATGACTCTCTCATTGTAAATCATCTAAATTGTTACAAATTCAAGTTAAGAAGTAAAAGTGTTCCTTAAAAATCCACTCCTTTGATGTAATGCGAATTACTACTCAGAACCAAAAAAAAAAAAAAAGAGAAGCAGACCTAGATCTGTTTGCTGCCTAATTTAGTGCCAGTAATAGTTCATCTCTAATCCCTGGAAATAGAATACAAAAGTACATACACACACACACACATATGCAGTGTATCTATAGAGGTATTTGAGACTTTTCTTGCATCCAATCTGGTGATTCAGTACATCCTGCTAATAAACACAGCTCCATGACCATGACTCATCTCAGCTGGATCTTGTGTGTGTCAGGCAGCGAGTGAAGGAGGGAGGTGAAGGGGCTCAGTGCTGGGAATGTGCTGCTGCGGACAGGGCACGGAGCAGGAGCAGGAATGTCATCAGCTCCACAGCCAGGAAAATGGCTTTGTCCTGTGCTTGTGGCTCCTGCATTAAACACATGCACACAAACACATCTGTGTGTGTGTGTACATGCATCCCATTGACAAGGCCGGTATTCTCTGCACAAGAGAGTCCCCTCACACAGCCTCACGTGTTCTGCCCCCCATGGAAGGACTGGAACAGGAATGGGTGTCCAACCTTTGCTTGTTCTCGTCACAAGACACATTCAACCAAAAGCAGAGGTGCAGAGTGGCTGTCTCTGGCAGAGACAGAATCCTTGCATCAGGAGAGCCCTGCAGGCCTCCTTCCTCAGCCCTGCACTCTGCTCCAGCCACTGCCAAGTGGATTCTGAAGCGCACACCAAAATCTTTACATGACCCAAAGTCCCAAGACACACATCAGGTAATTCAGATCGAGAGAATGACTTCTAGAAGGCTTCCAGGCAGAAGAAGACAACAAATTGTCACTGCATTTCAAAAAATCTTTGTATTTAAAAGAATCTTGTGCAATCAAGGAGAGTGGCACCAGAACCTTCCCTGACCACAGTTGTTGCACCAAAGCATGACAGAACATGGCAGCAGTTATTTCCGTGCCTTTTCAAAGGCCAAGCCACTGTGAAAGCTGAAGCTTTTAGTTTCCACTTTGGAGCAATGTTAATGCCCAAAAGTGCAAGTATCAAGCTAGACTGAAATTTCTATGCCTAAAACACGTGAAAAATGGATAAGGACCAAATACCCTGGTTGGGGAAATCTGTTGAATCTTGTGTTCGAGTTTTCAGTGCATTTACTGCTGCTTGGTTATCTGAGACACTTTAAATCTCATGACTGGAAACAACTTTACCATAAAAATCACAGTCCAAAACCCAGCCCAGACCAGGGCATTTTAACATCTACCACTGCCATGGCAGAGCCCTTCATTTCAGGAAAGACATAATTAGAAAATCCTGGCATTCCCTCATTCAGTTAACATTTGTTCTAAATGTACTATAACAATAAGGCCCATTTTCCTCTAGAACAAGACCCAGGCTTGAGGAATGTTCCTCCTCCTACCCTGACCACGAAAGCATTCGAAAGCTCACAAGTAAATTGCTGGACATGAGACCCCTGATTGCTGTGCCTACACGACTCGTGATTGATGGCTCTAATGAAATTACTAAGTTTTCCTTTCTATTTCTGGCATTAGTCAAGGCTTCATGTCCAAAGATTATTCCACCAGACATGTTCTGCGGATGTGATGGGATTAGCCAAATTTCAAAGCTTATTTTTGACCTCCAGCAGAAAATTGAGCACATACGCTATTGAAGCCAACTGGGACTATAGAACATCAAGTTGATTCATCAAATTAGCTCAAACTGCATGACTGGCTATGGAAGTTGTCAGCTATAAACCTGTCAAAAAGCCATCAGCTTTAATGTTAAATAGAGACACAAAGTAATGTTGTTCAGAATTTGACATTTGTTGGACTTACGCCTGCTAAAGGATGCTATCTGCTTTGTTTCCTCCCAGAAAAATGTGTAGTCTGAAATACAGCCTTGAGAGATTGCTGGAGACAAAAGGTAGAAACCCTGGTTGGTAGAAATCCCAGCTTTAACAAAGCAGATATGTCTGTTCTGCCTCTATCCAGTAATGTCAGCTAACACCAAAATATCTGCAGCACACAAAGTCTCCAAAATCTTTCCAGCAGTTACAATATACAAAATTTTCCATATTTTACTCTGGTATTTATTAAAAAATACAAAACAAACAGCACAAAACAAATGCATAATTTTGTTTTATTTTCCAAACAAAAGATCAATGACTTTGGTATAGAATGTGTTGGAATAGCTCTGAGTGAATTCAAAATGCCTGCAGATAGCACACCCACGATGAGAGACTGGAGCACTGGCTGCACCACCAGGCTGTTCCCTGATTATCACACACCAGAGCATGGGGTAACCACATGGAAGCACAGCTCACACAAAAACTGGGAGGTCAAAACAATGTGAAAGGTCTCGCAACCCCATCCCTCCTTAAAACCCAAAGCGTGCTGAGCTCATGTGCTCCCAGCCCGCTCTCAGTCTGTTCCCCCGTGCCTGGGAGGATTACAGAGGTAGGCTGGGACATCACAGCTTTCACTCCACGTTTGTTCAGCTGGCAGCAGCAAAGCCCAGACTATGAACATGGAAATGTTTGTTGCTTCCCAGCTTCTTGTTGTTTTTTTCTTTAAATGATGCTTGTAGTCCTCTTACAATTTATGGATGATTGGTTAGACAGCACAATACAGTCTCTAATGCACTAATGTATATTTTTATGAGCCCTCAGCCCACTGAATATTGACTGAAAGACTGGAAATGAGGACCTCCTGCACACTCATTGTGATCTCAAATGTCATCCAGAGTGGGAGCTCTAGAGGGTTTAACCTAAAGATTACAAAGTCAAAGATTTTTTTCTTTGCTCTCTCCAAAAAATCTTACTGTACTTTGGGAGGAATAAAACAGGAATGTAAAAAGGGTGGTGAGGGACTTATCAGAGGGGAACTGCAGAGAAAAAGTGTCAGGCCAAAAGTTCAGTGTAAAGGAAGGAGCAAGAGGAAATGCAGTTTCAGATGACCAGATACCAAGTTCTTCTGCTGTTATCTTGTGAGTCCTCTTGCATGAGGGACAAGCAGTGGCTCTACTATCCCAGAAGACACCAGAAAACAGTTTCTGCTTTGTAGAACCATGTCCTATTTTACCTCCACTGCAGATCTTATTATAAATTATATTAGGGTTTTTTTTTTCCATTTCAGAACCCAGAGAAATATACCAATTATTAGAGGAGGTCCTGGACCCTGGTCAGGTCAAAGGCCTGGTGTCTCTGGGATTTCCAACCCAAAATGAACCATTGTGCAACAACAGCAGTGCTTCCTACGCACGTGCAAGGTGATGTTTGCCCCTAAATCTTCCAGCAGGCCAGGGCAGCCCCAGGGCTGGCACTGGACATCAGCATCTCCTGCAGCAGGTGGGATCCCAGGAGCAGCCATCCCAAGCCCTTCCCCCAGGTAATGAGGAGAGCCTCAAATCCCCAGACTCTCACTCAGACACACTGTTGAAAACAGAACTGGGAAGCCAGAGAGTCACTTTCCCCACTTCTGCAGCTTCAATATATCTTTAAACTAAATCTGCTTTCTTGCATGCCAATTTTTAGCCTGGAGCCAGGTATTAGAGCTGAGTGATAAATCCCTGAAAGGGTGATCACAATAGAAACTGTGACAGACACTTAACACTGCTGGTACCAACTCAGGGAGCTCAGGATATATTTTTCCCCTGATTAGGTGTTGGCTGTACATTTGTACAGACTCCATAAGCACAAGATGTATGTAGGACACACTGCAAAACTGCAAATCTGTGACTTATTTGTGACCTTTGGGGAAGCGACTCTTTCTCTGTACTTTTTTTTAAAGGTATCATAACCACTAAATACAGCTTTCACAATTGCATATTGTTTTTAAATTGAGCAAAAAGTGGCATCTGAACAGTGACGACTTGACAACCAGAACATTCCCCCTCCCAAACCTTAGACTAAGCTATAATACAGCAAGTGGGACTTGAACTATGATGGGTTTCAGTATTAGCGTTCATAAGATTTGTCACTGTCACATCTTGCTAACACTCAGAGCATCTCATTTTCTAAATATAATGTATCACTGTTTAGTGGCTGAAAATGCAAATTACAAAAAATCTAATCATGTTCAAGAAACTGAAAAAAACCTCTATGATCCCTGAACCCCTCAGAGCACACATGACTTGATGTAGGGCTTTCCCAACTAAGCATAACAACAGCGCACAGCAAACCTGTGGGACAGCAGCATCAATCGCCAGAGCACACATTCCCTGCTCTGTACAAATCCCACAGATTTCCAAAAGCATCTTTGACTTGGATTCAAGCGATAAAACATGTGAACTTATCCCAAGGAGTAAGAAAAATACCTTCTTAGATCTGATTTCTGATGCTCAAGGTTTAGCTTCTATTTTTCTTGTCTCTTTTTTTCCCCCACTAATAAGACTTCTGGTATCAAAGGAACAAAAGAAGATATTCAGAATTTAAAACTATCTTGTTAAACTTCAAGCTGTAATATCCTGTAAAAGCACCACGTAGGAACCCTTACATCTATAAAAGGCAGTATCTTTACTAAGGGCATTCTTGCAGTGCCTCCCCTCTTTAAATCTAAGCTACAGAAGGTTCATTTGTTTAGTACCCAGCTGAGCAAATTTAATGGTTAATTGATACCAGAAGAAGTTTTCCATGTCCTCTGATCTGCTTCACACATGTTCCTGTCCCTTCCTTTACTTGATGCTGGTGCTCACCTGGCGAAATGCTAAACCAGACCAGAGAGTTAAACTGAATTTCTCTTTTGTACTAACTCCAAACTGTCTGGTTGCTGGGAACACTGACTGTGGGTGCTGTGGCCAAGAAGGAAGAGGAGAGGACACATGCCCAGGATGGCAGGCACTAGAGTGCTCCCGTTGGCAGCAGGTTTGCTGTAACCAGGTGTATTGTCACCCCATTGCCCTAAACACCTCCCCCCAGGTACAGGGAGAAAATAAACCCCAGGTTTCTTTTTCCAGGAGAGTGCCAGTTACACCTTGCCACAAGAGGTGAGAGAGGCTGACGTGTAAGTGGGTTAGAACATCCTGAGTGTGGGGCAGCACCAGGGCCTGCTCCAGGGCTCAGTGCTGTGTGAACAACTGGAAGGGGCCGTTCTGATAAGAATTTGGAAATGCCTGGGAAAAAATCTGTTGCAGAAACACCAAATTGTTACTAATGAGGCAAGTGGGAAACAGTCTAATTATGTTAAGACCCTTTTCTGCTGTTCTATTCAGGGGTGTAGAGCAATGTAGGTTTACCTTAATGTACATAAGAAACAAACCTGCCAGTCCATATACAGGATCATGATTACCACAGAACAACCGAGTCTATTAATTACTGTATCAATGAATTCCAACCAAAACCCACTTTAAACCATTGGAATCATTGGTGGATAATTGGTTTGCTATTAAAACATCTCAAGTCCCCTGCAAATCTTACCTGTTCTAAGGAAACTGCTTAGTAGGTGTGTTAATGGAAGTTATTGCTATTATAAATTATCTCCAGACATTGACAAAAGAAGTGATACAAGGTATATTTTTTAAAAGCTCTGGCCAATGCATGGCTGAATGATTGAGTTGGAAAATGAACCATTCCTTGGGGTTAGCAAATGATTTTTCATCAGCTAGCAGGCTATTAAGCACACCTAGATAATAAACGGATGATTTTAGCAGTAATTCTACTTGCTTCTCATATTTTCCATCTTAAATTCCGTGTTACTTTTAAAGGATTCACACATTACCTTGATTTACACCATGGAGAAGAGAGCCAATGATGTCCTTTAATGTCGGAGACAGTGTATTATTATTTATCATTAAATCTACCTTTTTTTTCGCTCCCCACCTTGTGAAATGTTTGACAAATGCCTGACTGGCTCCGAAGCAGGGCTGCAATTCCCCACACAAGGCACACCCTGGGAATGAGGGGCAGTCTCCAAGGGTGTGGGTTTGCAGCTTTTTGCCTGTTTAATGCAGGATCTTGTGATGGTCAGCCTTGCAAATCCCCGTCTTCCACAGCAGCTCACAGCTCAATCATGTGAACTTAAGTTACCGGTAGGAACTAGGGAACAAAATCTTTACACTAATGAGATTATTTGCATGAAATGTTATTTCAATAAGACAGGCTAGGGAAGGAGTCCGTTCACACTTGATTTTCCACATTTGTTATTAGATTTCTTGCCCAAAAGAGCAATTTGGGGAAACAACTCCAAAGATGCCGTATTGGAACTGATGGTCAGTTCCAATGGAAAATAAACGAATTTTTAACGTGAAAGGAACTGGGGCGACAGAGACATTAAAGACTGGTTGACTGGCAGCCTGTTTCATCCTCATGTTCCAGTGGAGCTCTACCATTCAAACCACTGCCAAACAGGCAATTTTCTGGTGGAAAAGAGATGCATGGGCTCAGATTCTCCCTGAAAATGCCAACTACAATAGCAAAGATGTCTGTGCCCGCCTGCTTATGTGCATTCTTCTCTTTTAGGGCATTCGGAGCCTACTACTCACCACACAATTTCCTTTGTAGCAGAACTCAGAGAATACTGAAATGTTATTTAAAGCAAATTTGTTAAATTGGGTTCATGCAAGTTCAGCCTTAGGGGCAAAAGCAGTACTTTCATACAGGAAGGCAAACTTTTACAATAAAACAAAAAGCACAAATATTCACTGAGTCTGGAGTTTCATTACGAAGTGTGAAGTCAATTTATGGTTGAGAGTTTTGTATCAAAAGCAGATGAAACTTGGAAATTTCAAAAGAGTTTGGCCTCACAGTTTTGGATTGATTCAAACTTCAGATTCAGAATGAAACTGGGAGATGTGAACTTAAGTGGCTGATGCTGCAGAAAATGTTGTGATCTATGTATGTATCTATTGCAATTTATTTTCACAAGATTGCATACTTTCCTAGTAATTACAGACCTCTCTTGCATAAGCAATAATTTTCCATTTGAACTTCTACAGTACAGCCTGTTCCTCTCCTCCTTCAGAGCAGCACTGAACAAAAATGCACCTATTTATCACACCTTTTTCCACATTAGCCCTTTAGAAATTCAGCTGATGGACTACTAGAGAACAAATAACTCCCCTACTCTTTCATATTTTCCAAAGTTTTGAAGTTCAAATTCTAAAACTTCTTTCCAGCAAAAGCCTTTTCTTTCATTTCTTTGTGAGATACTTTGTATGGTTTCAATATGAAACCCCATTATCCAAAGGAACAGCAAAATTCATAGTTCCAGAGAAAAAAGCAAGGAGTACAGGAGATTGCAGGATGCTTTATGAATAACAAATCCTTCATACCAGGCTCCCCCAGTGAAAATTTCCTATCTTCAGCTTCTGGGCCAGCTCTTTGCCTGTTTTGTGTTGCCCTGACCTGGGCTTGCTCATTTATTCAGGGGCTGAATATCCCTAATCTGTAAAATAAACCTTTAGCAAAGCTGCCCAAGTACTGTTTTAGAAATACATAAGTAAAGGGTCACCAGAAAGACACTTGGCCACTGCTGTGTCCAGCAGCTGAGTGACAGACAAGCTCTGAGCCATCGCAGGGCTCTGAGCGAATTTGCAGGACAATTACACGCTCCAGAATTCCCAAGTGTACTGAAGAATTATTGAACAAAGCTAAAACATGTGAATGAAAAGGCATTAAGCTAAAAAACATCTGCCCTCCATAAAATGAACTTTTCTTCAGATGAGGAAGGAAAAGAATTCAGTATAAATAAGCATGAGGCATATTTTCAAGGTGTTGCGAATGGGACTTATTTAA